>NC_092397.1:26988804-27362662 GCF_030028105.1 Mobula birostris
CGACTCAGCGATGGCCATGACAGCATGTCTGACAATCTGTAATAGGGCAATAAGATCATCCACCTTATTTCTTATACTCTGTGGGTAGAGATATAACACCCTGAGTACAGTATCGCTACCCTTTGATTCTGCATCCCTCATGCACTGATACCCACCCTGCTGGCTGCGGTGATGTCCTATCATCTGCCTGCCCTTCCTGACAGTCTAATTGCATGCTATCTTTGCTTTTTTACCCTCCATCCTATCCTGAGTGCCTTCACTCTGGTTCCTACAACCCCACCCTTGCCACATTAGTTTAGCCCTCCCCTACCGCTCTAACAAACCAGCAGTATACCCAGAAGAAAACTAATCTCAGGGTTGTATATGGTGACAGAAATATATTTTGATAATACATTTACTTTCAGCTTTGAACTTTGTAGCAGAGAGCCGGGTGTTGTACTGGTCTGTGTCCTCACTGGCCGGTGCTGTGCTCTGGCAGCTCAGTGTGCCTGGTATACAGTGTCAGTGTTTTTACTGAAGTGTGTCCTTATTACACAATTGACCTTGTCCAGCCTGGAGCTGAGAAGATTCACTGGCGACCAGAATGATTTGTTTTGGTCACCCTGCTGTATGACAGACACCATTAAGCTGGAAAGAGTGCAGAGGAGATTTGTGGAAAGGATTTTAGACAATTTTCCCTGGAATGTTGGAGAATGAGTTCTGATATTGCAGAGGCGTATAAATTCATGAGGAATCTGGGTTGGATCAAAGAGAACAGTCTTTTTGCCAGTGTTGGGGAATCAAGAACTGGAGGGCATTGGTTTAAGATGGGATGTAATAGGGACCTGAAGGGCAACTTTTCCACACACAGGCTGATCAGTAAATGGAATGAGCTGCTATGGGGAGTGGTTGAGTCAGCTACATTAAAAAGGCACTTAGGCGGGTAGATGGAAAGGAAAGGTTTTGAAGGATATGGGTCAAATGGAAGGAAATGAGACAAGGGGGAGGACAACCTTGTTCATAATGTGGTGGTGAGGGGGTTACAGATCACAAGCTCAGATGGGAACTTTGGTCAGCATGGACTATTTGAGCTGAAGGGCTCGTTTCTGTGCTGTGTGAATTTGACTCTAAACCCTGGTGACTTGTTTCAATGACATTAAACTTTTCTAAATGACATTATTTCTTTATAGATTATAGACTCCAGTACCTGAAGTGAAGTTAACTGGACTACAGTTACCTGCTTTTCATCTTTCATCCATCTTCAACAATGGTTTTCAACTCCACTGGGACCTTTCTGTAACAGTGAGTTTTGACAGACTTCAATGTCTCTACTTTCTCTCCAGACTTCCTGTGAAAGCCTCCAGTGCAGGTCTTTGGGACCAAGTAATGTTTGCGTTTAGTCCCATTAGTTTTTTCCCTCGTGATGGTGATTGTTACGCATTATGGCACAATATTGAAATGTCACCATCTGTGGGATGTTTGCTGCGCCAGCACTGTGAACACTAATGCAAATTACTGGAGTTAACTTCTCTGCTTTTTCCTTGTTAGTTTTAGTTTTTGTCTCATCACTGGTTCCTGGAAAAGTCCTGATCTTCTTGTCTGCCTCCTTTGACCACAGAATGTTCTTTGCTGTCTGTGATCCCTCTATCTAATTGGGATCAACGTCTGCTGAGTGTTACGAACACTCTCTCCTGAAACATCTGCCACTGCTCATTACTGACCTGTCCCTGAGCCTATTTACCCCATCTGCCCCAGAGAACTCCACTGTCACGTCTCTGTAATTGTCTTTATTTAGGTTGAGGACACTGGTTCTGACCTGGTGTTCACCCTCAATCTGTGGTCTGGAGATCTCCCACATTGTGATCACTTCTTCAGGGATCCTTCACCACAAGATCTCTCTGTAATCCCACCTCATTGCACAGATTACATCTGAAATGGCCCGTTCATGGGTAAGATACTGCTGTAGGAAACTGTCTCTGACCATTCCACAAATTCCTCTTCCACTGTACCAGTTAGATTAGCTTAATCAATACACAGACTGAAGCAAACACACAGAAAATGCTGGAGGAACTCAGCAAACAGTTGACATTTCGGGCTGAGAACGTTCATCGGGATTAGAAAGAAAGGGACAAAAGCCAGAATAAGGTGGTGGGGGAGGGGGAGGAGGACAAGTGAGGGGTGGGGAACGTGTGGTTTGTGGAGGGATGATGATGTGAGGAGCTGGGTGACAGGCAGAAAAGGCAAAGAGATGGAGGGAAAGAAATCTAATAGGAGAGAATGATGGACCATGGGATGACACGGAGGAGGTGGAGAACCACAGAGAGTTGATGGGCAGGTCATGAGGGTGCGTGAGGAGAGGTGGCAAAAGTCAGAAGAAAAGTAGTAGTTCACTGGGGGGGGGTGGCAACAGAGGGTAATGATTTCTTGAATTTGGAGAAATCAGTGTTCATGCCTTCGAGGTCGGAGGCTGCACAGTCAGAATATGAGGATTTGCTCATCCAACCTGTACTCGGCCTCACTGTAGCAGGAGAGGAGGCCGTGTACAGACATGTTAGTGATGGCCCTCTGCAGGTCAGGGTCGATCATGGATATTGCACCCTAGTGTCAAAGTCAATATGTAAGTCAGGGAAGTGTGATATGTAAAGCAAGCAGTTGCCCATGCAGGGGCCCCTGCTCTCCACACAGCTGATGAATGCAAAGCAACGGCAGAGACCGATACAGTCAGGCACCAGCGGTGTTGCAGGATTGCCAGTCTGCATTGAACACAGGACCAACAGGGAATCCAGCTCCGGATTGTTCCTCAGGGTTTACTCCCGAAGTCTTCCCATGAATGGGTCTAGCCACAGCCCAGTGGAGGTTTGAGATCAGAATTTTTCTTCCACTGGATCTGCCAAGTATGGCTGAGGAGCCTCATCTGCCCATAGCAGTTGGTTATATGATGCCAGTAAACCCATTTGCATCTTCCCCTGTCATTAGAAACAGTTTGTCGGATGTCGTAGCTAAGCCATATGTAAAAGCCAGGAGCTGGACTTGGTTGACAGAGACAATCTGAGGCACACACCATTGGCAGCATTTAATTGGAAGTGGGAGCTTGTCCCATTATTACCCCACCACCGGTTAAAACAGCTGTAAGGGACCGATATGTCGGTATGTGAATGGGAAACTCAATTGGAATGGGTTGTCACCAGCAGATCATGGTTGTTGCAGCTCACAGAGCAAAGATACTCGATGCAGCGCTACCCTAATCTGCTTCTGATTAAATCTCTCATGACAATCACAGTTCCATTCTCATCTCTCTTTGATATTTCCCCTCTTTGTGTTTTATCCCATCAGGAGGAACACCTGAGGATCTTGAGACCACTCCTCCCCATGTCTTCTTTCCCTCCCCCTTTCACCATCACTGTCGCTACATGTAAAGTGCCGATGAAAAGTATTCACGCCCCTTGGAAGTTTTCATCTTTTATTGTTTCACAACATTGAATCACTTTGGTTGAATTTGGCTTTTTTTTATACTGATCAACGGTTAAAAAAAACTCATTTGTGTCAAAGTGAAAACAGATCTCTAAATTAATTACAGATATAAAAACATGAAACAATTGCCTGTATAAGTATTCACCCCCTTTAATATGACACACCAAATCATCACTGGTGCAGCCACTTGGTTTTAGGAGTTACATAATCAGTTTAATGGAGATCACCATGTGTAGTCAAGGTGTTTCAATTGATTGTAGTAAAAATATGTCTGTTTCTGGAAGGTCCAACTACTGGTGAGTCAGTATCCTGGGAGAAACTACAGCATGAAGACAAATTAACACTCCAAGCAGCTCTGCAAAAATGTTTTGGAAAAACACATGTCAGGAGATGGATTCAAGTCACTAAATACCCTTGGAGTACAGTTATGTCACTCATCCAGAAATGGGAAGAATATGGCACAGCTGTAAATCTGCCAAGAGCGGGCCGTCCTCAAAAACTGAGTGACCGTGCAAGAAGGGGACCAGTGAGAGAGGCTCCAAGTGACCTGTGACAACTCTGGAGGAGTTACAAGCTGCAGTGGCTGAGATGGGAGAGACTGTGCATACAACAACTGTTGCCCAGGTGCTTCACCAGTTGCAGCTTTTTGGGAGAGGGGTGAAGAGAAAGCCACTGAAAAATGCTCTCATGAAGCCTTGCCTGGAATTTGCCAGAAGTGACAGACCCTGAAGTCAGCTGGAAGAAGTTTCTATGGTCTGACATAAACAAAATTGCCCTTTTTGACCATCAAACTGAACACTAAGTTTGGCGGAAGCCAGTGATGGCAAACACAAAACCAAAGCTACACAGGAACGCCTTAAAACAAAGTTAATGTCCTGCAGCGGCCAAGTCAGAGTCCAGACCTCAATCTAATTGTGGCTGGACTTGAAATGGACAGTTCACACACAAACTGCATGCACTCTGACAGATCTTCAGCAGTTTTGTGAAGAAGAAGGGGAAAAATTGCAGTGTCCAGGTGTGCAAAGCTGATAGAGACCTATCCACACAGAGTCTACTATGATTATTGCCAAAGGTGCATCAACTAATTACTGACTTGAAGGAGGTGAATACTTATCCGTCAATTATTTTGTGTTTTATATTTGTAATTAAATTAGATCCCTTTTTAAAGATCTTTTCATTTCGACACCACAGTGTCTTCTCTGATGATCAGTGTTTTAAATTAAATCCACTATGATTCAACGTGGTAAAACAATAAAACATGAAAACATCCAGTGAGACTAAATACTATAGGCACTGTATCCACCCCCTCACCAGCACATTATGAACAAATCCACTCTTCTCCTTTCTATTTTGCCGATTCCGTGTGGAACCTGGAACATGATGGAAGGTTGAGTTCCCAGTCCCAGTCCCTGTAACCATGTCCCTGCAATATCTGGTAGATCAAACATATTCGTGAAAACGCAATTTGGAATAGGTGGCAACCTGCCCCTTGGCCCACAATATACGTGATAATCATAATAATGTTGAGAATTTATAAAGTACTGGTGTGGTCTCACTTGGAGTATTGTGAGCAGTTTTGGGCCCTTTATCTTAGGAAGGATGGGCTGAAACTGGATGGGTTTCAAAGGACGTTCTCAAAATTGATTCCAGGATTAAACAGCTTGTCATATGAAGAGTGTTTAGTGGCTCTGGGCCTGTATTCACTAGAATATCAAATGGTGAAAGACCTTGATAAATTGCATGTACAGAGGATGGGAGTATCTAAGACCAGAGGACACAGGCTCAGAATAGAGGAGGATCCTTGTAGAATGTGGAGATGAGGAATTTCTTGAGCCACAGAGTGGTGAATCTGTGGAATTCATTGCCAAAGGCAGCTATTGATCCAAGACTTCATGTATATTTATATGTAGAGGTTGATAGATTCTTGATTGGTCAGGGCATGAAGGGACACATGGAGAAGGCAGGAGATTGGGGCCGAGAGGAAAATTGGATCAGCCACAATGCCTAAGCAGGCCATGCCTTTCCAAACGTGCATAAATCCTGTACCTCAATATCCTCCCCAGTAGCTTCTCTACCACTGAAATGAGGCTGCCCTGCCAATAGAAACATAGAAAACCTACAGCACAATACAGGCCCTTCAGCCCACCAAGCTGTGCCGATCATGTCCTTACCTTAGATTACCTCAGCTTACCCATAGACCTCTATTTTTCTAAGCTCCATGGATCCATCCAGGAGTCTCTTAAAAGACCCTATTGTTTCCACCTCGACCACCGCCGCCAGGAGCCAAGTCATCGCACTCACCACTCTCTGCGTAAAAAAAAAAAAAAAAAATCTCTTCTGCACCTTCTTCCAGGCACCTTAAAACTATGCCCTCTCATGCTAGCCATTTCAGCCTTGGGGAAAAGCCTCTGATTATCCACACGATCAACGACTGTCATTATCTTGTACACACCTATCAGGTCACCTCTCATCCTCCGTCACTCCAAGGAGAAAAGGCCGAGTTCACTCATCCTATTCTCATAAGGCATGCTCCCCAATCCAGGCAACATCCTTGTAAATCTCCTCTGCACCCTTTCCATGGTTACCACTCCTTCCTGTAGTGAGGCGACCAGGATTGAGCACAGTACTCCAGGTGGGGTCTGACCAGGGACCTGCATATCTGCCACATTACCTCTCGGCTCTTAAGCTCAATCCCACGGTTGATGAAGGCCAATGCACCATATGCCTTCTTAACCAGAGTCCACCTGCGTAGCAGCTTTGAGTGTCTTATGGGCTTGGACCCCAAGATCCCTCTGATCCTCCACACTGCCAAGTGTCTTAACATTAATGCTATATTCTGACATCATATTTGACCTACCAAACTGAACCACCTCACACTTATATGGGTTGAACTCCATCTTCTACTTCTCAGCCCAGTTTTGCATCCTACCAATGTCCCGCTATAACTTCTGACAGTACTCCACACTATCCACAACACATCCAACCTTGGTTTTACCAGCAAATTTACTAACCCATTCCTCCACTTCCTCATCCAGGTCATTTATAAACATCATGAAGAGTAGGGGATCCGAGAACAGATCTCTGAGGCACACCAGTGGTCACAAACTGCCATGCAGAATATGACCCATCTACAACCACTCTTTGCCTTCTGTGGGCAAGCCTGTTTCTGGATCCACAAAGGAATGTCTCCTTAGATCCCATGCCTCCTTACTTTCTCAATAAGTCTTGCATGGGGTAGCTTATCACATGCCTTGCTGAAATCCATATACATTATATCTTGGGCTCTACCTTCATCAATGTGTTTAATGAAATCCTCAAAAAATTTAATCAGGCTCGTAAGGCACGACCTGCCTTTGACAAAGCCAAGCTGACTATTCCTGATCATATTATGCCTCTCCAAATGTTCATAAATCCTGCCTCTCAGGATGTTCTCCATCAACTTACCAACCACTGAAGTAAGACTCACTGGTCTGTAATTTCCTGGGCTATCTCTACTCCCTTTCTTGAATAAGGGAACAACCTCCGCAACCCTCCAATCCTCCGGAACATCTCCCGTTGTTATTGATGATGCAAAGATCCTCGCCATAGGCTCAGCAATCTCCTCCCTCACTTCCAGCAATAGCCAGGGTACATCCCGTCCAGTCCCAGTGACTTATCCAACTTGATGCTTTCCAAAAGCTCCAGTACATCCTTAATATCTATATGCTCAAGCTTTTCAGTCACCTGCAAGTCATCCCTACAATCGCCAAGATCCTTTTCCATAGTGAATACTGAAGCAAAGTATTCATTAAGTACCTCTGCTATCTCCTTCGGTTCCATACACACTGTTCCACTGTCACACTTGATTGGTCCCATTCTCTCACGTCTTATCCTCTTGCTCTTCACATACTTGTAGAATGCTTTAGGGTTTTCCGTAATCCTGTCTGCCAAGGCCTTCACATGGCATCTTTTGGCTCTCCTAATTTCATTCTTAAGCTTCTTCCTGCTAGCCTTTTAATCTTCTAGATTCATATCATTACCTCGTTTTTTGAACCTTTCATAAGCTCTTCTATCTTCTTGACTGGATTTACAACTGCCTTTGTACACCACGGTTCCTGTACCCTACCGTCCTTTCCCTGTCTCATTTGAATGTACCTATGCAGAACCCCACACAAATATCCCCTGAGGATTTGCTACATTTCTTCCATACATTTCCCTGGGAACATCTGTTTCCAACTTATGCTTCCAAGTTTGCCTGAATAGCCTCATATTTCTCCTTACTCCGATTAAACGTTTCCCTAACTTGTCTGTTCCTATCCCTCCCTTATACTATGGTAAAGGAGATAGAATTGTGATCACTATGTCCAAAATGCTCTCCCACTGAGAGACCTGACACCTGACCAGGTTCATTTCCCAATACCAGATCAAATACAAGTCTCTCCTCTTGTAGGGTTATCTACATATTGTGTCAAGAAACCTTCCTGAACACACCTAACAAACTCAACCCCATCTAAACTCCTCACTCTAGGGAGATGCCATTCAATATTTAGGCAAATTAAAATCTCCCACCACAACAACCCTGTTATTGTTGCATCTTTGCAGAATCTGTCTCCCTACCTGCTCCTCGATGTCACTGTTACTATTGGGTGGTCTATAAAAAGCACCCTGTAGATTTATTGATCCCTTCCTATTCCTAACTTCCACCCACAGAGACTCTGTAGACAGCCCTTCCCTGTCCTTTCTGAAACATCTAAAGCCTGGCACTTGAAGTAGCTATTCTTGCCCCTGCAACATCCAAGTCTCTGTAATGGCCACAACATCATAGCTCCAAGTGCTGATCCATGCTTTAAGCTCATCCGCATTTTTCATAATATTCCTTGCATTAAAATAGACACATCTCAAACCATCGGTCTAAGTGCGTCCCTTGTCTATCACCTGCCTATTCTCCTTTTCCAAGCTTTCTCTATCTGAGTGCCAACCTCCCTTTCCTCCGTCACTTCAGTTCAGTTCCTACCCCCTACAGTGCTAGTTTAAACTCTCTCCAACAGCCTTAGTAAACCTCCCCGCCAGGATATTGGTCCCCTTGGGATTCAAATGCAATTTGTCCTGTTTGTACAGGTCACACCTGCCCCAAAAGAGGTCCCAAAGATCCAGAAATCTGAATCCCTGCCCCCTGCTCCAATCCCTCAGCCAGGCATTTATCCTCCACCTCATTCTATTCCTGTACTCCTGAGATTACCTGTGAGGTCCTGCTGCTCAACTTCCTTCCGAACTCCCTGCAGTCTGTTTTCAGGACCTCCTCCCTTTTTCTACATATGTCATTGGTACCAATATGTCCCACAACTTCTGGCTGTTCTCCTACCTACTTCAGGGTATCGTGGATGTGATCAGAAACTTCCCACACCCTGGCACCTGGGAAGCAAACTACCATCCGTGTTTCTTACCTGTGTCGACAGAATCACTTGTCCAACCACCTAACTATAGGGTCCCCTATCACTGCTGCCATCCTCTTCCTTTCCCTGCCCTTCTGAGCCACAGGGTCAGGCTCTGTGCCAGAGGCGTGGCCACTGTTGTTTCCCCAGGAAGGTTGTTCACCCCCCCCCAACAGTACTCAAACAGGAGTACTTATTGTTATGTGTGACAGAAACTGGGGTACTCTCTAGCAACAGGAATTCTGCAGATGCTGGAAATTCAAGCAACAAACATAAAAGTTGCTAGTGAACGCAGCAGGCCAGGCAGCATCTCTAGGAAGAGGTGCAGTCGATGTTTCAGGCCAAGACCCTTCGTCAGGACTAACTGAAGGAAGAGTGAGTAAGGGATTTGAAAGTTGGAGGGGGAGGGGGAGATCCAAAATGATAGGAGAAGACAGGAGGGGGAGGGATGGAGCCAAGAGCTGGACAGGTGATAGGCAAAAGGGATACGAGAGGATCATGGGACAGGAGGTCCGGGAAGAAAGACAAGGAGGGTGTGGGGGGGGGGTACCTAGAGGATGGGCAAGGGGTATATTCAGAGTGACAGAGTGAGAAAAAGGGGAGAGAGAGAAAGAATGTGTGTATAAAAATAAGTAACAGATAGGGTACGAGGGGGAGGTGGGGCATTAGCGGAAGTTAGAGAAGTCGATGTTCATGCCATCAGGTTGGAGGCTACCCAGACGGAATATAAGGTGTTGTTCCTCTAACCTGAGTGTGGCTTCATCTTTAAAGTAGAGGAGGCCGTGGATAGACATGTCAGAATGGGAATGGGATGTGGAATTAAAACGTGTGGTCACTGGGAGATCCTGCTTTCTCTGGCGGACAGAGCGTAGGTGTTCAGCAAAGCATCTCCCAGTCTGTGTCGGGTCTCGCCAATATACAAAAGGCCACATCGGGAGCACCGGACGCAGTATATCACCCCAGCCGACTCACAGGTGAAGTGTTGCCTCACCTGGAAGGACTGCTTGGGGCCCTGAATGGTGGTAAGGAAGGAAGTGTAAGGGCATGTGTAGCACTTGTTCCGCTTACACGGATAAATGCCAGGAGGGAGATCAGTAGGGAGGGATGGGGGTGACGAATGGACAAGGGAGTCACGTAGGGAGCGATCCCTGTGGAATACAGGGTGGGGGGAGGGAAAGATGTGCTTAGTGTTGGGATCCCGTTGGAGGTGGTGGAAGTTACGGAGAATAATGTGTTGGACCCGGAGGCTGGTGGGGTGGTAGGTGAGCACCAGGGGAACCCTATTCCTAGTGGGGTGGTGGGAGGATGGAGTGAGAGCAGATGTACGTGAAATGGGGGAGATGTGTCAGTATTACAATTGAACAAAGAGAACTATGGTGCTGTGAGGGAGGAGCTGGCCAAAGTTCAGTGGAACAATATCCTAGCAGGGATGACAGTGGAAAAGCAATGGCAGTGTTTCTGGGAATAATGCGGAAGGTGCAGGATCAGTTCATTCTAAAGAGGAAGGAAGATCCTAAGGGGAGTAAGGGGAGGCCGTGGCTGACAAGGGAAGTAATGGACAGTATAAAAATAAAAGAGAAGTATAACATAGCAAAGATAAGTGGGAAGCTGGAGGATTGGGAAACTTTTAAAGAGCAACAGAAGGTAACTAAAAAGGCAATACGCGGAGAAAAAATGAGGTACGAAGATAAACTAGCCAAGAATATAAAGGAGGATAGTAAAAGCTTCTTTAGGTATGTGAAAAGGAAAAAAAAAAATAGTTAAGACCAAAATTGGGCCCTTGAAGACAGAAACGGGTGAATTTATTATTGGGAACAAGGAAATGGCAGACGAGTTGAACAGGTACTTTGGATCTGTCTTCACTGGAGAAGACACAAACAATCTCCCAGATATAATAGTGGCCAAAGGACCTAGGGTAATGGATGAAATGAAGGAAATTTATATCAGGCAGGAAATATTGTTGGATAGACTGTTGGGTCTGAAGGCTGATAAGTCCCCGGGACCTGATGGTCTGCATCCCAGGGTACTTAAGGAGGTGGCTTTAGAAATCGTGGATGCATTGGTAATCATTTTCCAATGTTCTATAGATTCAGGATCAGTTCCTGTGGATTGGAGGGTGGCTAATGTTGTCCCTATCTTCAAGAAGGGAAGAAGAGAGAAAACAGGGAATTATAGACCAGTTAGCCTGACGTCTGTGGTGGGAAAGATGCTGGAGTCAATTATAAAAGATGAAATTACGACACATCTGGATAGCAGTAACAGGATCGGTCCGAGTCAGCATGGACATACAAAGGGGAAATCGTGTGTGACTAATCTTCTGGAATTTTTTGAGGATGTATCTATGAAAATGGACAAGGGAGATCCAGTGGATGCAGTGTACCTGGACTTTCAGAAAGCCTTTCATAAAGTCCCACAAAGGAGATTAGTGGGCAAAATTAGGGCATGTGGCATTGGGGGCAGAGTACTGACATGGATTGAAAATTGGCTGGCTGACAGAAAACAAAGAGTGGCGATTAACGGGTCCCTTTCGGAATGACAGGCAGTGATGAGTGGGTTACCGCAGGGTTCAGTGATGGGACCGCAGCTGTTTACAATATATATTAATGATTTAGATGAGGGAATTATAAGTAACATTAGCAAATTTGCCGATGACACAAAGCTGGGTGGCAGTGTGAAATGTGAGGAGGATGTTATGAGAATGCAGGGTGACTTGGACAGGCTGGTTGAGTGGGCAGATGCATGGCAGATGCAGTTTAATGTGGATAAATGTGAGGTTATCCACTTTGGTGGTAAGAACAGGAAGGCAGATTATTATCTAAATGGAGTCAAGTTAGGAAAAGGGGAAGTACAACGAGATCGAGGTGTCCTTGTACATCAGTCACTGAAAGCAAGCATGCAAGTACAGCAGGCAGTGAAGAAAGCTCATGGCATGCTGGCCTTCATAACAAGGGGAATTGAGTATAAGTCCTTCTGCAATTGTACAGGGTCCTGGTGAGACCACACCTGGAATACTGTGTGCAGATTTGGTCTCCAAATTTGAGGAAGGACATTCTTGCTATTGAGGGAGTGCAGCGTAGGTTCACAAGGTTAATTCTCGGGATGGCGATGTTGAAAGATTGGAGCGACTGGGCTTGTATACTCTGGAATTTAGAACGCTGAAAGGGGATCTTATTGAAACATAAGATTAAGGGATTGGACACGCTGGAGGCAGGAAGCATGTTCCTGCTGATGGGTGAGTCCAGAACCAGAGGCCACAGTTTAAGAATAAGGGGTAGGCCATTTAGACCGGAGTTGAGTGGTGGATATATGGAATGCCTGCCCCAGAAGGCTGTGGAGGCCAAGTCTCTGGATGCTTTCAAGAAAGAGATGGATAGAGTTCTTAACAATAGCGGAATCAAAGGTTATGGGGGTAAGGCAGGAACTGGATACTGATTGTGGATGATCAGCCATGATCACAGTGAATGGCGGTGCTGGCTCGACGGGTCGAATGGCCTACTCCTGCACCTATTGTCTATTGTATGTTCCTGCTCGTTTAAACCCTTCCGTGCAGCTGGAGGGAATCTCCCCGTAAACATATTGTCTCCCCTCCACCTTGGACCCGTCTCCCCTTCATTTCGAGAGTCCAATGATCCTTGTACCTGAAGCCCCCACCCACCTCACACCAGTTCCTCAGCCACACCTTTACCTGGGCTTTCGAAGGCGCCAGAAGCGCGGTCTATATATCTGGTTATGTATCCTGTTCCTGTATGTGACCGGTCTTTCATTTCCCTGGGGACTCAGAGGAACAAGTGTTCTAATGAATCAATCCTCTCATCACTGGAAGTGACTGCACCCTCGCCCACCAACTGCTGTGTGTGAGGGCGCTCGCACTGGTCATGGAGCCGAGAGGGACAGACCGAGGTCCTCCGGGATTTGTAGAATGGAAAAGCACTTCCTATAATTTAAAGCAGGAGAATCAGCAAAAACCCAGAAACCGTTCAGTACGTATGTGGTGTGTGAGGGAGTTTTGTTTTTCGCTGGAGCGTTTTGTGTCGGATGAATCGTTGGAAATGGCGGGTGTGGTAAAGTGAAGGCGGAGCTGGACGATTGGAGGCCGCTCTCGGCTCTGTCCGTCACTCTGACTCTGTCTCCACCCCTCCCCGCCTCTGTCTCTCTGCGCGTTTCTCGGGCAGGTCGGGGCGCTGTGTATAAAAGGAGACAGCAACAGGCAGTTTGTCAGTGAGCAGCGACCTGAGTGAAGCAGTATCATGTCTGGCAGAGGGAAAGGAGGCAAAGGACTGGGCAAAGGCGGAGCCAAGCGGCACCGTAAAGTGCTCCGTGATAACATCCAGGGCATCACCAAACCGGCCATCCGCCGTCTGGCTCGCCGTGGCGGCGTCAAGCGGATCTCGGGTCTGATCTACGAGGAGACCCGCGGGGTGCTGAAGGTTTTCCTGGAGAATGTGATCCGGGATGCGGTCACCTACACTGAACACGCCAAGCGCAAGACGGTGACTGCCATGGATGTGGTGTACGCTCTGAAACGCCAGGGCCGCACTCTCTATGGCTTCGGCGGCTGAAAATCTCCCACTTCCTCCCGAGCACGAAACAACGGCTCTTTTAAGAGCCACCCACCGCCTCACGGACGGAGCCGTATCCACACACAAAATTTTGATTATTTTTTATCGATACATTCACCTGAGTTACATTTGCAACAGATTAATCGGTTCCGCTTGAAATCAACCTGCGAACCTGCCTTTCCAGTCCATGATTACAATAAAATCTCTGAATTCATTAAGGTCGATCTTAATCCTTTTATCCGTCTCGGACAGAAATAAGTTCACTCGTTTAGAGAAACGATTCCGTAATTATGCATTTAAATCTTAACTGAGGGATTTAGATATTAAATAAAAGTGAAATTGTATAATCCGTGATAGAATTAATTGCAAATAAAAATAATCAGGCAGTTGCTGGCTGCTCTGAAATTGGCGGGCGATTTGAACTGTAACCCGCGCTAATCACATTGCATTCTGATTGGATGACCTCCGACCGCCACTTAAGAGTTTCTCATTTGGCCCTTAATTGTTATTCGCCATCAGCCTGCATGAAATGAGTCAACCAATCGCAGAAACTAGATCCTTTAATAGACACCTGATGACGAGCCAATCAGAGGCGATGGGACGGTCCTTCTCAAACAGTATATAGTTACGTCCCTGAACCCGTTCCGTCTATATCGTTCCTGTATTTCAGCCTGTGTTCTCGGTTCTGAAGGAGAATGGCCCGCACCAAGCAGACAGCGCGTAAATCGACCGGAGGGAAAGCTCCTCGTAAACAGTTAGCAACCAAAGCGGCGCGGAAGAGCGCTCCAGCCACCGGCGGAGTGAAGAAGCCTCATCGCTACCGGCCTGGCACCGTGGCTCTGCGGGAGATCCGGCGCTACCAGAAATCCACCGAGCTGCTCATCCGCAAACTTCCCTTCCAGCGCCTGGTGCGGGAAATCGCTCAGGACTTCAAAACCGATCTGCGCTTCCAGAGCTCGGCCGTCATGGCCCTGCAGGAGGCTAGCGAGGCTTACCTGGTCGGGCTGTTTGAGGACACTAACCTGTGCGCCATCCACGCCAAGCGAGTCACCATCATGCCCAAGGACATCCAGTTGGCCCGCCGCATTCGCGGGGAGCGCGCCTAAACCCGGCCTCCACACCAAGCACAAGAAAAGGCTCTTTTAAGAGCCACTACCACAGCAAAGGAAAGGGCAGTCGCTTGCTGATCATTGTATTATCGTAGTGACGATCTGCCTTCCTGATGGGGTTATTTGGTTTTGCACTGATTGACCGCGATCATCAGCTGTTCTGTGCCGTCAGGTTGATTCAGCGAGGGAAAGGAGATGAACGTGCTCCCTCCCCGTCAGGGTCTCACCTGGCCCTTCATTTCTCCCACAAACCTGGCATGTACAGCTGCTGCGGCTGTTACCGTTTTGTTTGCTTTGGACATGCCCGGCTGTCCTTGCAGTGGGAGCATGTGGTCGCGCTGGGAACAGAGGGGGGTTTCCTGGAGCGGTGATCCCAGGCAATAGTGGTTATTGTTTTTTTTTTAATTTGCTTTCCCTCTCTTGTACATATTAGATGTTGGTGTTTTGTGTGAATAAACTTATGTAGTTTTGTGGCTGGTAACTGAATGAAGGTCAGTCGGCAATGTCACGGGGTAGTTTATCATATATCTTCCCCCTGCAGTCCATCCCCAGAGACAGATCCCTCTCTCAAGACGCCCCCTCCCCTCTCACATGGGTTTCAGCAGTTCCCAATCAACTCAGCAGAATCGGGCTTTGGGGTGTGAGGCGCGTAATCTCCGCTGGAGTCAGTGTCTCAGTCACTCTCTCCCGGCATGGGAGAAGGGACTGGGTTTACACCTACATCACATGTCTCTCAATCTCAATCTCTCTCTCACACACACACCCTGAGTGAAACTCAGTGTTTCACTTCAGATCTGGGACGTCACGGCGGCACCGAATGTCAGCGAAGTACCGGGAATATCGGGTTTTATGGGAGAAGTTCCCCCGGAAAACTAAGTCGGACCCGCAGCGGGAATCACAATATTTATGATCAGCTCTTTTCTGAGATGTGGGTGGCTCTGAGAAGAGCCGTTGGGTTCAAACACACACAAATGGTGTATTCTCGATTTACTTTTTGACTGCTGTCTTCTTGGGCTTCGGCGCCGCTTTCTTGGCCGCTGATTTCTTCACTGAGACTTTCTTAGCCGCTGGTTTCTTCGCTGCCGCTTTCTTGGCCGCAGGTTTCTTGGCCGCTGGTTTCTTCGCTGCCGCTTTCTTGGCCGCAGGTTTCTTCGCTGCCGCTTTCTTGGCTGCTGGTTTCTTCGCTGCCGCTTGCTTAGCCGCTGGTTTCTTGGCGCCAGACTTCTTGCTGGAAGATTTCTTTACCGATGGCTTGTTCGCTTTCTTCACTGTTTTCACGGCACTTTTTCCTTGACCGGATTTAAAGGATCCCGAAAGACCCGCGCCCTTGGTCTGAACCAAGGAGCCGCTTTCCACTCTCTTCTTGATGCACATCCTGATCTGGGCGCGACGTTTCCCCACATCGACACCGCTGCTGGTCAGAGCCTTCATGATGGCCACAGCGGACATCCCCTTCCTATCGCGACAACCCGCCACAATCTTATCGATTTGTTCGCCCAGCTTGGGACCGGCTGGTTTGCTCCGGGCGGCCGCCTTCTTCTTGGGACTCTTCTTTGCGGCGGCGGGTGCGGCTGGAGGAGCCGTTTCGGCGGGTGCTGTCTCGGTCATGTCGGCAACTCTGGAAAATCCTTCTCACAATCAGACTGAATGAGAAATGAAGCGAAAGGCGGCGGCACAGAGCAATTTAAAGGCAGCGAGCGGACGGGGCGGAGACATCCTCCTGTCAGATCCCGGAGACTTCATTTTTCTGTGTTTCTCTCTCCTCAAAAACTCTCCAATTCCAATTAAAATCGGACATTCCGGAGACTCGGACTGGCCCCTGTCCGTCACTGAGGCCGCAAAGTTCGCTGGAAATAAAGTTTATTCAAGATTAAAGGCAGCTCTTTCTATTTTAACCCGTTTCATTATTGCGCTGCCCGCGATCTCTCTCCCGATCAGTGACCTGTTCTCTGCTTTTGGACTGTAATACTAAAAGTAACGAAAACTTTGCGGTTTATTCCAGCTTCAGGACTGAGTGGGAGAGTGAGGCGATTCCGTAACAGAGAATTTTTTTTCATTTTGTTTATCAGACGCTGGGAAATCCTACGATATGTTCGGACTCACAAACACAGCAACAGTAGTCTAAACCGCCCGCCCCTTTTACACACTCTCTCTGACATAATGCTCCCAGCAACACACACAGAAAATGCTGGTGAACGCAGCAGGCCAGGCAGCATCTATAGGAAGAGGTACAGTCGACGTTTCGGGCCGGGACCCTTCGTCAGGACTCTGGTGCTAAATGTGGCCTGACTTGCTGGGTTCCTCCAGCATTTTGGCCAGCAAAATTAAACGACAGTTTCCATGTCATATAACACTGATAAATCTGACTCTGATCCCAAGGAATAGAGGACAAAGGACATTGTCTGGCCAAATTCTCTGTGTAACTGAGAACCTCAGGTTCGGGAAACATCATTGGAAATCTTTTCTGCACTCTCCCCAGTTTAACCCCGTTTCCTATAACGGTGACGAGAGCTGTACACAAATCAGCAAGTGTGGCCTCCGGTCACTTACACAACTCTATCATAATGTCCGAACTGATATACTCAATCCCCTGACTAATGAAGACCAGCATGTTACGTTCTGCATCACCCTGTTTACCAGTGATATCTCTTTCCATGACCCGTGTGTGCACTTTACCCCTAAATCTCTCCAGCCCATTCCACTCCCTAATGACCGATCGTTCACAGTGTAAGTTGATTTAGGCCAGTTAGAAGAGTGGGCTGAAAGAACGCAGATGGAGTTTAATGTTCATAAATGTGAGGTGCTATATTTTGTTTGGACTAATCAAAATATGACATACATGGTAAATAGTAGAGCATTGAAGAATGCAGTAGAACAGAGGGATCGAGAAATAATGGTGCATAGTTCCGTGAAGGTGGAATCTCATGTTGATAGGGTGGTGAAGAAAGCTTTTGGTATGCTGGCCTTTATAAATCAGAGCATTGAGTATAGGAGTTGGTATATAATGTTGTAATTGTACAAGGCATTGGTAAGGCCAAATTTAGAGTATTGTGTACAGTTCTGGTCACCGAATTATAGGAAAGATGTCAAAAAAATTGAGAGAGTACAGAGAAGATTTACTAGAATGTTACCTGGGTTTCATCTCCTAAGTTACAGAGAAAGGTTGAACAAGTTGGGTCTTTATTCTTTGGAGCGTAGAAGGTTGAGGGGGGACTTGATAGAGGTATTTAAAATTATGAGGGGGATAGATAGAGTTGATGTGGATAGGCCTTTTCCATTGACAGTGGGAGAGATTCAAACAAGAGGACATGAGTTGAGAGTTAAAGGGCAAAAGTTTAGGGGTAACATGACGGGGAACTTGTTTACTCAGAGTGGTAGCTCTGTGGAGTGAGCTTCCAGCAAAAGTGGTTGAGGCAGGTTCGATGTTGTCATTTAATGTTAAATTCAATAGCTATATGGACAGGAAAGGAATGGAGGGTTATGGGCTGAGTGCAGGTTGGTGGGACAGGGTGAGAGTAAGAGTTTGGCACAGACTAGAAGGACCGAGATGGCCTGTTTCTGTGCTGTAATTGTTATATGGTTATAAGTTCTACACTGGTTTGACTTTCCAATATGCACCACCTCACACTTAACTGTATTGAAATACATTTGCCACGCTGTGGCCCTCTTCCCGAAATGATCACGGTCCCCCTGTAATCTGCGACAATCTTCTTCGCTATCAAGAACATTTGCTGATCATATGTAAATCAAATATACAAATAACAAATGCCGAGGCTCCAAACTCTGGCCCCTGCGGCTCACCGCTAATCACCAGCCTCCATTCTGTGAAACAAGCTTCAAGCACAACCCTCTGCTTCCTACCACCAAGACAACTTTGAATCCAGCTGACTCGCTCACCCTGGATACAGTGGGGCCTAACCTTCCAGACCAGGCTGCCATGTGAGACTTTCTCCAAGGTCCATATAATATCACATCTACCTTTTTACCCTCCTGCATCTTCAAAAGCTCAGAGATTCTCCAACCACAACTCCCTGTGCACAAAGCCCTTATGACACCTAATTTGCTATTCAAATGCTGGTACATCGTGACTCAGAATCCTCTCCAGTAGCTTCCCCACTACTGATGTCAGACTGACCTGCATGTAGTTCCCGGCTTGTCCTTGCAAATGATGGAAAAACATTCGCCTCTTTCCATTCTCCAGGACTTTCATCAGTGGTTTCTACCTCCCGTGAAGTAATTGCTCAGGTCCGGAGGATTTATCCCCCACCTAATGCATTGTATGGCCCTCCATTCTCTGCACATCCACGTACCTATCTGGGAGACTCTTGGATGCCTGTATTGTTCATCAGGCAAGGTGGTGCTGGTGATACACGGTGACATCGTGAGGGCAGCTCACAAAACATGTAGATACACTTCTTCTGAACTACTATCACTGCAAACTGCAGCCTGTAATTTCCATTTAAAGACATGTACTTATAAACCATTTGAAGAAATGAGCAATTTTCTGAGCTCTTTGTTGTCTCTGCAAACTTGACTCTTAGAAATGCAGGTATGGCACCTTGAAGTTCGAAGTTCAAATTCCAAAGTAAATGTTTTATCAAAATACTGAACATATATGTCACCATGTACAAACCTGACATTTGTTTTCCTGTGGGCATAGTCAGTCAATCCAAGAAACTAACAGAATCAATGAAAGACCGCACCCAACGAGATGGACAATCAACCAATGTGCAAATGACAACAAACTGTGCAAATACCAAAGGAAAAAAATCAGAAATAATAATAATAATTTAATAAGGAATAAACATCGAGAACATGAGATGAAAAGTCAGTGAAAGCAATTCCATAGATAGTGGGAACAGTTCAATGTTGGGATGAGTAAAGTTGAGTGAAGTTATCCCAACATATTCACATGCCTTTTGTACACTGGCCGTGATCAGTGAATGTGGTTAGTATCAGAATCAAAATCAAGTTTATTAATATGAATATATGTCATGAACTTTGTTGTCTTGCTACAGCAGTACACTGCAATTTATTAAAAAAAACAGTTAAAATAAGAACTATACATTAAACTAAACAGTGTAAAAAGAGGATCAGGGAGGGATGTGAGCCCGAAGATGAGAATGGGAAACATGATACCTGATCCATTCTTGCCTCTTTTACTCTTTTCATGTCTGAAAAATAAAACTTTTAGTATCTTCTTTTATATCATTTCCCAGCTTACTTTTGCAATTCATCTGTTTCTCCAGGTTGCTATTGTAGTTGTCTTCTGTTGTTTTCTTAAGTTTCCTAATCCATTAATTTTTGTGATATTGTATGCCCTCTCATGTTCTTTTATGCTGCCTTTGTCTTCTGTTGTTAGTGATATTTGCCTCATCCTCCCTTTCAAATACTGTTTCTGCTGAGGGATGAACTGATCCTGCATCCGTCAAATTACTCCTGGAAACTCAAGTTTTTCATACAAAGGTAATCTGCTTAATACTGGGGAATCAAAATGCCCAACTGCTGTAAGCCTGTTCCCATTACCCCTCTGTGTGACTTACCAACATGTCTGGTCCATAATATCTCACCCTATCGGGAGACTGGCAGTATAATCCCATCAAAATCATCATACATCATTTTATTTAAAACCTCTACTTACAAGACCTTATCAAAACCCTCACTTATTACTGCAGTGTTGGTCTCCTTAATCAAAGATGCAACACCCCCCACACCTGAGTCTGAGAGAAGTGAAATGTCTTTGAAGCATGATAACTGTGTCCTTGTTGACAACTTCCATGTTCAATATGTACTCCAGCATCTGTGTGGCAAAACCGTGACCCTCAGGTAGACTTTAAATGTTTCCCCTTCACCTTAAACAATTATCCTGTAGTCTTACACTCCCCTACCTTCACACATAGACTGGTCACCCAATGATTTTATAAACCTCTGAATGGTCACAGCTTCTTATCATCTAGGGAGAGAAAGAGAGTCCCAGCCTATCCAAGCTTCTGCTAATAATTCAAGGCCTCCAGAGTCAGTGACATCCTCATTAAACTTCCCTCCACACTGTCCAGCTTTGTGACATCCTTCCTGCAAATGGGTGAGCAGAACTGTGCACAATACAGTGTGGTCTCACTTTGACTTTTACAGTTGCCATATGACATCCCAAATTCTCTACTCAATTCCCTGACCAATGAAGACAAATAGGACAAACACCATCTTCACCATCCTGACTACCTGTGTTGTCACTTTCAGTGAATGATGTTCCTGTATTCCATGGTCTTTCTGTTCTGTAATACTCTCCAAGGGACAATAATTTACTGTGCACGTCCTTCCCTGGTTGAACTTCTCATAATGCAACACCTCAGCCTTGTCCATGTCAACATCCTTCTGCCATTCTTTGGCCAACTTCCCCAGTTCATCTCGATCCCATTGTACTCTCAGATAATCTTCACTGTCCACTCTACCACCAATGTTGTTGTCACCTGCAAACTCACTAATCACTTTAACAACAATGTCAGAGAAATTTTTAACATACATGACAAATGACAGTACCAGCACCGATCCCTGTGAATGTGACTGGTCAGAGGCCTCCAACCTGAATAACAAGCTGCCACGACCACCCTCTGTCTCATTCCACCAAATCAATTTTGTGACGCTGATGTTAGGTAGTGTTGATAGTCCAGTTGGAAATCAGTTAGTGGAGAGGAGGAAGCTGTTCCTAAAACATTACGTGTGTGTTCAGGTTCCTGTACCTCTTCTCCAATGGTAATAATAAAAAGCGGGCACATCCTGGATGGTCCAGAGAGCAGAGCAGATACAGACCTGACATGGGAGGTTTGAAGGGGAAAGTGAATCCATTTCATGGGACTGGTGAAGCAGATTGACTTGGAGAATTGATCAACAGGAGACATGGCCTTTCAGGAGAGCAGCAGCAGCCGGGTCTGTGATTCTGATGTACGGCAGGGGAGGGTGGAGACAAAGAGATCTGTAAGCACTGGATTACTCCTGATGCCAAGTGCTGGTAAGGACGGGGCAGGTGGATGTGAGGATGAGGAGCTGGTACAGGAGAACAGGTTCAGGTTTCCAGCCACTGGGATCTCTGCTGGGGCAGAGGTGACCTGTAGAAGTGGGACAGGCTGCACTTGAACCAGCCGTGTCAAATATGGGCAGATTTGTTCATGTGTCGCAGGAGGATTGAAATGATTCATCAGTGGGTTGGCAACCAAAATAGTGGTGTGGCAGATGATAGCCCTTTACTCTGCCATGATAGTGGCTCCTAAAAGAGCCTTTTGTTGTGTTTAGTGCCAAGGCCGGGTTCAGGCGGGCTCCCCGCAGAAGCACCGAGCCAGCTGGATGGTAACTTACTCGGTGTGGATGGCGCACAGGTTAGTGTCCTCGAAGAGCCCCACCAGGTAAGCCTCGCTCGCCTCCTGCAGGGCCATGACGGCCGAGCTCTGGAAACACAGATGGGTTTGGAAGTGCTGAGCGATCTCCCGCACCAGGTGCTGGAAAGCCGAGGATCCAGCTGCACAAGGAGGGACAGAGGCCTAGGTTCTGTAGCTATTTTATCAGGATGAGGAATGATGGTGTTAAATGCTGGGCTCTAGTCAATATACAGCATCCTGACATAGGTATTTGTATTGCCCAGGTGCTCCAGTGCTGTGTGGAGAGCCACTGAGATCACATCTACCGCAAACATATTGTGGCGAGAGGCAAATTGCAGTGGGTCCTGGTCCTTCCTGGGACAGGTGTTCATTCTATCCATGACCAACCTCTCAAAGCATTTCATAACTGGAGATGTGAGTGCGACTGGACAATAGTCGTTAAGGCAGCTTACACTGACCTTCTTGGGTTCGGGAGCAGTTGTTGCCCTTTTGAAGCAGGTCAGAACTTTTGACTGCAGCAGTGAGAGATTGAAAATGTCTTTGACCACTTCCAGCAGTTGGTAGGCACAGGTTTTCAGAGCCTTACCAGGTACTCCATTGGGCCCTGCTGCCCGGCGAGGGTTCAGCCTCTTGAAAGACAGCCTGATGTCGGCCTCCAAGACAGAGATCACAGGGTCATCAGGCGCTGCACGTATCCTCATAGCTGTGGCTTTATTCTTCCTCTGAAAGTGAGCATAAAAGGGGTTGAGCTGGTCTGGTTGTGAAGCCTCACTGCCATTCATGATGTTGGGTTTGCTTTGTAGGAAATAATGGCTGCAACCACTGCCAGAGTTGACGTGCATCTGATGCAGGGAACATCTGGAATTCTTTACCCGGTGGGCATGAGGTCTGGATGAATGGACGGGTTTAAAGAGGAAGGGGTGGCACAGGAGCATCGTGGTCAGCGCAGTGGTGACAGTACCAGCGACCTGGGTTTAATTCCCACCGTTGTCTGTCAGGAGAGCGGTTCGCATCTGGAATTCACTGCCTGCAGGGGTTGTGGGAATAAACAAACAGGACGTTCAAAGCCGAATTTGTCAGATCCTGCAGAGTCAGGTATACTGGTTCCAAACCCTCCCCTCACCTCCCAGCAATGTTTAAAGTCCATGGTAGACAAGGTTAGTTTGTGTAATAAAGACACTCTTCAGTAAAAACACTGACACTGTATTTCAAACACACTGAGCTGCCAGAGCACAGCACCAGCCGTGAGGACACAGACCAGTACAGCACACAGCTCTCCAATAGAGATTTAATAAAACACAATACTGACAGCCCAGAGCTGGACAACCCAGCATTTCACTGTAACTCTGACCTATAAACATCATTACCCCATCTACAGTATTTCACTGTAACTCTGACCTATAAACATCATTACCCCATCTACAGTATTTCACTGTAACTCTGACCTATAAACATCATTACTCCATCTACAGTATTTCACTGTAACTCTGACCTATAAACATCATTACCTCATCTACAGTACACACTTCATAATTTTGTATACCTCTATCTAATCTTGCAACAATATTCTGCATTCCAAGAAATAAAATCCTAACCTATTTGATCTTTCCAGAGAACTCAGGTCCTTAAGTCCCAGGAACATCCTTGTAAATTTTCTCTGTACTCTTTCAAGCTTATTTACATCTTTCTTGTGGGTAGGTAAACAAAACTGCACACAATACTCCAAATTAGGAGTCACCAATGTCTTACACAACTTCAACATAACATCCATCTCCTGCACTTTGCCCTTTGTAAATCGAAGTACCATGTGCCTAAACTTTCTTTTTGACTTCATCTATCTGTGATACCACTTACTAGGAATTATGAATC
This sequence comes from Mobula birostris, assembly GCF_030028105.1. Lineage (NCBI taxonomy): Eukaryota > Metazoa > Chordata > Chondrichthyes > Myliobatiformes > Myliobatidae > Mobula > Mobula birostris. Next base: position 27,012,573 of record NC_092397.1, read on the forward strand.
TGTACTTCCAGATCCCTCAGCTTTAATGCACTTTTCAGTGCCCGACTGCTCACCGTGTAAGACCTACCCTGGTTTGTCCTCCAAAAATGCAACACCTCATCCTTGTCAGCATTAAATTCCAGCTGCTCCAGATCACAGTGCAAGCTTTGAGCATCTTCCTCACTGTTCATTATACCTCCAATCCTGGTGTCATACAGAAAATTGTTGTCCCAGTTCACCACATTGTCATCTATATCAAAGATCTGGATGATAAACAATGGACTCAGACTGATTCCTGTGGCACATCACCAGTCACAGGCCTCCCGTCAGAGAAGCAATCATCTACAACCACTCTCGAACCTAACACTTAATCCAATTTACTACCTCATCTTGATGCTGAATGACTGAACTTTCTTGACCAAGAACCCATGTGAGACCTTGTCAAAGGCGTTGCTGAAGCCCATGTAGGCTACATCCACTGTCTTGCAGTCATCAACTTTCCTAGTAACTTCCTCAAAAAAACTCTACAAGAGTAGTTAGACATGACGTACCATATACAAAACTATATTAACTATTCCCAATCAGTCCCTGTCTATCCAAATAATTATATCTATGGTTGTTATATCTAGAGTTTATGTCTGGATCCAGAGCAAGTGGGCAAGGGACTAAACCAGTACTTCACATCAGTATTCATCAATGTGGTCATCGAGGATAGTGAGATCAGAGAAGGGAGTGATGCTGATATTCCAGGGCATGTTGTTCCTCAGGCAATAGAGACAAACCAGGAAATGATAGACTGGTGAGATTTGGATCAATGCTCGGGAAATACTCTTAGACGTAGGACCTCTCATAAAAGTTTGGAGGGTAAAATGAGGATATCAGGATTTGGAAGGCAAAGTGAGCAAAATCCCAAGAGATTCTCTCGGTATATTCATAGGAAAAGGGAAGTTAGATGGAAAATCATTCCCCATGGAGATGAACATGGCCTCGGTATGTGGAACCGAAGGAAATAGGAGAGGCTTTCCATGAATATTTCCAACAGTTATCTCACCATTGAGAAAATGCGGAAGCTAAGGAAGTGACAGAAATGAGCTGCGATGTCTTAGACCACATTCAAATGGGCAGGGATCTGTATTTGAGGTCTTAAGATTCATTAAGGTTGTTAAATCTCCAGGGTCTTATCAGGTACATTCTCGTACTTTGTGGGAAGCTAGAGAATACACTGTGGGGGCCAGGGGAGAGAGGGGACATATTCAGCCAGATGGGATCAGTTGTGGTCAGTGCAGACACTGTGGGCTGAAGGGCCTTTCCCTGTGCCGGACTGTCCCACGTGTGTTGTGTGTTGAAACTCAGACGGACACTCACTGTTACCGGTCGGCAGGCAGGAAGAGAAGAAGCCGGTGTTCACAGTGGAGACGCAGTCAGGTCCACCAGTCCGCTCCCACATCCACATGGCAATGGCAGAGAACAAGGAGCAGCTCGTCTCATCACCTCTGTGGCCCATTCCATCACCTGTCATTCTTCCAAAGGGCAGCAAGTTCAGACCGACCCTTCAGTTCAGTCGCTGCCGCCCCGCCGGGGGGAGGAAGCCTCACCTCCACCCCGGACCCAGGGCGCTCCCCCTCCCCCCTCCGCGGCCCGTTGCCGAGGCAACGAGTCTCACGCTCCATGTGCTTCTCTGTGACGTCACAAGCAGCGACTCGGCAACGGGACGGGAAGGCAGCGGCCCAGGAGGCGGAGCAGAGTGAGCTGTCAATCAGAGGAGCCGCTGGTAAAGCTGCAAATCGGTCAATGTACTCTTCATGAAAAAGACCCGATCAGCGGGGGAAACCTCAAGTCGACCCCGGGTCCAGGGCCCTACCCGACCCTGGGGACTTTTCCAAGACTGCACTCTGGCTCTTGGACGTGTTTCCGCAAGATGCTGTCCTGTCACGTGACATCGCGGCCGCAGCCCGGGAGGAGGAGCGATGTAGCTGTCAATCAGAGGAGCGGCCCCGGGCCGTCACTGTGCTCGGAGGGATTTTGGCGTCAAACCTGTAACTGGAGGGAAAATGAACCTCTTGTAAACGAAAACAATAAAGATGTGGAAAATGGAAATGAGCGAGGTACAGTATAAAACTAAACAGAAGGGAAAGCTAATGCTGAGATGTTTAGTATGAATCAATTTCAGACATTCCACCCTGCAAAAACTCATTTCAGAGAAATAGCATCACCATTTCAGGATTTCAGGGAGGTAGCACCGGCTCCGCTCCTCCAGCAAGCCCATATCCCCCCCCCCACCCTCGGTCGACCTCCTAGGGCGCATGTATACGGGACATTTGATTATGAAAGAACACAACAATTTGACACATATAGTAACTATTTACACACATACACATATATTATATATGTATATATACATACACATATTCCTTGTTGAGTATTTTGCTGGCAATCTCAATGCTAATGCAAATAACTTTTCTATTTCTTTTGCAAACTTTCCTTGTACTGTGATGTGGCTCTGCTGAAAAGAACTGTGAAATACTTGAGCAGCCTTCCCTGCAATTAGCCTCCCTAATATGTTATGGTCCCTAAAAAAAAGCATAAGGTGTATCCTTATTATATTGTCTTATGTAATACTTTGTTTAGTGATTTTGTCTAATCTGTAAACTGGGTATCTGCAGAAAATGTGACATTAAAATATGTACTTATAGATTATCATGGAGTCATTTTTTTATTCTATTACAACTTTAAGCACGTGTACAGGGAGTCTGGCCTCGTCACATAGGACATCAATAGAGTAGCTCTTTAGCAGCTAGCCAGCTAGTTTAGATAACATTAGTTATGCTACAGGAGCAGGGAGGTACTACTGCAGTTGTACAAGGCCTTAGTGAGACCACACCTGGAGTATTGTGTGCAGTTTTGGTCCCCTAATCTGAGGAAAGACATCCTTGCCATAGAGGGAGTACAAAGAAGGTTCGCCAGATTGATTCCTGGGATGGCAGGACTTTCATATGATGAAAGACTGGATCGGCTAGGCTTATACCCTCGGGAATTTAGAAGATTGAGGGGGGATCTGATTGAAATGTATAAAATTCTAAAGGGATTGGACAGGCTAGATGCAGGGAGATTGTTCCCGATGTTGGGGAAGTCCAGAATGAGGGGTCACAGTTTGAGGATAAAGGGGAAGCCTTTTAGGACCGAGATGAGGAAAAACTTCTTCACACAGAGAGTGGTGAATCTGTGGAATTCTCTGCTACAGGAAACAGTTGAGGTCAGTTCATTAGCTATATTTAAGAGGGAGTTAGATATGGCCTTTGTGGCTAAAGGGATCAAGGGGTATCGAGAGAAGGCAGGTACAGATTTCTGAGTTGGATGATCAGCCATGATCATACTGAATGGCGGTGCAGGCTTGAAGGGCCGAATGGACTACTCCTGCACCTATTTTCTATGTTTCGAATGAACGAATGATGCCTGTTAAACTCACCTCAACATGCCTTTTACAGTCTTAACCCACCATGGGCAATAGAAAAGTCATTGTTGCAAACAGGGCAGCGAGCAACACTGTTGTTATTTTTGACCTCTATTAGGCAGGAGTACACTTTAATGTAGTCTGCAGTGATGTAAGTTTTATATTTTCTTTTATTGAAACACTTTGCCATGGCGGTGCAGGACACGAAACTGAACTGATGGAGAGACAGAGGTCGACTGTAAAGCCCACCCACAGAGAAATTGGATGTCCAGTCCCTATATACTTCCATCCCCCATCAGGAAGGTCTCAAAGCTCTCCGCTTCTTTTTGGATTCCAGACCTAACCAGTTCCCCTCTACCACCACTCTGCTCCGTCTAGCGGAATTAGTCCTTACTCTCAATAATTTCTCCTTTGGTTCCTCCCACTTCCTCCAAACTAAAGGTGTAGCCATGGGCACCCGTATGGGTCCTAGCTATGCCTGCCTTTTTGTTGGCTTTGTGGAACAATCTATGTTCCAAACCTATTCTGGTATCTGTCCCCCACTTTTCCTTCGCCACATTTATGACTGCATTGGCGCTGCTTCCCGCACGCATACTGAGCTTGTTGACTTCCTCAACTTTGTCTCTATCTCTGGAGACAGCTTATCTACTGATGTCTACTATAAGCCAACTGACTCTCACAGCTATCTGGACTATTCCTCTTCTCACCCTGTCCCTTGCAAAAACGCCATCCCCTTCTCGCAATTCCTCCGTCTCCGCCGCATCTGCTCTCAGGATGAGGCTTTTCATTCTAGGACAAGGGAGATGTCTTCCTTTTTTAAAGAAAGGGGCTTCCCTTCCTCCACCATCAACTCGGCTCTCAAACGCCTCTCCCCCATTTCACGCACATCTGCTCTCACTCCATCCTCCCACCCCCCCCCACTAGGAATAGGGTTCTCCTTGTCCTCACCTACCACCCCACCAACCCGAGTCCAACATATAATTCTCCTTAACTTCCGCCACCTCCGACTGGATTCCACCACTAAGCACATCTTTCCCTCCTCCCCTCCACCAGGGATCGCTTCCTACGTGACTCCGTTGCCCATTCATCCCCCCATCCCTCCCCTCTGAACTCCCTCCTGGCACTTATCCTTGTAAGTAGAACAAGTGCTACACATGCCCTTACACTTCCTCCCTTACCACCATTCAGGGCCCCAGACAGTCCTTCCAGGTGAGGCGACACTTCACCTGTGAGTCAGCTGGGGTGATGTACTGCGTCCGGTGCTCCCGATGTGGCCTTTTATATATTGGCGAGACCCGACGCAGACTGGGAGATTGTTTCGCTGAACACCTACGCTCTGTCCGCCAGAGAAAGCAGGATCTCCCAGTGGCCACACATTTTAATTCCACGTCTCATTCCCATTCTGACATGTCTATACACGGCCCCCTCTACTGTCAAGATGAAGCCACACTCAGGTTGGAGGAACAACACCTTGTATTCTGTCTGGGTAGCCTCCAACCTGATGGCATGAACATCGACTTCTCTAACTTCCTCTAATGTCCCACCTTCCACGTGTACCCCATCCGTTATTTTTTTATATATACACATTCTTTTTCTCCCTCCGTCCCCCTCACTATCCCCCTTGCCCATCCTCTGGTTTCCGCCCTCCCCCTTTTCTTTCTCCCTGGGCCTCCTGTCCCATGATCCTCTCATATCCCTTCTGCCAATCAACTGTCCAGCTCTTGGCTCCATCCCTCCCCCTCCCATCTTCTCCTATCATTTCAGATCTCCCCCTCCCCCTTTCAAATCTCTTACTAGCTCTTCTTTCACTTTGTCCTGACAAAGGATCTCGGCCCGAAACATCGACTGTATCTCTTCCTAGAGATGCTGCCTGGCCTGCTGTGTTCACCAGCAACTTTTATGTGTGTTGCTTGAAATTCCAGCATCTGCAGATTTCCTCGTGTTAATGCCACAGAGAAAACTGATAGATCTATTTCGCACAAGGAGAGACCAATCAGAATGCTCGCTCCCACTGTCCCTCTCATTTCCAGGATATTGTATATAATTTGCGGGCATCAGGGAGCCACTATTAATATGCGGGAGACTCCCAGAATTTCCGGCAGAGGTAGGATGCCTGCAACTGATTGCTGAGAATTTTAGCTTCATCGGTAAAGCACCGTGAGTCTAGGAGATGGTGCGAGAGTCAATGGCAGAAAATAAAGAGATAGTAGATTAACAAAGAGATGTCAGGCATCCGTTTGATAATATTTGGTTTCGCACACCACTGCATACTGGGTGCTGTTCTGATGGGCACACTATAGGACGAACATGATTGCTCTGTAATCTGTGACCTGGTGCTCTCGTCCCCATCCCCCTGCCAATCCCCGGGAGCAGAATGAACCTGCCGGACAGTGTAGAGCAGGTTTACCAATTGTTGTCTGGGATGGAGCTCTTCCGTTGTGAGCCCATAAAATATAGGAGCAGAATTAGTCACTTTGGCCCATTGAATCTGCTCTGCCATTTCATCCATTTCCCTGTCAGTCCCAATCTCCTGATTAGTCCCTGTAATCCATCATGCCCTGAATAATCAAGAAACTAGCAGCCCCTGCCTCAAATATACTCAATGACAGCCTCGACATTAGCCTCTGGCAACAAATTCCACTCTCTGGCAAAGGAAATTCCTCCTCATATCTGTTTAAAGTCCCTCTATTCTGAGGCCATGGCCTCTGATCCTGGACTCCCCCTCCATTGGAAACGTCATCTCCATATCCACTCGACCACGGCCTTTCTACACTTGAGAGGTTTCAATGAGATTCCTTCTCATTCATCTGAATTCTGGTGAGTACAGGCCCAGAACATTCAAATGGTCTTCATATGATAACCCTTTGAATCCCAGAGTCATTCTTGTGAACGTCCTCTGAACCTTCACACCCTTCCTTAGATAAGGGCCTAGAATTGCTCACAATACTCCAAGTGAGTCCTTACCAGAGCCTCAAAGCCTCAACATTACATCCTTGGCTCTTCTATTCTAGTCCTCTCGACACTGTATCCCATCTGCCATTAAATATCCATTCTCCTAATCCATCTAAGCCCTTCTGTAGCCTCTCTGCTTGCTCAGCACTATCTGCCTCTCCATGTATTTTTGTACTGTCCGCAAAGCCATCAATTCCATCATTCTAATTACTGACATACAGCATAAAAAGAAGCGATCCAAAAACTGATCGCTGTAGAACTCTGCAGGCAACCAGAAAAGGCTCATTTTACTCCCACTCTGACTCCTGCAAATCAGCTATTATCTTTCCTGTAATATCATGGGTTCTTAACTTGTTAAGCAGCCTCATGTGCAGCACCTTGTGATATACAAAGGACCAGACAGGGCACTGAGTGTATTACAGATTGGAGTTTCAGTGAGGTGGTCTCTCCTGAGGTACAGGCAGCAGGTAGCTGAGTGACTGTGAGGAGAGGTAACGGGAACAGGCCCTCAGTACAGCAAGCTCCTGTGGCCATTCCCCTCGGCAACACTGAACCTCTTTTTGCTACTGCTGGGGGATGTCCTGTCACTGAGACTGGCTCTGAAGCTTACCGGGTGAGGGCTGTCAGCCAGGGTGATCGTTCTGAGTAAATCGATAGATGAGTTGGTGGGGGTCAGTGAGAGATTCTGGATCCACAAAATGATGGTGTGTTGCCTCCCTGGTGCCAGGGTCAGGGACGTCTCAGAGCAGATACAGAACGGGGGCGGGGGCAGTGTTCATTCAGCCAGAGGTGGTGGTTGATGTCAGTTTCTAATGGACAGGCAGAAAAGGGAAGGGGTGCCACACAGTGAATATAGAGAGTTAGGGAAGAAGTTAAAGAGCGGGACCTGAAGGGTTATAACCTCCAGGTAAATCCCAGTGCCGTGTGGTAGTGGTGTTAGGGACAGAAAGTTAGAGCAGATGAATTTGTGGCTGAGGAGCTGGAGCAGGGGCAGGTTTCAGGATTCTGGATCATTGGAACCTCTTCTGATGACCTGTACAAGAGGGATGGTTTGCACCTTCACTGGAGGGCGGTCAGTATCATGAGGTTCATTGCTGCTCCCTGGGAGGGCTGAAACGAGATTGACAGGGGGATGTGAACCGGAACACCAGTCACTGAATGGAGAGATTGAAGCTGAGTTTGATGTCATGCACAGTAATGTTGTAAGGATGGATTTTGAGGCAAATCCACATCTGACATGGAGTTTTTTTTAAAGACCAGCTGCACAGTGTTTCAGGGCCAGTTTGTTCCAGTGAGAGGGAGGGTCAAGGTCAGCAAGGTACAGGAACCTTGGATGATGAGAGAGGAAATTAATTTAGTCAAGGAGGAGGAAAAAGCATTTGTAAGGTTTAGGAAGCTGAAATCAAACAGGGTGAGGTGTCCAACAAGGTCCCACATGGTAGGCTCAACAAGGAGTTTAGGATGGGTCCACAGTGATGTGGCCTATTGTCTTTCCCATGGAAGGGAGTGGTTAGTGGTGCATGGGTCCTGTTCTGGGTGGAGGTCTGTGATGAGTTGTGATCCAGAGATGTTTGTACTGGGACCTCGGTTACTCGTGATATAAATGATGTGGATAAAAATGTGGTAATCTGGGTTTACAGATGGCACACAGATTTGTGAACACTGTGCATTGCACAGAAGAGTTCCAAACGATACAGCTGGATATTGAACAGTTGCTGATATGGTAGGAACATTAACAGTATTGACAAAGAGAAGGATGATGGAGTCCAAGCATACAGTCTCACTGAAACTGCGAGCACAGGTTGACGGGGAGGTGAAGTCGTGCATGGCATGTTTGTCTTCCTCAGGCAAGGTATTGAGTTCAAGCACCAGGACATGATGTTACAGGTTTCTAAAAGCTGGTGAGGCCACATTGAGAGTACAGTGCTCAGTTCTGGTCACCTCATTATTGGAAGCGTGTGGAGGTTGTGGAGCAGATGCAGAGGTGGTTTACCAGGATGTCTGGTCTGGAGGTGGTGTTCGGTGAGGAGAGGCTGCACATGTTGGAGCTTTTTCCTCTAGTGGCGTCAGCTCAGGAGAGAGTTGACAGAAATTTATAGATGTTTGCAGGTCATTGTTGGTGTAGATAGCTAGCAATACTTTTTACAGGCGTGAATTGCCTTCTACTAGTTGACATGTATTTAAGGTCAGAGGAAGGAAGTGAAGAAAACAGAGTAGTGGAGGTTTTGAATGCACTGCCAGGGGTGGTGGCAGAGGCAGAGAACACAGGAATATTTAAGGAAATCTCAGACAGGCACAGGAATAAGTAGAGAAGGGCCAAAGTTCCACCCCTGTACTGTCCTGTGTTCATGAACAGCAGATGGCCCCGGGCATGGATTCATGCACGAGGCTGGGGTATTATATCGCAAACGATAAATGGTTGTGCGAGGGGCAACAAATGCTACAAATACCTGTCGCATTTCACAGTACAAATGCTACAGGTATGATGGAGTGGAGGGAAGAGAGGAGGAAGAGATGTGCTTGATCAGAGAGAACATCTCAGTGGTACTTGGAGATTGTCCCAATAATATTGAAGTAAGGAAGGGATAGCAAACACCAGAGGGCATATGGACAAAGTCAAGGGAGGGAAGTTTAGGGCAGACATTAGGGGAGGGGTAGTTCTTTTTTTAAAGAGGGTTGTGGGTGCCTGGAATGATTTGCCAGGGACGGTGGTGGAGGCTAAAACATTAGGGGTAATTTAAGAGACTCTTGGACAGGCACATGGATGAAAGAAATACAGAGGGTTACGGAGTAGTGTGTGTTTAGTACTTTTTTTTAAAAAATGAATCTATGGGTCGGCACAACATCGAGGGCTGAAAGGCCTGTACTGTGCTGTGCTGTTCTAGGATGTTTTGATGGGATTGTATTATTGGCCATCAAATATCAGGAGTCAACAAGGTTGTAATAGAGGGACATTTCAACTTCTCTCACGCTGACTGGGACAGCCGTTATGCTAAGGGTTTGGTGGATCAGAATTTATTCAATGTGCCCAGGAGATTCTTCTCAATCAGTATTTCGAAGTTCCTACCAGAGACAGGGCAACACTGAACCTCTTTGTGGGAAATCAGACTCGACAAGTGACGGGTCCTTCGGTGCTGGAGACCTCGATCCACCCACCCACCCACGCGCCCCCCCCCCCGCTCCCTGGCACAAACCAAAGTCTGTTCTCAGAGCGACCCACCGCCTGACAGAGGGAGCCTCTCGGGAAATCTGACCAAACTCTCTCGCAAAATATTCATTTATATTTCAGAGACCTGGGTGGACGAGATTTCCAGTAAATACTGTCAGTTCCACACGGTAAATGCACTTTTGTAGATAAATGTAAATATTATTGTTCTGTGAGGCGGTGGAAATTCTCATGAGGCAACGAACAGGCGATTTTCCCGCCTGCTGCACACCGGAACGGTCCCGGGTCAACCCGCAATGTCAAACCCAGACAACGCGGATTTAGGTCATGAAGAGCGGAGTCGTACAATGATCGAATATTAAATTCTCTGTCCGGGGGCTGACTCTGGAAATTAATTTCACGACCCTAGGCCGAGTGAACCCGCTGACTCTCCGCAAGGGGAGAGCTGCATTGCGCCGGCAGAGAGGGGAAATGAGTCAGGACCGAAGCGGACCGATTTCTGTGCAGATAGATATCGGTTTACTTCGCGGAAGAAACGTGACGGACATTGAACTGTCGTGACTGTGACAGATACAGAGTCCAGTTACTCGGAACGGAAATCACCCGCTGCTCAGCCCTTCCACAGACACTGTGAGTGGCTCTGAAAAGAGCCTTTGGGTAAATAGGTTCAGCTTACGTCGCTTCACTTACTGGCACCGCCGGTTTTCTTGGGCAACAGCACGGCCTGGATATTGGGTAACACACCGCCCTGAGCGATAGTCACCCCTCCCAGCAGCTTGTTCAGCTCCTCGTCGTTGCGGACGGCCAGCTGCAGGTGTCGGGGGATGATGCGGGTTTTCTTATTGTCCCGGGCCGCGTTGCCGGCCAATTCGAGGATTTCGGCTGTCAGATACTCGAGCACAGCAGCCAGGTAGACCGGGGCTCCAGCACCCACCCGCTCAGCATAGTTGCCCTTTCTTAGGAGTCTGTGAACCCGGCCGACCGGGAACTGCAGTCCAGCCCGAGACGAGCGAGATTTGGCCTTGGACCGAACTTTGCCAGCGGTGCCTTTTCCACGTCCAGACATTTTCACAGTCACCACAACTGCTCCAAAGAGAATGAAACAATGTTCGCCACGCCCCATCTCGCCCTTTTTATACGTTCTTTGAGAATGCAAACTGATATTTGTGATTGGTGTAAATTTTCTTATTCTCATTGGTGAAGAGAAATGTCCCAATCGAAGAGCTGCCTTAATAACCAATCAGCAGTCCGTAAAGATAGAAGCGCCGAAAGTAACCGTCTCCTTCCCAAAGTACACTGAAATTTCGAAAAAGCCCGCCAAAAAAATAAATCTCTTCTTCAGATTTAATCAGAAATTAAATAATTGCTGATCTGTTTGACGATTGAGTGTTCGTACTTCCCCGTTACTGAAACCGGGCACATTTAATGCAAGTGTAGTTGATATTGAAATGTCTGGGAACTCAATCCTCTAATTTCTTTCAACCCGTAACGGAACCGAGTAAAACTGAATCTCAGCTTCTGCCCGGTGCCGGTCATTGCGTAAACGTTATCAGGTTATGGACAAACGGCTCTTCTCAAACTGTGACCAGCGGCTCGTCTGCAATTTAAAAATGTTCTATGAAACAATCATGAACTCGTTCAGGCCTCGCATTGAAATAATATTCAGAGAAGTTACCCAACTGTAACTAACAAACTCCAGAACCCACAGCTAAAACAGCAAAGGCAGCAATCCTCCGCTCGTCATGGATACCGGTGGGGACGGACTGATGAGGATTTGAAGGTAACAAGTCCGTGTACGTGCAGTGGGAGGAATGTAAAACACCGGGATTATACGGAGATGAACCGGATACTCCAACCCTACCTTAGCTCTTGTAAAAGACACCAGACATAAAATGTGTGCAATTTAATGTCTAAATTTTAGTACAACCCTCTTAGTGAAATTGTGAGTGGCTCTTAAAAGAGACGTTTTGTTTTCGATCATCGCACTGGAGAGCTTTACTTGGAGCTGGTGTACTTGGTCACCGCCTTTGTCCCTTCGGACACGGCGTGCTTGGCCAGCTCCCCGGGCAGCAGCAAGCGCACGGCGGTCTGGATCTCCCGTGAGGTGATAGTTGACCGCTTGTTGTAGTGGGCCAGGCGGGAAGCCTCGCCCCCGATTCTCTCGAAGATATCGTTGACGAACGAGTTCATGATGCTCATGGCCTTGGAGGAGATGCCAGTATCGGGGTGAACCTGCTTCATCACTTTGTAGATGTAGATGGAGTAACTCTCCTTCCTCAGCCTCTTGCGCTTCTTCCCTGCCTTGCCTGCTGGTTTGGACAAAACTTTCTTGGTGCCCTTCTTCGGAGCGGATTTCGCTGGCTCAGGCATTTCTTCCGTCGGTTTCAGACCCTGAAGAAGCAGAACTGACTCGGAGCACGAACTAAATAGGCAGCGCCCGGAACAGTATGCTAATGAGGTTGGGTGTTCTCATATTTCCCCACACTCTGTTCCATCTGTCACATTCTCAACCATTCACTCTCCTGTCTACATCCCTCAAACCTTCTCACTACTGACACTGTCCCTCCTGCTCTGCCACAGCAGCAGACATAGTCACTGAGTTATGCAGCACAGAAACGGGCCCTTCAGCCCAACACATCCATGCTGACCAAGTGGCCAAACAAAACCATTGTCAGGTGCCTGCATTTGGCCCATGTCCCTGTGAAACTTCCTTCTCCACAGTCCAAGAGATATTGCAACTGTGCCCAACTATACCACCACTTGGGGTAGTTTGTTCCATGTAAACAGCACATTCTGTGTATAAAACCTGTTCCTCAGGATCCCATTTAAAACTTCCCTCTTTCACTTTATATCTGTAATCTCTCGCTTCCAACTCCATATCCCTGGAGATAACAGATTCACTATTGACCGTATCAATGACTGCCATTATTTTTTCACCTCTCTAATGTCACATACAATCTGGTGAGAAAGGTCCTGGCCTATCCAGCCTCCTGTTAAATCCCTTTTGCACCCTCTCCAGTTTCATGTCACCCTCTGATCCCAGGGCAACTATAACTGTACTCCGTGCTCCGAGAGTAGTTTCCCCGAGGCTGGTAGAGCTGTAATGTGACGTCACAGTCCAGTGCCCGATACTCTGACCGATGAATGCGAGTGTGGCGAACAGCTTCTTCACCGTCCTGCCTACCTGTGTTTACACTCTGAAGGAATTCGATATCTACACCCCGATATCTCTGTTTTACAGCACTCCCAGGGACAGACCATTCCCCACGGCAGTTCTGCCCTGGTTCGTCAATGACAATGGAACATCTCACATTTATCTGTCATTCCTCAAATCACTGACCTCATTGATCACCATCCTGTTGTAATGTTAGTTACATTGTTTCACACTCCACGATATCACCAACTTTACTGACATCGGCAGATTTGCTGAGCCGGACGTTGACATTGTCAGCCGAGTCTTTAGCAACAGCAGACTTGACTCGAATCCCGGTGCCAGACTATTGATCACAGGTCTCCAGTCTAAATAATGACTTTTTCTCCGACCACCAGGCCGATATTGTATCCAGTGCCCTGGATCACGTGGTCTCTCCTTCCAGACACGAGTCTCACCAGTCTGAAGCTCCCGGGCTTTTCCTTGCAGCGACACACACACAATGCTGGAGGAACTCAGCAGGCCAGACAGCGAGTAAACAGCCGGCGTTTCAGGCCGAGACCCTCCATCAGCATCTGCACAGTTTCTTGTGTTTAGTTTTCCTTCGATTCTAAATTACTGCATAACATAACCCATCCTCCAGTCCTCTGCCACTACTCCTGCCCGAGAAACGCGCAGAGAGGCAGAGGCGGGGAGAGGAGGAGACAGAGTCAGAGTGACGGACAGAGCCGAGACCGGCCTCTCCTCCTCCAGCTCTGTCTTCACTTTAATACACCCGGCAATTTCCAACGGTTTTTCCGAAACACAGAGCTCCAGAGAGAGAGAGAGAAACACACCACGTCATAGTGAAGGATCTCCAGGAATTTACTGGCGGTCGGACTTCATCGGATCAGAATACAGTGTGATTGGCGCAGGATTAATTTCAAATTGCCCGCCAATTCAGGGCACCCAGCAACGGTGCTTGACTACTTTTAAAATTATTTACCATTAATTGTATCAAGGATTATACAATGTCAGTTTCTTTTAATGAATTTAATATCTAATTAGAGTTAAGATTTGAATTCATAATTCTGGAATCGTTTCTCTAAACGCCTGAACTGATTTCTGTTCGAGACGGATAAGAGGATTAAGATCGATCTTAATGCGTTCAGAGGTTCTGAAGTAATCACCGACTGGAAAGGCAGATTCGCAGGAATATTTCAAGCGGAACCGATTAATCTGTTTCAAATGTAACACAGCTGAATATATCGATAAAAATAATTAAAATGTTGTGGATACGGCTCCGTCTGTGAGGCGGTGGGTGGCTCTTAGAAGAGCCTTTGTTTTGTGCTCGGGAGGAGGTGGGAGTTTTTCAGCCGCCGAAGCCATAGAGAGTGCGGCCCTGGCGTTTCAGAGCGTACACCACATCCATGGCAGTGACGGTCTTGCGCTTGGCGTGTTCAGTGTAGGTGACCGCATCCCGGATCACATTCTCCAGGAAAACCTTCAGCACCCCACGGGTCTCCTCGTAGATCAGACCCGAGATCCGCTTGACGCCGCCACGGCGAGCCAGACGGCGGATGGCCGGTTTGGTGATGCCCTGGATGTTATCACGGAGCACTTTACGGTGCCGCTTGGCTCCGCCTTTGCCCAGTCCTTTGCCTCCTTTCCCTCTGCCAGACATGATGCTGCTTCACTCAGGTCGCTGCTCACTGACAAACTGCCTGCTGCTGTCTCCTTTTATACACAGCGCCCCGACCTGCCCGAGAAACGCGCAGAGAGACAGAGGCGGGGAGGGGAGGAGACAGAGTCAGAGTGACGGACAGAGCCGAGAGCGGCCTCTCATCGTCCAGCTCCGCCTTCACTTTACCACAACCGCCAATTTCCAACGATTCATCCGACACAAAGCGCTCCAGCGAAAAACAAAACGCCCTCACACATCACATACATACTGGAGGATTTCTGGGAATTTGCCGATTCTCCTGCTTTAAATTATAGAAAGTGCTTTTCCATTCCGCAAATCCCGGAGGACCTCGGTCTGTCCCTCCCCGGCCCCATGACCAGTGCGAGCGCCCTCACACACAGCAGTTGGTGGGCGAGGGTGCAGTTACTTCCAGTGATGAGAGGGTTAATTCATTAGAACAATTGTTCCTCTGGATCGCCAGGGAAATGAAAGACCGGTCACATACAGGAACAGGATACATAACCAGATAAAAAACTGCGCTTCTCTAAGGGTCAGAGCCGTCTCCATTTCCTGAGGAGACTGAGGTCCTTTAACATCTGTCGGACGATGCTGAGGATGTTCCACGAGTCTGTGGTGGCCAGTGCTATCATGTTTGCTGTTGTGTGCTGGGGCAGCAGGCTGAGGGTAGCAGACACCAACAGAATCAACAAACTCATTCGTAAGGCCAGTGATGTTGTGGGGATGGAACTGGACTCTCTCACGGTGGTGTCTGAAAAGAGGATGCTGTCTAAGTTGCATGCCATCTCGGTCAATGTCTCCCATCCACTACATAATGTACTGGGTGGGCACAGGAGTACATTCAGCCAGAGACTCATTCCACCGAGATGCAGTACTGAGCGTCATAGGAAGTCATTCCTGCTTGTGGCCATCAAACTTTACAACTCCTCCCTTGGAGGGTCAGACACCCTGAGCTGATAGGCTGGTCCTGGACTTATTTCATAATTTACTGGCATAATTTACATATTACTATTTAAATTATTAATGGTTCTAATACTATTATTTATGGTGCAACTGTAACAAAAACCAATTTCTCCCGGGATCAATAAAGTATGACAATGACTATGGCTTCTGGGATCTTCTAAAGCCCAGGTAAAGTGGTGGCTGAGGAGCGGTTGCGAGGTGGGTGGGTTTTCAGGTACAAGGATCATTGGGTTTCAAGGGAAACGAGAGATGGGTCCAAGGAGGAGGGGAGCCAATATGTTTCCGGGGAGCCGCCTTCATGCTACACGGAAGGGTTTAAACGAGCAGGGATGAGGTCCTGCACAGTGATTTTCGGGAACAAGGTTAACAAAAATCAGGACTTCCAGGATTGTATTACGATTCAAAGCATGTGGCTGTGGGGTGGGAAATCGATATTTCATGCAGTTTAATATGTTGCTGAGGAACTGATGCGGGAGGGAGGTCTTCATGGATCAATGGGTTCTCTTCCAGGCAGGTGGGAGACCAGGACAGTCGAGACCATTTGCATCTGAACCGGACGGTAACCAACATTTTCGCCAGGAGGTTTGATGGTGTCACTTGGCAGAGTTTGAACTAGAGTAGCAAGTGGGAGAATGTATGTATGACAAGACAGTCTGAAAAGAACGAGAGCCAATGTCAGGCTAATAAACATGGTGGGACTGATCGGCTGAAATGAGTTTATTTCAACATTAGGAGTGTTATGTTGTCAGACGGACAGGGCTGGCAGCTCAACATTCTTGGGTTTGATTGTTTTACATGTGACTGGGGATGGGGGGTGCGGTTAAAAGATGCAGAGGTTACCCCACTGGGAATGTCACAGCAAACTGGAAGGCTCATTTACAGAGGCGATCTGCAGTTACACTGATGGGATTATTGTATTGGCCCCCAATAACCACCGGGAGGTGGAGGATCGGATATGTTGATGCTTATGGAGAGGTGCAGAACAACAGGGTTGTCATAGTGAGGGACTTCATCTTCCCTAGAATTGACTGGATCTTGCTTAATACTTAGATGCGCAAGATTTGTTCAGTGAATTAGAGGAGTGTTTGGAACATTATGTACAGGGCCCAACCAGAGTTGAGAACATACAGGAATTAGTTTTGAGAAACGAGCCAGGCCAGCTAACAGCCGAGAGTCAGTGAACATTTTGGGAACAGTGATCACTACTTTTTTTTTTTAAAACTTATGAGTAGAATAAAATTAGATCTTGTATGAATGTACTAATTTGCAGGAGGACAAGTCAGGACGGAGGAAGACAGGAGCCAAGGGGCATTGATCGGGAGCAGCCACTGTCAGACAAGTCCACATCTGACATGTGGGAGTTGTTTAAAGAGCAGCAACTCTGAGTTCAGGATCAGCATGTTCGGTGAGGAGTGAGGAGGGGGAAGGGAACTTCGGATGAGCACAGAGATCCTAAATTTAGACAGAAGGATATGTAAGGTTTGTGAAGCTAAAGTCAGACTGGGTACCTTTGGAATATAACGATAGCAGGGAAATGCTAAAGCAGATGATAGGAAAGGCCAAATCGGGGCCACAACCGGTCCTTGTGAAGTGGGACGAAAGATAATCCCAAGGCCTTGTGACTTGTATTAATAAAACGAGGATAACCAGAGAATGGAAAGGTCAACTCAAGATTAAAGGAGGAATGATGTGGTTGAAGTCAGACCAAGTGGCTGAGGTACTAAATGGGTACGTTGTGTTAGTATTTATGAGAAGGAATTGAATGGCAATGAAAACAGAGTGAGACATGCTAATGTGCAGAGACATGTTGAGATTAAGGAGGAGGTTGTGCTGGGATGTCTGAAAATCAATAAGATGGATAACACCCCAGGCCTGAAGGCATATATCCTACAATAGTAAAGGAAGCAGGCGAGCAGATTGCTGGGGATTTGACAAGGATCTATGTGTCCTCGATCACAACATGTGAGGTCCCACAGGACTGGAGTGTTGCAAATGTTGCAGTTTTGATTAAGAAGGGAAATAACAAGAATCCAGGAACCTATAGGCAAGGCAGCCTCATTTCAGTGGTAGAGAAGCTACTGGGGAGGATATTGAGGTACAGGATTTATGCACATTTGGAAAGGCATGGCCTGTTAAGGGACAATCAGCATGATTTTCTGTGGGCAGATCACACATGATAAAATTGATTGAGGTTTTTGAGGAGATAATACAGACTAAGGTATAGGAGCAGAATCAGACCATTTGGCCCATCAAGTCTGCTCCGACATTTCATTGTGGCTGATCCATTTTTCCTCTCAGCCCCAGTCTCCTGCCTTTCCCCTGTATCCCTTCATACTCTGACCAATCAAGAATCTATCAACCTCCGCCTTAAATATACATAAAGTCCTGGCTTAACAGCTTCCTTTGGGAATGAATTCTACAGATTCACCACTCTCTGGCTAAAGAAATTCCCCATCTCCACATTCTACAAGGACGATCCTCTATTCTGAGGCTATGTCCTCTGATATTATACAGTCCCATCTTCTGCACATCCACTTTATCACTGCCTTTGACCATTTGATAGGTTTCAAATGGGCCACCCCTCATTGTTCAGAAATTCCAGAGAAAACAGGCCCAGAGCCATCAAACGCTCTTCATATGACAAGCTGTTTCATCCAGGAATCAAACTGGAGAACGTCCTTTGAAACCCACCCAATTTCAGCTCATCCTTCCTAAGGTAAAGGGTCCAAAACTGCTCACAATACACCAATGAGGCCTCCCCAGGTTTATAAAGTCTGATCATTATCATGATTGGTGCAGATATTGTGGGTCGAAGGGCAGGTTGCATCTGTCCCATATTGTGTACTGTCGAATATGTTTGATCTAAAAGCTATTGCAGGGACATGGTTACAGAGAGTGGAACTGGGAATTCGACCTTCCACTGTATTCAATGTTCCACACAGAATCGGCAAAATGGAAAGGAGCAGGGTGGATTTGTTCATAACGTGCTGGTGAAGGAGTGGATACAGTGCCTATAAAAAATGTTCAATCTCCTTAGAAGTTTTTATGTTTTATTGTTTTGCAATGGATTTAATTTTGCTTTTTTGACACTGATCAACAGAAAAGACTCCACGGTGTCAAAGTGAAAACTGATCTCCACAAAGTGATCTAAATTAATTGTAAATATAAAACAAAAAATAATTCATTGCATTAGTATTCATCTCCTTCAAATCAGTAATTAGTTGATGCACCTTTAACAGTATTTACAGTTGAGTGTGTGGATAGGTGTCTATCAGCTTTGCACATCTGAACACTGCAATTTTCCCCATTCTTCTTTACAAAACTGCAGAAGCTCTGTCAGAATGCATGGGTTGGTGAGTGAACACTTCTTTTCAAGTCCAGCCACAAATTCTCAATTGGATTGAGGTCAGGACTCTCACAAAGCCACTCCAGGACATTAACTTTGTTGTTTTAAGGCATTCCTGTGCAGCTTTGGTTTTATGTTTGCGGTCATTGTCTTGCTGGAAAATTAATTTTCTCCTCTAAGTCGCAGTTCTCTTGAAGACTGAATTAGGTTTTCCTCCAGGATTTCCCTGTATTTTGCTGCATTCATTTTACCCTCTACCTTTATGTGCCTTTCAGGGCCTGCTGCAGTGAAGCATACCCACAGGATGATGCAGCCTCCACCACACTTCACGGTAGGGATGGTGTGTTTTTGATGTTGTGCAGTGTTTGGCTTACTCCAAACTTAGTGTTTGTGATGGTCAAAAAGTTCAATTTTGTTTTTGTCAGACCACAGAATCTTCTTCCAACTGACTTCAGAGTCCCCCACAATTCTGGCAAACTTCAGGCAAGATTTCATGAAAGCATTTTTCAACAGTGGCTTTTTCTCTGCCACTCTCCCATAAAGCTGCGACTGGTGAAACACCCGGGCAACAGTTGATGTATGCACAATCTCTCCCACCACTGAAGCTTGTAACTCCTCTAGAGTTATCATAGGTCTCTTGGTGGCCTCCCCCACTGGCCCCTTCTTGCATGGTCACTCAGTTTCTGAGGATAGCCTGCTCTTGGCAGATCTACAGCTGTGCCATATTCTTCACACTTCTGGATGAGTGACTCTACTATACTCCAACGGCATTCAGTGACTTGGAAATATTCCTGTATCCATCTCCTGGCTTGTGTTGTCAATTACCTGTTTGCAGAGCAGCTCGGAGTGTTGATTTGTCTTCACGGTGTAGTTTCTCCCAGGATACTGACTCACCAGCAATTCGACCTTCCACTTACAGGTGTACTATTACTACAATCAATTGAAACACCTTGACTGCACACGGTCATCTCCAATTAACTGATTATGTAACATCGAAAACTAATTGGTTGCACCACTGATGATTTGGTGTGTCATATTAATGGGGATGAATACTTAAATAGACAATTATTTTGTGTTTTAGATTTGTAATTAATTGAGAGCATTTTGTAGAGATTTGTTTTCACTCTGACACAAGAGTCTTTTTCTATTGTTTAGTTTCAAAACAGCCAAATTCAATCCACTGAGATTCAATGTTGTAAAACTATAAAACATGAAAACTTCCAAGGGGTGTGAATACTTTTCATAGGCACTTTACATGTAGGGACAGTGATGGTGAAAGGGGGAGGGAAAGAAGACATGGGGAGGAGTGGCCTCAAGATCCTGAGGTCTGGTCAAAGGCATTCAAGGAAATATTAAATCAAAGAACATACAAAGAGGCAAGGGCTGGTGGTAGACAAGAGAATCAGGAATTTTCTAGGAAGCAGTGATGAGATAAAAGCTAAAAGTAACAAGGAACACGCAGAGATGTTAACTCAATAATTTGCATTAGTGTTCACAGTGGGGCACAGCAAACATCCCACAGATATCTAACGGTGATATTTCAACATTGTGCCATAATGTGTAACGATCGCCATCACAAGGGAGAAACTAATGGGACTAAAAGCAAACTTTACCAGGTCCCAACGACCTGCACTGGAGGCTTTCACAGGAAGTCCAGAGAGAAAGTAGAGACATTGAAGTTTGTCAAAACTCACTGTGTTACAGAAAGGTTCCAGTGGAGTTGAAAACCATTGTTGAAGAAGGGTGGAAGATGA
Source organism: Mobula birostris (assembly GCF_030028105.1). NCBI lineage: Eukaryota > Metazoa > Chordata > Chondrichthyes > Myliobatiformes > Myliobatidae > Mobula > Mobula birostris. Next base: position 27,033,016 of record NC_092397.1, read on the forward strand.
AAAGCAGGCAACTGTGGTCTTGTTAACTTCACTTCAGCTACTGGAGTCTATAATCTATGAAGAAATAACAAGTCGTTTGGAAAAGTTTAATGTCATTGAACTAACTCAACAGGGTCTACAGTCAGATTGACACAGATTCCACAACGACCAAAGTTCCCAACTGAGCTTGTGTCTGTAACCCACTCAACACCACATTATGAACAAGGTTATCCTCCTCCTTGTCCCATTCCTCTGCATTTGGCCCAGATACTTCAAAATCTTTCCTTCCCATCTACCTGTCCAAGTACCTTTTTAATGTACCTGACTCAACCACTCCCCATAGCAGCTCATTCCATTTACTGACCAGCCTCCATATCCCTCATGATTTTATACACCTCTGCAATATCAGCACTCATTCTCCAACATTCCAGGGAAAATTGTCCAAAACACCTTTCCACAAATCCTTTGAGATCCAGTAACATCCCCGCAAATCTCCCCTGCACTCTTTCCAGCTTAATCATGTCTGTCATACAGCAGGGTCACTAAAACTAAACACTATTTGCGAAATGTAGCCAAACCAACGTGTTGTACGACTGCAACATCTCATCCCAGCTTTTGTGTTCCGTGACCTGACTGAAGGCCAGTGTTCCAAAAGCCTCTTCCACACCCTGTCCATCTGGAACCTGCTCTTGGACCCTGTAACCTGGGATGTTGAATGTTCAGTCATGTTTGACAAACATACCAGAGACTTGAGACCTTACTGGGGAAGTTGGAGAAGTGGTGTTTTTGGATTTTCAGGAGCCATTTGCCAAGGTGCCACATGGCAGGCTGGTGCACAAGACCAGAGCTCAGTACTGGGAAGGAAGTGTGTTAATACTGACTGAAGACAGTTATCATACTGAGACAGAATAATGGGTCTGTTTCGGACTGGGATGATACAAGTACTGCAGTAACGCAGCGACCAGTTCTGGATCGTCTGAGGCTTGGATGGGGCATAATTTGTGTTCAGGAAGGTTTCCTGAAACAATATGTCGTCCACCAGGGAGGGGGACATTCTTGACTTCACCTTGGGAAATATGGGACTCAGCGGAGTGGTGGCAGGAACAACCAGTGTTCAAAGAGGAATTAGACAAGTCGTTCAGGGGAAATGACCTGCAGAGCTGTGGGGACAGAGTGGGGAATGGGACTGTGGAAAAGTTGTGGCAGGAGTTGGTATTAACTTGATGAGTCAAATAGTCTCGACAATCACAGAATGATTCTCTGCCCAATAATAGTCTGAAAAAATCATTCTGGTCGCCAGTGAATCTTCCAAGCTCCAGGATGGACAAGATCAATTGTGTAATAAGGACACACTTCTGTCAAAACACTGACACTGTATACCAAGCACACTGAGCTGCCAGAGCACAGCACCGGCCAGTGAGGACACAGACCAGTACAACACCTGGCTCTCTACTACAAACTTCAAAGCTGAAAGTAAATGTATTATCAAAATACATTTCTGTCACCATATACAACCCTGAGGTTAGTTTTCTTGTGGGCATACTGCTGGTTTGTTAGAGCGGTTGGGGAGGGTTAAACTAATTTGGCAGGGGCGTGGGAACAGGCGTGAAAGGACTCAGGGTAGGACAGATGGTAAAAAAACAAAGATCGCATGCAGTCACACTGTCAGGAAGGGCAGGCAGATGATAGGACATAACTGCAGCCAGCAGGGTGAGTATCAGTGCGTGAGGGATGCAGAATGAAGAAGGGTAGCAAATGCTGTACTCAAACTGTTATATCTCAGTTCACAGAGTTTCATAAATAAGATGCATAATCTTATTGCCCTATTACTGATGGTCATGTATAATGTTGTGACCATCACTGAATCACGGCTGAAGAATGGTTGTAGTTGGGAGCTAAGTGCCCAAGGTTACACGTATCAGAGGGATAGGAAGGTGGGCAATGGGGATGGCATGGCTCTGCTGGTGAAGAATGGTAACAAATCAGTAGAAAGATGTGACAAAGGATTGGAAGATGTTGAATCCTTGTGAGCTGAGTTTAAAAACTGCAAGTGTAAAAAGGACGTTGATGGCAGTTGTATACAGGCCTCCGAACAGTTTCTGGGATGTGGACCACAGGTTACAACAGGAAATAGAAAAGGCAGGTCAAAAGGGCAATGTTGTGGGAGATTTCATCGCAGTCATGGGAGATTTTAACATGCAGGTCGATTGGGAAAATCAGGTTGGAAATAGATCTCAAGAGAGTGAGTTTGGTGAATGCTGAACAGATGGCTTTTTGGAGCAGTTTGTCATTGAGCCTGCGAGGGGATCAGCTATACTGGATTATGTGTTATTGAATAAACTGGAGGTGATTTGGGAGCTTAAGGTAAAAGAACCCTTAGGAGGCAGTGGTCTCAGTATCACTGAGTTCAACTTGAAATTGGACAGGGAGAATGTACAGTCTGACACAGCAGTGTTTCAGTGGAGTTAAGGTAGTTACAGTGGTTTGAGAGAGGAGTTGGCTAAAGTAAATTGGAAGGAAATGCTGGCAGGGATGGCAGCAGAGCAGCAATGGTGTGAGTTTCTGGGGAAAATGAGGAAGGTGTAGGATAAATGTATTCCAGAAACAAACAAATACTCAAATGCCAAATAGTACAACCGTGACTGACAAGGAAGTCAATGCTAATGTAAAACCAAAAGGGAGGACATACAACAAGCAAAAATTATTCAGAATACAGAGGATTGTGAAGCTTTAACAGCTGACAGAGAGCAACCTAAAGAGGGAAGAGATGAAACATGCAAGCAAGCTGGCAAACATGATCAAAATGGATAGTTTTAGCTTTTTCAAGTACGTAAAAATAAAAGAGAGATGAGACTGGGTAAAGGACTGCTAGAAAATGAGGCCAGAGGAATAATAACGCTGGGGGTTGGGGGGGATACAAGGAAATGGCAGATGAACTAAATGAGTATTTTGTATCAGTGGAAGATACTAGCAGTGTGCCAGATGCTGAAGGGTGTGAGGGAAGAGAAGAGAGTGCAGTTATTATTACAAGGGAAAAGGTGCTCAAAAAGCTGAAAGACCTGAGGGTTCATAAGTCACCCGGACCAGATGAACTGTACCCCAGGGTTCTGAAAGAGGTAACGCTCCTGACTGACCGTGTGAAGGAAATGGAGCTGGAGATGGACAGACCCAGAGTTTCCAGGATGCTGAGACCAGAGATTCAGTGGGTTGGTCAAACCTGAGGTCAGGCTGCAAATAGTTTGGTCACGACCACGACTGGAAAGGGGAAGAGACAGACAGTGCAATGTCTCCCTGTGGCTGTGACCCTCAGAAACAAGTACACTCATTTGGATACCCCTGGGAGGATGACGAACCAGAGCACAGCAGTCCGTCAGGTCGGTGGTACTGACACCCCAGTCCGATGCTCCGCGGGAGGAAAGGTCAATCACAGCAGTGATGACAGCAGACTCACAGTACAGGGGATGTGCAGCAGATTCTGTGGCCGCAACAGAGATAACACGGTGGTGTGTCCCCTCCTGGGTACCAGGGTGAGGCACGTCTCAGATGTGCAGAATTTCCTAAAGATAAACTTGCTGGTTGAGTCGGTGGCAAGGAAGAGCCAAATGCCATGTTAGCATTCATTTAGACAGGAGTACAATACAAAAGCAAGGATGTAATGCTGAAGATTGATAAGGCATTGGTCCGCTCACACTTGGAGTATTGTCAACTGTTTTGGGCCCCTTATCTAAAAAAGTACGAGCTCGCATAGGAGAGGGTCCAGAGGAGGTTCACAAGAATGATCCTGGCAATAAAAGGGTTAATGCACAAGGATTCTTTGATGGCTCTGGGCCTGTACTCAACGGACTTTAGAAGAATTAGGGAATCTTGTTGAAACCGATCAAATATCGAAAGGCCTGGGATGGAGTGGGCAGTCTAGGACCACAGGACACAGCATCAGAATACTAGGACACCCTGTTAGAACAAAGATGAGGAGTAATTTCCTCAGTAAAGGTAGTGAATCTGTGAAGCCTATGTCAGGACGTTGTTCATTGACTAGAGCTCAGTGTTTAACACCATCATTCCCACAGTCCTGATTACTAAGCTACAGAACCTGGTCCCTCTGCAGTTGGATCCTTGACTTCCTAACCGGGAGACCACAATCTGTGCAGACTGGTGATAATCAGAATGTGTGGATTAATGGAGTCGGGCTAACCCCTATTGACATCAATGGATCCGGGGTTAAGAGGGTAAACAGCTTTAAGTTCCTCGGCATCAATATTACTGAGCTCACATGGTCTATACATACAGGCTGTGTGGTGAAAAAGGCACAACAGCGTCACTTTCACCTCAGACAGTTGAGGAAGTTTGCTATGGGCCCCCAAATCCTAAGGACTTTCTACAGGGTCACAATTGAGAGCATCCTGACTGGCTGCATCACTGCCTGATATGGGAACTGTACCTCCCTTAATCGCAGGACTCTGCAGAGAGTGGTGTGGACAGGCCAGCACATCTGTAGTTGTGAACTTCCCATGATTCAAGACATTTACAAAGACAGGTGTGAGAAAAGAGCCTGAAGGATCACTGGGGACCTGAGTCACCCCAACCACAATCTATTCCAGCTGCAACCATCCAGGAAATGGTACCGCAGCATAAAAGCCAGAACCAATAGGCTCCGGGACAGCTTCTTCCACCGGCCATTAGACTGATTAACTCACACTGATTTGAGGGCATTTCTATGTTACATTGACTGTTCTATTTATTATCAATGATTATAAATCACTATGATTGCACATTTAGACGGAGACATAACGTAAAGATTTTTACTGCTCATGTACGTGAAGGATGTAAGAAATAAAGTCAATTCAAGTTCAAATTAATATCTTCTCTTCGCTGATGATCAACACTGGCCCTGGTGCACCTCAGGGATGTGTGCTTAGCCAACTGCTCTACTCCCTCTATAACCATGACCGTGTGACTAAGTATAGCTCAAAAGCCAACTACAAATCTGCTGTTGGTAGAATTTCAGATGGAGAGGAGAGAGCATACAGGAGTAAGATTTACCAGCTAGTTGAGTGGTGTCACAGCAACAACCTTGTGTTTAATGTCAGTAAAACAAAAGAGCTGATTGAAGGAAGGGTACGATGAGGGAACACGAACCAATTCTCAGAGAAGGATCAGAAGTGGAGAGAGTGAACAATTTCAAATTCCTGGGTGTCAACATCTCTGAGGAACTAACCTGGTCCCAACATATTGATGCAGCTACAGTATAAAAAAGGCAAGACAGTGGATATATTTTATCAGGACTTTGAAGATATTTGGTCTGTCACTTTAAAACACTCAAAAACTGCTATAGATGTATTCTATATACTGTATATTATTTAAACTATATTATTTGTTTTTGCACTGTTTTTAATCTACATGATATATATATCCCTATACACACATACTGATTTATTCATTCTTTCTATATTATCATGTACTGCATTAAACTGCTGCTGCTAAATTAACAAATTTCATGACACCTGCCGGTGGTAATGAACTTAATTCTGGTTCTGACTCTGAATTCATCCCCACAGACGGCTGTGGCCAATTCATTGGGGATATTGCATCATCACTGCCTGGTTCAGAAATTGCACTGTCTCGGATCGCAAGACCCTGCAGCGGATAGTGAGGACAGCTGAGATCATCATCGGGGTCTCTCCTCCCACCATTACAGACATTTACACCACACGCTGCACCCGTAAAGCCAACAGCATTGTGAAGGACCCCAGACACCCCTCATACAAACTCTTCTCCCTCCTGCCATCTGGCAAAAGGTACCGATGCATTCGGGCTCTCACGACCAGACTGGGTAACAGTTTCTTCCCCCAAGCCATCCGACTCCTTAATACCCAGAGTCTAGACTGACAGCTACATCATTATTATATTGTAATTTGTCCTGTACTGTGGCTATTGTTTTGTTTATTATTTATTGTACTGCCCTGCACTGTTTTGTGCACTTTGTGTAGGTCTGTAGTCCAGTGTAGTTTCTGCGTCGCCTTTTCTTATCTCACTTAGTCTAGTGTAGTTTTGTGTTGTTTCATGTAGCACCATGGTCCTGGAGGAATGTTGTTTTGTTTTTACTGCGTACTGCACCAGCAGTTTATTGTCGAAATGACAATAAAAAGTGACTTGACTGTATTTAATGTGGAGGTTCTTGATTCTTGGTGGGGGTAGGAAGAGGATTTGAGAGGGTTAAGAGATCTGTCATGATCGTTGATCCCTGGCAGAATGGTGCAGCAAACTGCATGGGGCCAAATGGCCTAATTCTTCTCCTGTACTTCATGGTCTGATCGTCTCGCAGCAGTCGCAGGACATTTCAAATGGAAGGCTGAGCAGCCAGACATGGTGGTGGACGGTGCATGTTAGTAATAGCAATGTAGGGAGGAGGCGGGATGTGCCCTGTGCAGTAAATATAGAGAAAGAAGAGAGAAACTAAAATTACTAAGCTTCATATTACCGCCAGTGACACTTGTTAGTGCAGAGAGATATAGGAAGATACCACTGATGAATGTGTGGCTGAGAATCTGGTGCAGGGGACAGTTTCATGGATTAATGGAATCATCTGGAGATGGGTAGGCAGAAACTGTTCACTCCCCAGGGTCTTCTAGGGAAGGAACAGTTTTCTCACTCCGAAAACTGAAGGGAGTAGTTTTGGCGTGAGAGATTGGAGGTTTAAAGGGGATCTGAAAGGTGAGTTGATGGAGGTGGATAAAATTATGTGAGGCATATAAAGGTTAGAGAGACAGAGACTGTTTTCCGACTAAAACTGAAGGGAATGGATTTAAGGTGAGAGGGAGGAGGTTTTAAGGTGATCTGAGGGTAAATATTTCGCATGGAGAATTGAATTGACCTTATTTCTTACATCCTTCACATGTATCAGGAGTAAAAATCTTTACATCATGTCTCCGTCTAACTATGCAATCACAGTAATTTATTATAAATGGAACAGTCAATGTAACAGAGAATAGCTGGTATCCCAAATGAGCCGCCAGAGGAAGTAGTGGAGGCAGAAACACACAAAGTCTCTGTTCATGAACACTTCTCAGGAACCTGTCATTCACTGTGTACATCCTGCCCTGGTTAAACTTCCCAGTGCTGGGTCCATTGTTGTTTTCCATCTGTATTAATGATCTGGATGAGAATGTATTAAACTGGATCAGCAAATTTACAGATGACACCAAGATTAAGGGTGCAGAGGACAGCGAGGAAGGATTGCTAATCTTGACATGGGACGTGGACCAGCTGGAAAAATGGCAGATGGAATTTAATACACACAAGTATGCGGTGTGTGCAACTAAGCTGAATGGGAGAAATGTGTGGTTTAAAGAGGATCTGAGGAAAACTGCCCTCGCTCCCCAGGAGGTTACAATCTGGAACACTCTGCCTGAGGAGGTGGTGCAGGCTGGTATTTAAGGACCATCTGGATGAGCATTTGAATCACCAAGGCAGGGTAGGAGACAGACCAAGTGCTGAGTTAGCAAAGACAGATTCTCGATGGCCACTATGGACATGCAGAAACCACTGACTGTGAAAATGCAGTGGGAACCTGAAACACAGAACTTCAGGATGGACTCAGCTAAAACATTCAGAACCCAGTACGATGGATTTTTGTTGTACAAAGGTATTAATGGTCAAGTACTGAACAAACCCCCTTAAAAGGCTACCAAAATGCTCCCATTTCCTGGGCACTAGTTACAATACTTTGAAATAGGAATTTGGTGAAGTACTCTGGGTGATATTAGGACAGATGGCTGACAGCTTGCTCACGGTGGGAGGGTGCAAATGTCTTCTCAGAGGATAAGGGGTTCAGTGGAACAAGCTCACAGCTGAGAATGAAGGTGACAAACCCCACTGCATTGGAGGACTGCTGTGGTCAGGGTTGTACAGGATAGAAACAGACCCTCCAGCCCATCACATTTATGCCTCCATCATGCACAGCTATAATAATCCCACTTTCCTGCATTAGTTTCATATCCCTCTGGGCCTTGCTCACTGAAGCCCCTGTGCATGTGCCTCTAATATTGTTACACAGTTCCCTGTACGTGGCATCACAGGTAGACAGGGTTGTGTGTTCTACTTGCCTTGTCAGCCAAAGAACTGCCTCTCATTAGAGCAGGACAAAACTGTTTAAAGTCAGATTCAAAGGGGATCTGAGGGGTAAATATTTCACACAGAGAATAACTGGCATCCGGAATTAACTCCCAAAATAGAGTCACTGGTTTATACAGAAATGAAACAGTCCCTTCGGTACAACTCATCCCCGCCGACCAAGATGTCGACCTGAACTCGGCCCATCTGCCTGCATTAGGCCCGTATCCCTCTCAACCTTTCCCATCCATGTGACTGTGCAAATATGTTTTAAATATTGTACCTGAGGCAGAGAGCCGGTGCAGTGAGGCGCTGACAGACACTCACTGTTCCGCGGGCAGGAAGAGGATCCCACAGCGGAGCCGAAACGATCGAGCCCACGTCGCCATAGTCCTGACGCCACCAGCCGGGATTTACCGTTCCCCAGGAAACGACGGAGGTGGGACATCTGTGACGTCATTCGTCACGGATTGGTTGTCTCTGTGTGTCACGTGACGGTGAGTGCGCTGCCCGGGAGGCGGGGCAGAGGGAGCTGTCAATCAGTGGAGCCGCTGAAAAACTTGCCACCATTGTAAACAGAGTGGGTGCAGACGGAGATTTCCGGGATCGGTGACTCCCTCCCCACCCACGGGAATTGAGTGTGTTAGAGACAGTAATATTCATATTTTAATATGACTCTGCGGCATTATACATATTTAATGTTTGTATTTTGCATATTTTTGTTGGATAATCTTTTATAATTTGGGGTAAAACCCTTGTAACTAGATCACTGAAAAATTCATGAAGAAAGAACGTCACGGAAAAATATTGTCAAAGCCAAAATTTTAACCGAAAGTAAGTTGTCCTCATGGTACGAAAATATCACCATCTAGTTCAAAGTAAAATCTATTCTCACAGTAGATTCATGTCACCACATACAACCCTGAGATTCTTTTCTGCGGCAATTCTTAGCAAATCAATATAACTTACTGTGAACTGTAAATATGAGGAATTATAAACTGTAAACAAACAGTGAAAATTCAGGAAAAAAAGCAATAAATAATGAGCATGAAATAACCATGTAACAGAGTCCTGAAAAGAGTCCTGACGTGAGTGTATCTATCCCCTTTTGTTCAAGTCCCTGATGGTTGAGGGGTAGTAACTGTTCTTGAACCTGGTGGAGCGTGTACTGAGGCACCTGTACCTTCTGCCTGATGGCAGCAGTGAGAAAAGAGCATTGCCTGGGTGGTGAGGATCTTTGATGATGGATGTTTCTTCCCTACGGCTATGTTTCATGTAGATGTGCTCAGTGGTTATGAATGTTTTACCCGTGATGTAGCTGGGCTGAATCCACTAGCTTTGTAGGAATTTCCACTCAAAGACATTGGTGTTCCTATACCAGTTCATAATGCTGCCAGTCAGCACACCTACCATCAGACATTTATAGAAGTTTGACAAAGTTTTCAAAGGCATGCTGAATCTCTGAGATTCCTGAGGAAGTAGAAAAGCTGTCATGCCTTGTTCACAGTAATACTTATATGATGGGTCCAGGACCGGTCCTCTGAGAGAGTGACACACAGGAATTTAAAGTTACTGACTCTCTCCACTTCTGATCGTACTTTGATTACTGGCTCATGTACCTCCAGATCCCCTGCTGAAGTCAACAATCTATCCCTTGGTCTCACTGACATTGATTGAGAGGTTGTTGTTATTATGCCACTCAACCAAGTTTTCTGTCACCCTACTGCATGCCAATTCATCGCCACCTTTGATACAGCCCACAACAGTGGTGTCATCAGCAAACTTGTATACGGTGTTGGAGCTGTACTCAGCCACACAGTCATAGGTGTAAAGCGAGTAGAGCTGGGGGCTAAGCACACTTCCCTATGGTGCTCCTGTGCTGATAGAGATTGTGGAGGAGACGTTTTTGCCAATCTGAACTGGCTGGGGTCTGCACCTGAGGAAATCCAGGATCCAATTTCACATGGGGGTATTGAGGCCCAGGACTGGGAGTTTACTGATTAGTTTTGAGGGGATGATGGTGTTGAGTGCTGAGCTGTAATCAATAAAGGGCATTCAGATGTTTGCATCTTTGCTGAAAAGATGTTCCAGAGTTGTGTGAAGAGCCAACGAGACAGCATCTGCTGTTGCTTCAGTAGGGGAATTGGAGAGGATACAAGTCATCATTCAGACAAGAGCTGATATGCGAATTCTTGGTTCCATCCCTCCCGCTTCTGTCTTCTCCTATCATTTTAGATCCCCCCCTCCCCCTCCCCCTCCCACTTTCAAACCTCTTACTAGCTCTTCTTTCAGTTAGTCCTGTCGAAGGGTCTCGGCCCGAAACGTCGACTGTACCTTTTCCTAGAGATGCTGCCTGGCCTGCTGCGTTCACCAGCAACTTTGATGTGTGTTGCTTAAAAATGAGTCCCGGCTTTTCGAAGGTTAAGTCCCGGCTCTATGTTGATGTTCGGTCCCGAGTCTGTCTCTGATCTCCAAGAACCCAAGCCTCGACGATCCCGCAGCCAAGCTCAAGAGGAAAGGCCCCAGCTTGTCTCCTAGTCCATGGTTTCTAGCCCTGGTCCCGCTTTCCCCAGCCCACGTCTGCGTTTTTGTCCCTGTTCCTGGTCTGAATCCTGTCACGTCCCTACTCTAGTCAAGTCCTGTTCCTTGTACTTCAATGTCTGTGTCTCGCATTTGGGTCCGTTCCCAGCACCCCTTTGTGACAGTTCTAACACCCCGGATACCTCTATTTTCATCAGGAAACAGAGATATTATCTTATTTTAACCCAATAAAGCCTTCTCACAGTTTCTTATCTTAACGATTGGCACATCTCCTCCTCTTCAGGTTTGAGCACATTCTATACTCCCTAAAGCAGATTTCAACTCTGCAGTTAATTTCAAACGAGAAAACGTGCGGATACTGGATATCCAAACAACACATACACAATGCCGGAGGAACTCAGGTCTGATGAATGGTCTCGGTCCGAAATGTCGACTGAACTCTTTTCCATAGTTGCCGTTGCGTTTCTCTAGCATTTCGTGTGTTGTTGCAGTTAATTTAATGGGATTGATGAAAGAAGGCTGTTCCAGGTCAAATTTAAACATTACCTTGAAGTCTTTTTTCCTTCCAAAGTATCCAGCCTTTCCTAACAAATCACTTGAAATTATTCCAGATCCAGATTCCAGATGTAAATTCAACTTCATTCCAACCTCCTCCCGCATTCACCAGAACCCTCAGTTTCCGGATCTTTTTCCAGACGGAGGGCCCCTCCTGAACCTACATTATTTCCCACAATCCCCACACATTCACTGCCAGCGCCACCAACCGCTACTGCTCCGGAGCCAGTCAACAGCTCGAACCCGCTTCTTGGTTCTGCTGTCAATCAGGTCCAGGGGTGGGGCAACGCAGCGTGTACGTACATGCTGCGATGACGTCACAAACATTAAGCTCACCTTCCTCCAGTGCACTTTTTGAGCGTCTGGTCGGAGGGTCCGGGGCTGCGGGAGGGGCAGGGTGACTTTAAACCCGTCGGTAAACACGGCCACATGGTTTGGTTCTCTCCAAAGTGTTTCAACTGTACCTTTGCCTGTCTTCTCCACACAGTCACCCAGGGAATCTGACAGAGTCGCCATGAGTGGTGGGAAAGTGCGGGGGTTCATATCTTGGAGCAGCAGCCCCGGTTTAATGTTTCGGAGTGAAGGATTCGGTCACCGAGCTTAACGCCGAATGGCGTTGAAGTACAGACACGATGATGGAACACTGAAAAAAAATGCTGAACAGACCGTCCCTTGTTCTCGGGAAACTCTCCAGTCGCGGGCTATTTGCACACTAGACTCTCCCATATTCTAATCCTGTCTTCATTTGAAGCAGGAAAACGGTCTTCCCGTCGGCGAATCGAACCCCTCTCTCTCGCGTGACAGGTGGGGAAACTAACGAGGAATAAACAGGAGTGTGGAACCTGTCACACGGATGTCAGGGTGCAGGAGAACTCATAGAGTCACTCTGATGTCTGTTTGCTGAGTGTAGAGGTGGCGCATTTTACCCATCCCCTCCTCACTGTGTGACTGGAGGGGTCTCAGACTTCTTCAGTGATTCAGTCACTGATTGAGTTCAAGGACTGGCCAACGGAAGGGATCCCATTAAAGTCTAACCGCGTGTTTGTTTGAACGGATATTTATAATCAGAATTTGGTTCCCATTTACTGATACGTCAAGCAGGAAACCATTTGTAGCCCTTCGAATCTCTCGGGTCGATTCTCCCTTCAGTCGGATCTCAGGAGCTGTGTTTCTCCGGTCTGTCGGAACGTCGCGACATCCAGTGGTCGGAATAGGAACTGCAACAGAGTGAGGAACAATCCTTCAGAAAACAGCTCAGACACTGAGAATCGAGTTACAGACTCTTATAGCACCAGAGACCATTCAGTCACCGAATCTGGTTTGCATCATGGGGCGATGGTGGTATAGTGGTGAGCATAGCTGCTTCCCAAGCAGTTGACCCGGGTTCGATTCCCGGCCATCGCAGGTTGTACACTTTTAGACTGAAAAAGATAACCTCTCACCAAGCACTATGAACGCAGAATTCATGGGCAATTTACTGTCAGTGAAATTCACTCTAATGGATCAGACGGATCCCTCAGGTACGATGGTGGTGGTCCCTGATGTAGGAGGATCGAGGACCCCAAATTGAATGAAAAACATAACTTTAGACCCCATCCGTTAGTTCCAAGGACTCTGCTCGAGGAAACGTACACTTTCTGGTCAAATCGAACATACAGATTCCTGATGAAAGACACAACGCGCCCCAGATATTTTCTGGTCTCCCTCCTTCATCCAGCAGAAGGTACACATCACAGTCTCATGGAAAGTTGTGTCTGTTGAATGGATCCCTAGTACGATAAGATGGACTCTTGACCTCACAATCCACCTCGTTATGGTGCTGCAGCATATTATTTACCTGCGCCGTGCTTTCCCTGTGGCTGTTACACTTTATTCTGCATTTGCTTATTGCTTCACTTTGTTCTCTCCCAATGCACTGTGTATTTGATCTCTATGAACAGAGAGAAAGAGAAGCATTTCACTGTATTTCGGTATATGTGACTGAAACACGTAGAACAGATTCAATTCCCACTGTACTCATCGCGACTGCAGTACGGAGCGCTGCCTCCGGACAGCGCAGCGTTTCCCAGCTCGCAATGAAACACAGCAGAAACAGAAGAGCTGAAATTGCAGAGGGGGCGGCAGTGAGAGAGGGTTTCACTGAACTCTCGTCGAAGGGAAGATTTAAACTTCTTCAGGGTAGGCATCCATTGAAGGGACTTTGAAGTACAGAAGTCGAATCACAAACGAGAAACTGTGCAGAGGCTGGAAATCCTCGCAACACACACAAAATGCTGGAGAAACTGAGCAGGTCAGGCTGCTTCATGATCCTGAAGAATGTGACTAAACACATTGATGAAGGTAGAGAAGTAGATGTAGTGTGTATGGATTTCAGCATGGGATTTGATAAGGTACCCCATGCAAGGCTTATTGAGAAAGTAAGGAAGCATGAGATCCTAGGGGACATTGCTTTGTGGATCCAGAACTGGCTTGCCCACAGAAGGCAAAGTGTGGTTGTAGACTGGTCATATCCTGCATGGAGGCCGTTAACCAGTGGTGTGCCTCAGGGATCTGTTGTGGGACCCCTACTCTTCGTGATCTTTATAAATGACCTGTATGAGGAAGTGGAGGGATGAGCTAGTAAATTTGCTGATGCCACAAATTTTCAGGGTGCTGTGGATAATGTGGAGGGCTGCCAGAGGTTACAGCGGGACATTGATAGGATGCAAAACTGGGCTGAGAAGTGGCAGATGGAGTTCAACCTAGATAAGTGCGAAGTGGTTCATTTTGGTAGGTCAAATATGATGACAGAATATAGTATTAATTGTAAAGCTCTTGGCAGTGTGGAGAATCAGGGGGATCTTGGGATCCGGGTCAATAGGACACTCAAAGCAAGTTGACTCTCTGGTTAAGCAGGCATACGGTGCATTGGCCTTCATCAACCGTGAGATTGAACTTAAGAGCCGAGAGGTAATGTTGCAGCTATGTAGGACCCTGGTCAGATTCCACCTGGAGTTCTGTGCTCAGATCTTGTCACCTCACTACAGGAAGGGTTTGGAAACCATAGAAAGGGTGCAGAGGAGATTTACAAGGATGCTTCCTTGACTGGGGAGCATGCCTTATGATAGATAATAGGTTGAGTGAACTCGGCCGTTTCTCCTTGGAGTGACGGAGGAAGAGAGCTGATCTGATGGAGGTGTAGAAGATGAGATGCATTGATCGTGTGGAGAGTCAAAGGTGTTTCCCCCCCTCCCCCCCCCCCCCCCCCCCGCAGGGCTGAAATGGCCAGCACGAGAGGGCACAGTTTTAAGGTGCTTGGAAGTAGGTACAGAGGAGATGTCAGGGGTAAGTTTTTACGCAGAGAGTGATGAGTGCATAGAATGGGCTGCCAGCGACAGTGGTGGAGGCGGATACGACAGGGTCTTTTTAAAGACGCCTGCATAGGTACATGGAGCTTAGAAACATAGAGGGCTATGGGTAACCCTAGGTAATTTCTAAAGTACGTGCATGTTCGGCACAGCACTGTGGGTCGAAGAGCCTGTATTGTGCTGTAGGTTTTGTATGTTTCTATGTTTCTAAGGGTTTCGGCCTGAAACGGCGACTGTGTACTTTATTCCATAGATGCTGCTGCACATTTTCTCTTGTATGAGAGAGAAAAAAAAACTGCCGGATCACTAGCGTGTGTAAAATAGACCCGCAGGTTTGTTGGGGACCCGAGTCACTCCAATCTCAAACTGTTCCAGCTGCTACCATCCGGGAGTCAGTACCGCAGCTTAAAAGTCGGGACCAACAGCTCCGGGACAGCTTCTTCCACCAGACCAACAGACTGATTAATTCACGCTGATACAATCGTATTTCTATGTTATATTGACTGTCCTGTTGTACATACTATTTATTACATATTACTATAAATTGTACATTGCATAGTTAGACGGAGACGTAACGTAAAGATTTTTTTTCTCCTCATGTATGTGAAGGACGTAATTAATAGTTAATTCAGTTCAATTCCATGGAAGAGACTTCACAGTGCAGAAGTCGAATCACAAGCGGTAAAATGTGCAGGTGCTGGAAATCCAAGCAACACACACAGAATGCTGGAGGAACTCAGCAGGCCAGGCTGCTTCATGAACCTGTGAAGGGTTTCGGCCTGAAACATCGACCGTATACTTTATTCCGTAGCTGCTGCTGCACATTTTCTCTTGAATGAGAAAGAGATTAAAAAAAAACTGCTGACGATCACCAGAGTCCCTGGGTGGGCTCGAACCACCAACCTTTCGGTTAACAGCCGAACGCGCTCACCGATTGCGCCACAGAGACGAGAATTAAATGAAGTACGAATAAATGACGAATTTTCATTGAAATCCGGTTTCCTTTTACAGATGCATAATATGACACATTTGTGTTTTAAAACACGAGGATGCATAAGCGCTGCCGCTAACAGAAAATATAGCAGAGGATGGTTTCGATCCATCGACCTCTGGGTTATGGGCCCAGCACGCTTCCGCTGCGCCACTCTGCTGCCGAGAATATAAAGAATTGTTGTATGTGAGTGTTGTGGATGCTTTGTGTGTGTTGTGTATGTGTTTATCTCTGTGTCTGTTTATGTCTTAGTCACAGTCATAGTCATAGTCATAGTCATACTTTTTTGAACCCGAGAGAAATTAGGTTTCGTTACAGTTGCATCAACCAAGAATAGAGTATAAATATAGAAATATAAAACCATAAATATTTAAATAATAATATGTAAATTATGCCAGGAAATAAGTCCAGGACCAGCCTATTGGCTCAGGGTGTCTGACCCTCCAAGGGAGGAGTTGTAAAATTTGATGGCCACAGGCAGGAATGACTTCCTATGACGCTCTGTGTTGCATCTCGGTGGAATAAGCCTCCGGCTGAATGTACTCCTGTGCCCAACCAGTACATTATGTAGTGGATGGGAGACATTGTCCAAGACGGCATGCAACTTAGACAGCATCCTCTTTTCAGACACCACCGTCAGAGAGTCCAGTTCCATTCCCACAACATCACTGTCTGAGTCTGGGTCTGGGTCTGTATATGTCTGGGTCCATTCCCGCTTTTCCCCCTATTCATACCCAGTTTCTTTCGTTCATTCCCTGTTTCTCCTCTTTCTCTTTTTCTCCACCTTTCTTTCTTTCCTCCCTACTTTCTGGCCCACTCAGTTATCATCTCTGTGCCATTTATGCTCTAACCGCCTTGCACCTCGTTCCCGATATTTCACCAGTGACTCTGTTCTACATTGTTTAGTTGTTCAGACAGACAATTCATCCCACTTCTGAGGCTTTTTAAAAGCATGAACAGCGACGTTTTCACCCACAACGGGGACTCAGTCCCGAGGTGCCATTAACTTCCTAATCCTGTCCTGATGATTGGATGACTGTCCGAGTCCCTTCAGTGCTGAACCAGCAGTTCACCTTGTGAAACGGAACTCGCGACATTAATGCATTGCAAACACTTCCCTCAAATGCAGCAATTCCTCCTCCGGGATTAACTGTTCGTATCACGTTCAGACCATCACGGCCGGACCAGTGAGTGACAGATGGAGCGGTAGGGACTATCGCTGATGGTTCGCCCCTCCCTGTAACGAGGGGCAGTTTTTCCATTTCTCCACCGTAGCTTTGTAACTGACACAGTAAGGGTTGGGTTTTAACTCCCCCACGTGGGACGGTGTAAAGACACGCTGGCAGCTGATTATCCCCTATCACCGGGCTTCTCCCTCTCTTCTCCCACTTTTCAATTCTACTCCTCATTTGATTTCTCCAGACCTCCTGAAGGGTCTCGGCCCAAAACGTCGACTGTACTCTTTTCCATAACTTCCTCCGTCGCTCCAAGGGAAAAACTGCCTGACTTGCTGAGTTCCTCCAGCATTTTGGGTGTGTTGATCCGTGTCTTGCTAAACCCATGAATCATCTTCCCAAATCTTTTGTAAAGTAGATATTCGGAGAAATGTTCTTATATTGTAAAAATAAAATTACGTGTGATTAATTCAACAAAAAGCTATTAACAGATACCAAAACGTACCACAGAAAATGTAATTTAAAGACCTTTTTCATGAAAGAAATTGACCCTTTCCTTCCCAGTAGCAGACTCTTGATATGAGTTGTTTCTCTGGTCTGGGAATGAGTTTCCAGACATTAAATTGATATTATATCCGCCAGTGAAAAGAAATACACACACACACACACACACACACACACACACACACACACACACACACACACACACACACACACGTGTAAACAAACAGTAACACACACGCACAGGCACGAAAACAAACAGATACACACGCACAAACACACGCATACTCACACACACTCCCCCCCCCCCCCCCCCCCCGCACACGCGGAAACAAACTAAGTTAAATACAGAAAGCGCAGTGACTAGCAAACTGAAGGAATAAATGTGATAACACAGTTGAGATATTGAACACGAACAGGCCTGGAAATATCTCAAATGAATTATGTTAACATTAGTTGTATGTTGACATTAATAAATATGCGATGGTCATAACCTCCTGGCAGCGTGTCATGCCTTTGGAGAGACGGCGCTCCTCTGAAGACACCAACGGAAGAAGCACTGGAAACATTTCGAGGTAGTTAAACTATCACTGAAGTGGAGTTATGGGAGTGAGTTGCAAACTCAGCACAAGAAATGAAAGAAGTGAGAAGGGAATCTATGTGAAAAGCCGAGTGAGGGCACAGTGCAGATGTTGAGGGACGAGGAGAATCAGCGAGGGAAGGATGAGGGAGTAACTTTAAATTCCTCAGTGTTATCATTTCAGGTTATCAATCCTTGGCCCGGCACATACGTTTCATTACAGAAAAGGCTCGGCAGCGCCTCTACACGCCATCTAAACTGTTGACAGATTTCCATAGGTGTGCGGTGGAGAGCATATTTACTGGTGGCATGAGGACCTGGCATGGGACCACCAATGCCCTTGTACGGAAAAGCTCACAAACAGTAATGGATAGAGCCCAGTCCAGCACAGGTAAATCCCTCCCCGCCGCTGAGCTCAGCTACACGGAATGCCGGATCCTGGCCATCCAGGTCATACTCTCTTCTCGCTGCTGCCATCAGGAAGGAGGTAACCCATCAATAGGTCCATTACCCCTCAGCCATCAGGCTATTGAAGAAGAACGGACAACTTCATTTACCCAACACTGAACTGTACCCACAACCCAGAGACTTACTTTCAAGACTCATCACTTCATGTTTTCGATATTTATTTATTATTTACTATTAACACTTTCTTTGTTCTTTCTTGTATTTGTGTAGTTTATGGTTTTGTTCACCTTTCTCGTTTGCTGTCTTTGCTGAGTGTGGTATTTCATTGATTCGCTTTTGTTACGTTCCATTTACTGTTGACGCTCCTATGGTGACGTGTATATAGTTCGGGAATAAATTTAGTTTAATCTTGCAACTTTGGACTTTCGGGAGAGGAATCTATTGGACGAGACACGGATGCTGTTTCACACTGTTAGCGACGTGGTGGAAAGATTGGTGGAGCCCAGCAGCTTTATTCTCTGGGACAGCATTGCGGCAGAGGACAGCACCGAACGGAACGCCTTATCTCCGGACATAGAAGATAGGAAGGGGAGTGGGCGACACAGGTCTTCCAGTTGTTTCATTTGAATGGTCATCTCTGCATTGCAATCACCGGACCACTGTTCCAGCATTTCATATCAACGGGCTGTTGTGACTGTAATCTATATCCTCATCCAGGAGGAACCAGTCTCATCACATCCTGTTTGTTAAGACACCTCAGGATTTTACATCTATTCTGTAACAAGTTCTTACTGCTCTATATTCCAGAATATACAATCCTTGTATCTTGAACTCGGTTCAGAACACAAATTGCACACCACAGGTATTAATTTAATTTAAAAAAAAATAAAGTTTACTCGTTTCCCGCGATTAACACCACCCCTTTAAATGCCTGTACTCTAAGTGGTGTTCCAGATGTTGTGTCTCTACATAATTGAAAAAAAATTTCTCTACTGATGGATTCGGGTCTCCTCGCTATATACCTTGCTTGCTTAACCGAAGTTTTGGAACATGCTGTATGGTTGCCAGCAAGCATTTTGGAATTGACGTCCTCGCCCAGCTGAATCACATTGACTGTCAGAGGGCGACAAAACCTTACCATTCCGATAAAATGCTTCCTTCTATCTTAAGCTACTATGTTGATTAACGTTACCTCCCATTTCACTGAACTTTACACACTCACTAATATTTTGATATCTTTCTTTTTATATAGTTTTAGAATCGGTGTGAAACTGGAAGGTGTATAGCCAGACAGTGAGGTGGGGATGTGGAACATATTGACAGAGCAGCTGATCTACTGTGGGGAGAAGAGGCATTGTTTGCAGTCCAGAGCTTCTGCAAACTGATCCATAGTAACCATCAGTAATCAATCCCCATCATTCCTCGTGTAGGTTCTTATCAATTCAGGGTTTTCATTGGAAATTCTGTCGGCTGAGTGACCCTGGTCACTCTTAACATTCGACTGATCATCTGCTACCAACATGGACTGAACTGCTTTCCTATTGAGTCGGACATCTTCAGAACTCCTAACCATGGGGCTCCGTGAGTGTATGAAGAAATGAGATTATTCCAGACAGTATCAGCCCACAGTGTTTAAGGTCTCCTCAGCGGACAAATCTAGTGACCACTTGCCGCATTCTCTCGTTCACTAAAGGTATCCTTCCTGAAGTACGGGCCCCTACCTGCAGGCAGGAGAACGGGGTTGTTTGGATCTCCCTTTCTCAGAGGCAATAGAGGCGAAGTCTATTAACGAGAGAGGATTCAAATTCAACGCATATTTATGATCAAAGAAGGTATAAATTATACACCTTGAGATTTGTCTGTTCATAAGCAACCACAAGGCAAGAAACTCGAATAATCCAATTTTAAACAGACCAAAAGCCAATGCACAGAGAAGGAGAGAGAAAGAAACACACATCGTGCAAACAAGAGAAGCAAGCTAACAGCATTCCGAACCAGACTGGATAACAGATCCGCTCCCGGAGCATCCGGAGTAGGCCAAAAGACTCGGTCCCCGGTTTTTACACCAACGAGCCAGAAAAGCACAACAGCGGGATCCACCGCGATCTATTTCATTGTGTTATTTATTCAATTACATCAACGGGCTGAGAAGTTAACGAGACCTCGGGATTCATTAAATTAAGTCACCTTGGTGTGAGTGAAACTATCGTAAGCTGCAAAATACCGACAGGAGGAAATAGTGTCCTTTGGCTAATTTCGGCTCTCTATTGTTCGACCCATTGATGTTTGTCCCGAAGAACAGCACACAGACAAAGAGGGAGAACGCAGTATAGACACAATGGAAGATAAACAGAATGTGTGACAGCAGGGCTACTGAAATCGTGTTGATTAGATAATGCAAAATACATTCATTGCTGACATGCCTGGAACGAGACCTCCGAATGGGTTGGAGCACAGAGATAAGGACAGGATGGGGCCGGGGGTAGGAAACACGGAAAAGAAAACAGAGACACGGGCAGAGAGATAGGCGCGAAATAAATCGACGAAGACCAGTTATTAAGGGAAACGATGTGATGTCAGCAGAACACCGATAAGTAAAAATAAAAGAAAAGATTAGAAGCTTCCACAACGGAGCAGCGCAACACCACGTTCAGCCAATAGCAGAGTGGCTCAGCGGAAGTATGTTGGGCCCATGGCCATTCGGTCGAAACCATCGGTCCCTCCGCGACTCCCTGGTCCACACGTCCCTCCCCACGGATCTCCCACCTGGCACTTATCCCTGTAAGTGCAAGTGCTACACCTGTCCCTACACCTCCTCTCTTGTCACCATTCAGGGCCCCAAACAGCACTTCCAAGTGAGGCAACACTTCACTTGTGAGTCTGTTGGGGTCATCTATTGCATCCGGCGCTCCCGGTGCAGCCTCCTCTACATCGGTGAAACCAGACGCAAATTGGGGACCGCTTCGTCGAGCACCTCCGCTCCATCCGCCAAAACAGATAGGATCTCCCAGTAGCCACCCACTTCAACTCTGCTTCCCACTCCCATTCAGATATGTCCATACATGGTCTCCTCTACTGCCATGATGAGGCTAAACTCAGGTTGGAGGAGCAACACCTCATATACAGTCTAGGTAGTCTCCAGCCCCTTGGTATGAACATAGAATTCTCCAACTTCCGGTAATTCCCTCCTACTCCCGTCCCCTATCCCTATGTCAAGCTGCCCCCTCCCCCAGTTGCCTACCACCTCCCTCATGGTCCCGCCTCCTTCTACTACCCATTGTGTTTTCCCCTATTCTTTCTTCAGCTTTCCTGCCTATCACCTCCCTGCCTCCCTTCCCCCACACCTTTACCTTTCCCCTTACTGGTTTTTCATCTGGAACCTACCAGCCTTCTCCTTCCCACCCTCCCTCCACCTTCTTTATGGGGCCTCTGCCCCTTCCCCCTACAGTCCTGACGAAGGTTCCCGGCCCGAATCATCGACTCATCGTTTCCACGGATGCTGCCCGAACTGCAGAGTTCCTCCAGCGTGTTGTGAGTGTTGCTTTAACCCCAGCATCTGCGGATTATTTTGTGTTTACCATTTATGACTTGTCTAATTTACCACAGATTCGAGAAACGAAACTTCTGCGCACTCTGTAAACGGACTGAAGCGTTGAATGCAGGGGATATTCATAAGGATTTTGGCTGAGATGGAGAGTTCCCGTGTAAGCGGAGACTGGATAGAGTGCGGTTGTATCCATGGAGTGCTGGCGGTGACGGAGATCTTTGAAGGTCATATCAAATTAGCCGGGGCCTATCTGAATGCTGGTATAATGTCCTGACGTGTGTAAACCTAGACAGCATCAGATTAGGAATTTCATGAAAACGGTGTTTGGAAACTGGAACCCATGCCGGAGGCAGATACACGCAGAACATTAGAGAATTGTCTGGGCAAGCACCTCAACCAGCAAGGCACTGAAGGCAATAAATCAGTTCGTAAGTGAGTTGATTTACTTTTACTCTGGTGAGATCGGTTCTTGATTGTCGGCATGGACGTGGTGGGTCGAAAGGCCTGTTTCAGGGTGACATGAGACTGTGATTCTATCTTACATTTGTTAATCACAATAAAGGTGGGTTTAATTTAATCGTGTGCTGGAGAGAGGGTGTGGAGAGGGATCCCACAGGGACAGGCAGATTGAGTGGTGTGTAGAATGACACACTCAGGGTAAACACATCATCTGACAGGTTTGGATGCGTTTTAGTTTGTTGTGGGAGTCTGGGTTACAGTGAGAACAGGAAGCTGCACTGGTCGGTTCATCGAGAAAATCTGAAAGGTAGGAAATCCACCCTTGATCGACTGGCCAACCCAGGGTGCATAATAATTATATACTCAATCATGGATATAAACAATTTCGGGAACTCGTACGCTATTTAGCAGGTTTGACCAGTCGGCCGAAAGAAGTCTGCGCAGATCGGGTTCTATGAAGAGTTTATTTCTGATAGTTTCGATGAAAGATGAAAACTCTGCTAAATGCAATCGTTGGAAATTACACCTGCGTTAATTTTCTGTGAGACCGCGATGTTCACCATTATATCACCATTGTGCCATCATTCTGCAGGAGGCTTGGGTCCTGAATCGTCTCCAGGGGTGTTTGACTGTGGCTCGAGCTGCTTTCTGAGCCCGGTCACTCTGATTCCTGACTGTGCTGCAGTTCCTGTTATGTCCAGTTGACGGCGGCATCTTTCTACAGACCGGAGATACAAAACTCCCAGTAATTGGCACGGAACCGGACTGAAGTGAGAATGATTCCTTCAAAATTCGAAGAGCTACACATCGTTTCCGCCCTGTCGCATTACTTTTCAACAAGACGGAGTTGAGTTCGAACGAGAGTACTTCCTTTCGCTAATCCTTGAACACAACGGTGACTGAATCGCTGGAGGAAACTGAGACACCTCTGTGGGAAGGACACTGACTCCAATGTTGCACTCAACAAACAACAAGGGAATTCTATTCACCGTCTTGAGCTCTTATATGTGCTTCAAATGTTATACCAACAGTAATTCCCCGTTAGTATAGTGGTTAGTATCCCCGCCTGTCACGGGGGAGAAAGGGGTTCAATTCCTCGACGGAGAGATACTAATCTTACTGCTCAAAAGATAAAGAAAGGTGAACAAATAATTTGGCATTGAAGTGATCAGTTCAGCGCTCATTGGGAAGGTGGAATCTCTTGCTGCTGTGAGCTCGGAATGGTAGAGTTTTCCAAGAAGAAGGACACTTTGTGTTCAGACTGCTTCTTCGAATCTCCCTAGGAGAATCTGTATTTCGCAGCGTTCGTTGTTACACTCAGCGGCTGAGTCCATCACTCCGAGCACACTAAACCCTGGGTTTAGTTGTCAGCTCCGCATTGTCCACCACTTTAGCAAAGTAACTAACCAACATTGACTGTCATTTGCATCCTCATCTTGCTTTGCTACGCAAAATGACTCCAGTCCCCTGCTGTGCAAAGGGAAATCAGACTTTACAAAGACCTTTCTTGCCGAGGTTGACAGCACATTATCTGTGAACTTTCCCTGCCAAGGCGCTACGTTAATTTGACTTGCTGTATCTCCTCCCACTTCCCTTTCGTTCTGTAAAGGACAACATGGATTGTGGGTGCAGTTGAATTGTCCAGAGAATTCAGGTCTCCTCAGTGATCCTGTCATCGACTATCCTGAAGAGGAGGGTTGCTGAACAACAATGCAGGCAGCCGTTCTTTGGGCCATCACTCCGCAGAGTGCTCTCATGCAAGAAATTAAAACAAAGTTTAATATCAGCAACTGGAGTTGCACAAACTTCCTAGCGGGGACTGAAGCCAATTATAGGTCCCAAAGGTGATAATAGAGTCGTATGTATCTCCGGACCAAACTTATTACCCATAACAGCTTCCAACGGGATCCATACGGTTAAAGTTGGTGATGTTCTCAGATATATCAAGGGTGTTTGTCCATTATTCCAGACCAATGATGGCACAGTTATCTTCACTCTCAGACAACAGAACGTTTAATGCTGTTCGGTTTTGAGACGCAACTTTGCAGTTTTCTGCCATTTTGTGAGAAATATCATTGGTGTTCAGACTTATATCAGCACTGTGGCTGTGTCGTTAGCCAATTACTGCAACACTGGGGCCATACCGATGCTCCCACGAGTCAGTCTGGTGGGTCCCCAGAACAGGAACACTAAAATCCAGTAACGCTGCTCAGTCTCCTTCAGCCTTCAAAGCTGG
Source organism: Mobula birostris (assembly GCF_030028105.1). NCBI lineage: Eukaryota > Metazoa > Chordata > Chondrichthyes > Myliobatiformes > Myliobatidae > Mobula > Mobula birostris. The sequence continues at coordinate 27,057,444 of NC_092397.1, forward strand.
CAGATGGTATGTATTTGGTACTACCTTCGCCAAATTATAATAACCCCTTGACAGTGTTTGTTCAGACCAGAGACACCATTAAAGTAGAAAGGGGATACCCCGGGACAATAAATACAGTCGGCTTGCTAGCCCATTCTGTAAGTGCCATTAACAGAAGGTGTGATATCACTGGTGATATAGGTATTGTTACCTAAATCTGATCCCATCACCCTGTAGATGCAGTAACAGACTTCACCCTCATCCTCACGAAGCAGCTTCACAGCTGAGAATTTATGCAGTCCATTATAAGAAATTTAATAGCATCATTCAAAGCAGTTCCATTGGCAAGTGTGATTTCTCCGGGCAGTTCAGCCCAATGCTCCTTTCACAGCTCTAACATTGATACCACAGTGAAAAACAGAACCAAACTTTCCCGAACCTCGTCACCTCCATTTGGCCTTCGGCCCGGCGCTGACATCGATGGAAGCTTGTGATCTCCTCGCTGTCAGCGAAGGATCCGCCACCTTGTCACGGTTCTGCCACCTCGAATTGTCTTCAATTCCAAAGGGAAGTTACAGACTATTACTTGTGATAATCAACCCACACAAATTGCTGGAAGAACTCAGCAGGCCAGACCGCATTTATGGAAGAAGATTTTTTTTTCCATAGATGCAGCCTGGTCTGCGGAGTTCCTCTGGCAATTTATGTTTGTTGCTCGAATTTCCAGCATCTGCAGATATTCTCTTGTTTGCCAATTGCGATAATCGTTTGCCAGAAAAAAAGTGCGATGGACAAAGCAGAAATGAACCTCATGATACCGACCACTACCCCCTTTCAGTGAAGCCATCTCTTTTGTACAGTTCACCTTTGCACCACATGAAGTCACGGAGATCCGGTAAATGCAAGTAGGCATTTTCCATGCTGAGCTCTTTGACTTCGCTAACTTTGCCTCCAACTTTCACCCTGTCCTCAAATTTACCTGGTCCATTTGCGACACCTCACCCTCCTTTCTTGATCTATCTCTGTCTCTGGAGACAGCTTATGTACTGATGTCTACTATTAGCCAACAGACTCTCACAGCAACCTGGACAATTCCCCTTCCCAACCTATGTCTTGCAAAAATGCCATCCTATTCTCGCAATTCTTCCGTCTCTGCCGCATCTGCGCTGAGGATGAGGCTTTTCATTCCAGGACGAAGGAAATGTCTTCCTTTTTTAAAGAAAGGGGCTTCCCTTCTTCCACCATCAACTCTGCTCACAAACGCATCTCTCCCATTTCATACACATCTGCTCTCACCCCATCCTCCCGCTACCCCACTAGGGTTAGGGTTCCTCTTGTGCTCACCTACTGCCCCAGCATCCTCCGGGTCCAACACAAAATTCTCCGTAACTTTCACCACCTCCAACGGGATCCCACAACCAAGCACATTTTTCCCTCCCTCTCTTTCTGCTTTCCGCAGGGGTCGCTTCCTACGCGACTCCCTTGTCCATTCGTCCCCCACCCCCCATCTCTTCTCACCTATCTCCCTCCAAGCACTTATCGTTGTAAGCGGAACAAGTGCTCCACCTGCCCTTACACTTCCTCCGTCATCACCATTCAGAGCCTCCGACAGTCCTTCAGGGTGAGGCGACGCTTCACCTGTCAGTCGGCTGGGCTGATATACTGTGCCCGGTGCTCCTGGTGTGGCCTGTTATATATTGTTGAGACCCGAAGTAGACCGGGAGACCGTTTCTCTGAACACTTACGCTCTGTCCGCCAGAGAAAGCAAGTTCTCCCAGCCACACATTTTAATTCCACGTCTCATTCCCATTCTGATATGTCTATCCACGGCCTCCTCTACTGTCAAGGTGAAGCCGCACTCAGGAAGGGGGAACAACACCTTATATTCCGTCTCGGTAGCCTGATGGCATGAACATTGATTTCTCTAACTTCCGTTAAAAAACACAGAAACATTACAACACAGAAACAGGCCTTTTGGCCCTTCTTGGCTGTGCCGAACCATTTTTCTGCCTAGTCCCACTGACCTGCACCTGGACCATATCCTTCCATATACCTCTCATCCATGTATCTGTCCAAGTTTTTCTTAAATTTACCACTTTGTCTGGCAGCTCATTCCACAGTCACACCACTCTCTGTGCGAAGAAGTCTCCCCCCCCCCGATCCCCAATGTTCCCTTTAAATTTTCCCCTTCACCCTTAAACGATGTGCTCTGTTGTTTTTTCTCTCCCTTAGCCTCAGTGGAAAAAGCATGCTTGTATTCACTCAGTTTATACCCATGATAATTTTATATCCCTCTATCACATCTCCTCTCATTCTTATACGTTCCTAAGAATAAAGTCCTAACCTATTCAACCTTTCTCTGTAACTCAGCGTCTCAAGTCCCGGCAATATCTCTGTAAACCTTTTCTGCACTCTTTCAACCTTATAATATCTTTCCTGTAATTAGGTGACCAAAACTGCACACAATACTCCAAATTCGGCCTCACCAATGTCTTATACAACCTCACCATAATATTCCAACCCTTATACTCAATACTTTGATTTATGAAGGCCGAAGTACAAAAGCTCTCTTTACGACCCTATATACCTGTGACGCCACTTTTAGGGAATTTTGTATCTGTATTCCAGATCCCTCTGTTCTACTGCACTCCTCAGTGCCCTACCATTTACTTTGTAATTTACCTTGGTTTGTCTTTCCAAAGTGCAATACCTCACACTTGTCAGTATTAAACTCCATCTGCCATTTTTCAGCCTATTTTTCCAGTTGGTCCAAATCCCTCTGCAAACTTTGAAAACTTTCCTCACTGTCCACTATTCCTCCAATCTTTGTATCATCAGCAAATTTGCTGATCCAATTTACCACATTATCATCCAGATCATTGACATAGATGACAAATAACAATGGACCCTGCACTGATCCTTGTGGCACACCACTAGTCACAGGTCTCCACTCAGCGAAGTAATTCTCCACTACCACTCTCTGGCTTCTCCCATTGAGCCAATGTCTAATCCAATTTACTACCTCACCATGTATACCTAGCGACTGAATCTTCCTAACTAACCTCCCATGCGGGACCTTGTCAAAGGCCTTACTGACGTCCAGATAGACAATATCCACTGCCTTCCCTACATCCACTTCCTGGTAAACTCCTCGAAAAACTCTAATAGATTTGTTAAACATGACCTACCACTCACAAAACCATGTTGACTCTCCTAATAAGTCCCCATCTATTCAAATACTTGTAGATCCTATATGTTAGTACTCCTTTCAATAATTTACCTACTACCGAAGTCAAACTTATTGGCCTATAATTTCCCGAATTACTTGTTGAACCCTTTTTAAACAAGGGAACTATATGAACTATCCTTCAATCCTCCGGCACTACACCCGTGGATACTGACATTTAAAATATATCTGCCAAGGGCCTCTGCAATTTCAATACTATTCTCCTTCAAGGTCCGAGGGAATACCCTGTCAGGTCCTGGGGATTTATCTACTCTGATTTTCCTCAAGATAGCAAGCACCTCCTCCTCTTCAATTTTTATAGGTTCCATGACCTCACTACTTGTCTGCCGTATTTCTATTGACTCCATGCCAGTTTCCTTAGTAAATACAGACGCAAAAAAAAAATAACTATTTAAGATTTGCCCCATTTCTTCTGGTTCCATACATAGCCGAACACTCTGATATTCAAGAGGACAAATTTTATCCCTTGCTATCCTTTTGCTCTTAATATACCTGTACAAGCTTTTTGAATTATCCTTCACCTTGACTGTCAAAACAATCTCATGACTTCGTGCCACTCCTCCCCTTCTTACCCCACCCCTTGTTTATTTTCATTCTCCCCCTTTTTTTTACTTCTTTCTCTGTCCCTGTCACAATCACTCCTTGCCTGCTCCCCATCTTCCTCTGTGCTCCCCTCCACCTTTCTTTCTCCCTAGGCCTCCTGTGCCATGATCCTCCCTCTTCTCCAAATCGGTATCCGTTTTGCCAATCAACTTTCCAACTCTTAGCTTCATCCCTCCCCCTCCTGTCTTCCCCTATCATTTCGGATCTCCCCCTCCTCCTCCCACTTTCAAATCTCTTACTATCTCTTCTTTAAGTTTGTCCTGACGAAGTGGCTCGGCCCAAAACGTTGACTGTACTTCTTCCTATAGACGCTGCCTAGTCTGCTGCGTTCCACCAGCATTTTGACTGCGTTGCGTGAATTACCAGTATCTGCAAATTTTCTCGTGTTTGCATTTTCCGTGCGGGTTTGGAGGGACTACAACCAGAGGTCATGAGTTAAGGGTGAAAGATGAATGTTTAAGGAGAGCTGGAAAGGAAAATTCATCACTCAGATGGTTATGAGAATGTCTGAACAAGCTGCCAGCACAAGTAGTGCATACAAGTTTGATTTCAACATTTAAGAGAAGTTTAAATAGTTGCGTGCATGGTAGGGGTATGGAGGCATATGGTCCCAGTGCAGATCGATGGGAGTAGGTAGATTAAATGATTTGGCATAGACTGGATGGGCCGAATGGCCTGTTCCTGTGCTGTACGTTTCTATGATTCCATGAATCTATGATGCAGAATTCTGAAACCTGCCCCTGCACCAGCTCCTCGGTCACACATTCATCTGCTCTAACTTTCTGTTCCTACCCCCACCACCACACGGTACCGGGAGTAACACGGAGATTACAACCCTTCAGGCCCCGCTCTTCACCTTCTTCCCCAACTCTCAATATTCACCGTGTGGGACATCACCCCTTTTCTGCCTGTCCATTGGTTCCGACGCAAACCACCAATTATGGCTGAATCAACACTGGCCCGCTGTTCTATAGCTGCTCTGAGACGTCCCTGACCCTGGCACCAGGGAGAGGACACTCCGGTTTAAGATGGCGCTGGTGAAGCACAGCGATGACTCACCGGTATCAAACAAAACCACGAATTACTTCATGAATCACACATTTTCAAGTAAACGATCACTGCAATCAATAGCCTATTGTTTTCCTATCGGAGCTGAGCTTTTCAACCTCCTGTACAACCTGGCATTTTTGCGGTGTGAACTGAAGAATTAAAGATGCAGGACGGTTGTGCGTGACGTGCCCGGGCCGGAGAGTGGGGAACGAGACAATGTTTGGCCATTGCTGGAGAGGACTGAGAGTTGATCCGATGTGACAGAACTGAGGCGAGGAAAGCGGACACAACGCAGAGTAGAGTTGACTGGGCCCGGGCCCAGGCCTGCGAGCGAGAAAACACCTGAGGTTTGATCGATTTAAATGCCAGATCAGGGAGTCGGGGTCGGAGGCAAGGGACGGGCCGGTTCAGCTGGCTGCTCAGCGAGGTGCACTCGTCTCTCCACTGAACCGAGGCTCTGGCCTGCAACTAACGGGCTGCTCGGCTGCAGTGACGACTGGCTTCACAGCCCTGGACCCACTCTCTCACTCTCGTCAACTTCAGGTGTCTGATCGCTTCTGTTGTTTGCACGATTTGTTTTTATTTTCCTGCACTCTGCATATTTGATGGTCTTTTTTAAAAAGCGTTCCATCGGGATTATCCATTTTTTAGCTGCCCGTATGGAGACAAATTTCCAGATTATGTATGATATATATATACTTTGATCATAAATGTACTTTGAACTTTGAACAGCATAATTTTGCGGATAGTGGGCAGCAATCGAGTTACACAGCGCTATCACTTGCTTCTTAACCAGCCAGACTCAGAGCCAGTCTCAGCTCCTCAGCTTCTTCCTCCCTCATTTATTTTCTGCCAGTAACTCCTATACCAACCACTAGACTCGCCGTTCTTTTCCGATAGAGTTAATATTATCAGCGAGAAATCAGTTAATATCAATAATTCGGCATTAACATTTTCCTAGTACGGGGCTCTCCCGAGTCGACGTCTGTTTCTTTCCTCTCGCAGGCGATCCTCCAGTAGATTATTTTGGTTCTGGTGAGGTCATGGCTGGACAAATCTGCGTGGATAACTTCTCTCACGTCAACTCTGAACAACCTATGTGCTCACTATCACTGGTCTCTAACTCGTGTCTTCAGTATTATTTATTTGCTTGTTTACTTGCATTTGCAGAGATTGTCGTATTTTGCTCCTTGATTGTTTCTCAGTCGTTGTATGTCTTGCTTTGATTATGTGGTATTTCTTTGTTCTACTGTGTATAATGGCAATAAAATGAATCTCAAGGTGGTAATGGTGACATATACTTATTGCACTTTGATAACAAATTTAATTTGAACTTTGTGTATTGCATGCTGTTCTGGTTTCCTCTCTTGAGGAAAACTATTGGTTTCCTTGGTGTTGCAGAGCAGGATGACCATATTGATGGCGAGTTTGTCAATGAGCAGAGGTTGAATTGACTGCGATTATGCATGCTGAAATTCAGAAGAATGAGAGGGAAACTTAGAGAAACATACAGAATTGTGAAAGGGATAGACGAGATAGACAGTAATGTTCATTCTTCTAAACTAAAACTAGGGGTCATAACGTCAATATTCTGAGGAATAGATTTAGGATGGAGTTGACAGGAAATTGGATATAAAAGGGAGTAGTGAATTTGTGATATTCTCTGTGCAAGGAGGGGGTGGAAGCTAACTTATTAAAGACATCTTCAAGAAAAATACCAGGAAATTTGACGAAGGAAAGGCAGTGGATGTTGTCTACATGGACGTTAGCAAACCCTTTGACAAGGGCCTGCATGGGTTGTTGTTCAAGAACGTTCAGTCGTATGCCATTCAAGGTGTGTTAGTGAAATGCATTACAGTTTGATTTTGCTGACTAAGCCAGAGAATGGTAGTAGATGCTGCCTCTCTGACTGGAGCCTTGTGACGAATGGAGGGATGCAAGAATTGGTGCTGGCTTTTTGTCCAGAGACTGGGAGATACAGGAGAAACACCACAATCCTGCAATCTATGCACCTGTTTCTTGTTGTCTTTCTACCTGCATGGCCTATCTATTTTTCAGTTTGCCTATCGGCGTCCGTCTCTCCGTCTCCCCGTCTCTCCGTCTCTCCGTCTCCCCGACTCTCCGTCTCTCCGTCTCTCCGTCTCTCCGTCTCCCCGTCTCTCCGTCTCTCCGTCTCTCTCTCTCTCTCTTTCTCCAACTTCCTCACGCTTGTCTTTCTCTCGTTCTTTTCCAGCCGCCATGCACCTATTCGTCTGCCATTTTCCAGTATTTTCTTGTATTATTTAACAGTCTGCCCAGTCCTTTGCAGATTGAAATATTTACTCTCGATGTCTTTTTACTTTTGACAGATTTGAGATACCCATTAAAGAGTGTTACATCACCAAAATGACAAACAAAATTCTAGAGGAATTCAGTAGCATTCCTTGTGTTGTCCTGGATTGCCAACATCTTCAGATTTTCTCCTGTTTGTACATTAGCGACGTGCTTATTTTACCGTCTCTCTGTTGTATCTTCGTTCGAATCTGTTTTTTTTTGTGTGTATTTCGAATTGCATTGACTTCATTACTTACATACTTTATATAGTCATAGTCGTATTCATAGTCATACTTTATTGATCCCGGGGGAAATCGGTTTTCGTTACAGTTGCACCATAAATAATAAATAGTAATAGTAATATTACTATTAGTAAATCGTAAATAGTAATAGTCATAGAAATAATAAATAGTAATAGAATAGTAATAGAAATAGTAATAAATAGTTAAATAGTAATATGTAATTTATGCCAGTAAATTATGAAATAAGTCCAGGACCAGCCTATCGGCTCAGGGTGTCTGACCCTCCAAGGGAGGAGTTGTAAAGTTTGATGGCCACAGGCAGGAATGACTTCCTATAACGCTCTGCGCTGCATCTCGGTGGAATGAGTCTCTGGCTGAATGTACTCCTGTGCCCACCCAGTACATTAGGTAGTGGATGGGAGACATTGACCAAGATGGCATGCAACTTAGACAGCATCCTCTTTTCAGACACCACCGTCAGAGAGTCCAGTTCCATCCCCACAACATCACTGGCCTTACGAATGAGTTTGTTGATTCTGTTGATGTCTGCTACCCTCAGCCTGCTGCCCCAGCACACAACAGCAAACATGATAGCACTGGCCACCACAGACTCGTAGAACATCATCAACATGGTACGGCAGATGTTAAAGGACCTCAGTCTCCTCAGGAAATAGAGACGGCTCTGACCCTTCTTGTAGACAGCCTCAGTGTTCTTAGACCAGTCCAGTTTATTGTCAATTCGTATCCCCAGGTATTTGTAATCCTCCACCATGTCCACACTGACCCCCAGGATGGAAACAGGGGTCACCGGTACCTTAGCTCTCCTCAGGAAATCTGTAACTGACTTTGTAAGCAACTATCAACGATAACCCACTACCACCGGACCGGTCAGCAGGTAGACGATGGCATCCTCAACTCCTAGTCGGGGCTGGTAGGCCAACTGGAGGGGATCTAAGTGTGGCCTGATCATAGGACGGAGCAGCTCCAGAACAAGTCTCTCCGGGGTCTTCATGCTGTGGGAGGTCAATGCCACCGGTCTGTAGTCATTGAGGCCGCTGGGGCGCTGCGTCTTCGGCACAGGGACGAGGCAGGACGTCTTCCACAGTACAGGAACCCTCCGGAGCCTCAGGCTCAGGTTGAAGACATGGCGAAGTACTCCACATAGCTGAGGGGCACAGTCATTGAGCACCCTGGTACTGACACCATCCGGTCCTGCAACCTTGCTTGGGTTGAGACGTTTCAGCTGTCTTCTCACCTGTTCAGCCGTGAAGCCCACCATGGTGGTTTCGTGTGGGGGAGGGGTATAGTCATGAGAGCAGGGCGGGGGACTGTGAGGAGGGGTAGGAGGGGAGAGTGGAATATGTGTTGGTTGGGGGCCGACAACAGATGGCTCACGTGGGGGATGAGCAGGGGTCATAATGTCAAATCTGTTAAAGAACAGGTTAAGTTCGTTGGCCCTGTCCACACTGCCTTCAGCTCCTCTGTTGCCAGTTTGCCGAAACCCAGTGATGGTCCTCATCCCACCTCCAGACCTCTCTCATGTTGTTCTGCTGCAGTTTCCACTCAGGCTTCCTCCATGAGAAGTAAAAATCTTTACGTTATGTCTCTGCCTAAATGTGTAATGTGCAATTTGTAGTAACTTATAATAAATAGTATGTACAACAGGACAGTCACTATAACATTGAAATATATTTGTGCAATTGTTTCTGTGTGCGTGTGTGTGTGTGAGAGAGAGAGAGAGAGAGAGTCACCAGGAAGAAGCTGAAGGACTGAAGGACAGTTCAAAATGGGAAACTGCAGGGACAGAGGTAGGGATCGGTCAGTGTTGCTGGTCTCCGTTGAGAGATGAATAATTAGCCAACAAAATGATGAAAACTGTAAGTATAGCTGTTTCGTGACAAAGCTCAGTCTTTGAAATTAAATCTACCGGCCTATTTCCACCAGATACGCTGCTGAGGTAATGCCAAATAATTTTGATGTATTTGTCTCCAATCGACCCAATATTTACATTAGAGCAATGGTATTGCATTGAAGTGCTTGTTCAATCAACTGTAACTAAGACAGTTGGTGAGGTGTACAACCCTGTCTCTGGAGACAGATTTTCTGTATAAATCTGGGCCGCTTTGAATGCATCAGCTGTCTGCCAGAGCTGTGAATACAGGAGCAACAGAAATCACAGATTCCTTCTGAAATGGTTTATCCAGTCATCTGGCAGATAGAAGACGTTTACTACCCTTTTATTTCAGCCTTTGGAATTCCCGGTAAGCCTTAGTGTCAGCTGCCGTGGGTGGATGGTGAAGCTTAATCCCAATGCTGTGATTGATTCTGCCGCTGGTTTGAACTGTCACATTCCAGTCCCAGTATTCGGCATTTCAGGAATGGAGTGGAACCACCGGCGCTATGGATGCTGCGATTTCTATCTAAAACCAAACCAATACAGCGAATTCAGCGGCCAATTTCTCAGGGTGTGAGCGGGTCAGGCAGCGTACTTCCAGCGCTTTATGATCAATGATGAGATGTTCGGTACTCTGCATTTGGTCTTGTAGCAGCTGCACTGCATTTGTAAATATTGTGTTGATACAGCCCGCGGAGTTTATGTCAGTTCATCGTCTGCATTTGAATGTGAGTGATTGTCTACTTAGGAGCAACAATAAAACCATTCACTGCAGTAACACTTCAGCAAATGTGAGGAGTTCTATCTTGTAACACGAAACTGTTGTGGATTTTTAGTGAATATCTGCGTTATGACTGAATATAAAGCAGTTGATAGACAGCACAATGAAGTTGATGCTGAGTCAATTAACACAACCGACGTGGTGCTTCATAGTTATCACTACTGTGAAATGTATTCCATTATATATACATCCGGCACTGTTACAGACATCTGACCACGGCACCGAGTTTGAATTCCTCTCCCCTACATCCCTGTGAAGAACTCAGTGGAAGGAGTCATGTCCGTCTATGAGGTTTTGTCAGACTGCGCTGTATCTGTTGGAATCAATCAATGTTCTGTTGTAAAGTCAGTGAAGTGGCAAATGCTGGAATAGGAAACAAACTCGGGGAATGCTGGAAACACCAGGTAGCCTGTATGGAAAGAGAAACCAGTTAACACTCGTGTCAGGGGTCTCTCTGAGAACAGTTTTGGGGAGAGATACTTTTACTGTTTTTACACATATTATGTTTTGGCTGGATGAGTGTTTCGTTTCCAGCATTTCCTGTTTTTGTTCCGTCTTTCAGCTATTCTGTCGCCGATAGAGATTGCCCTTAAAGTTGATGATTGTCTAATGAAAGAATTCCGCCATCAGCGTCCGGGTTTATTCATTTCATCCAGATGATAGTGAGGTCAGCTGAGAAGATCATCGGGGTCTCTGTTCCCGCCATTACAGACATTTACACCACACGCTGCATCCGTAAAGCAAACAATATTATGAAGGACCCCACGCACCCATCACACAAACTCTCTCCCTCCTGCCATCTGGCAAAAGGCACCGAAGCATTCGGGCTCACACGACCAGAATATGCAACAGTTTCTTCCCCCAAATCCATCAGACTCCTCAATTCAGAGCCTGGACTGACACCAACCTACAGCCCTCTACTCTGCCTATTGTCTTGTTTATTATTTATTGTAATGTCTGCACTGTTTTTTACACTTTCTGCAGTCCTGAGTAGGACTATAATCTAGTGTAGTTTTTCTGTTGTTTTACGTAGTTCAGTGTAGTTTTTATATTGTTTCTTGTAGCACCATGGTCCTGAAAACGTTGTCTCGTTTTTACCGTGTACCAGCAGTTATGGTCGAAATGACAATAAAAGGTGATTTGACGTGAGACACAGAAGGCGCCGGTAGAAAATGTTCCATCCAGTATTGACTCTGAGGAGGACGTTATCCAGTTTTAGCTTTCCGCTGCCACTTCACATTTCACTCATCAGTAAGGAATCCGTATTCAGATCAGATAGAATGTATTTTACTGTTCAAACTCCTTCTCTGTCTCCTACAGCTCTGCGCCATCTCTCGACCCTCATACTGCTAAATGCAGCAATAAAGTGGAAATATTACAAAATCTTCTCAAACTGCTGCATTGGCTTCTGCTCGGTATTTTCTCAACTTGCTGTTTCCTGCCTCTCTTCCAGCGAACTTGGTGGCGGTTGTGATCCTGTCCCGGGGAAAGTGCGGTCTCTCCAAATGTGTCACTCGCTACCTGGTGGGAATGGCAGCGGCCGATCTCCTTGTCGTTATTTCGGATCCGCTGCTGAGGTGGACTGCTGTGATTTATTTTGCCCGATTATTCCTGTTCATCACTCCTGTGTGCAGAATCTGTGAATGGTTGGTTGCCGCGAGCACTGCGACCTCAGTCTGGCTGACTGTCGCTTTCACCGTCGATCGATTTGTGGCTATTTGCTGTGAGAAGCTGAAAACAAAATATTGCACCGAGAGAACGGCGGCTGTGGTTATCGGGACAGTGAGTGTGCTGGCCTGTCTGGAGACTGTCCCCTGGGGATTTGTATACGGGCCCAGGGAAATAATTGACGGTGTTCCCTGGTATTGTCTTCTTACACCGAGCTTCACAAACTCTCCCTCATGGTCGGCATTTGAGATGTTTCACCTCATTTTGACACCTTGTGTCCCATTCTTTCTGATTTTGCTGTTCAATATTCTGACTGTCAGGCGGATTCTAGTGGCCAGTCGGGGCCGCAGGGGGCTCCGGGGACAAAAGAGTGGAGAGAATGACAAGGACCGGGAGATGGAGAACCGACGCAAATCAATCGTTTTGCTCTTCAGCATAACCGGTACTTTTGTATTGTTGTGGGGAACATTTGTGGTATTTTCTATCTATAGACGGATTTCAATGAGTTTTCTTGATACTGGCACGGATCCCCGTTACATAACAGGACAGACAGCGCTAATGCTGCAGGTTCTCAGTTCCTGCACCAACACGTGTATTTACGCCCTGACTCAGAGCAAATTCCGAGAGGAACTGAAGAATGCGGTGAAATACCCACTGAATCGGATTTTCAAACTCATTACACATTGGAAATAAATGCTGAAAATTATTATAATTCAGGTGCCTTCATGCTCCCTATTCTAGCTCCCCAGTTCTGGGTAAATGGAAACAATGTAATGAACAGAGTTATAAGCAATCACGAGAAAATCGACAGTTGCTCGAAATACAAAACAGCACACACAAAATCTGATCCTATAAAGTGTCTCGGCCAGAAACGTCGACTGTTTACTCTTTTCCTCACATAGAATGCTGGACGAACTCAGCAGGTCTGGAATTATCTATGGAAAAGAATAAACTGTCGACGTTTCTGGCCGAGACCCTTCATGTGTCATAATGGGGTGCTGGGAACGGACCCAAATGCGAGACACAGACACTGAAATACAAGGAACAGGACTTTACTGGAGTAGGGACGTGACAGGACACAGGCAAGGAGCAGGGACAAGAACGCAGACGAGAGCTTGGACCGCGAGCCAGAGACTGGACAAGGACCCAGAACCTGGGTTTTGCTCGGGTTCGGGCGCCAGAGCCAGGCATGGACATGACATGACTACAGGCTTCAGGCTGGGGTCCATGTCCTGTGGCTTGAGCTTAGAGACAGGCTGGGTTCGTGGTCATGAGGCTTGCGGCATGGAGGCAGGCTTGGTGTCTTGAGGCTTGAGGCTTGGAGACAGGCTTGGTGTCTTGAGGCTTGAGGCTTTGAGGCAGACTTGGGGTCTTGAGGCTCGAAGCTTGGAGACAGGCTGGGGGTCTTGAGGCTTGAAGCTTGGAGACAGGCTGGGGGTCTTGAGGCTTGAAGCTTGGAGACAGGTTTGGGATCCTCGAGGCTTGGGTTCTTGGAGCTTGGCTTGGGATCTTGAGCTTGGCTGCTGGCTGGGATATGGGATCTTGAGCTTGGCTGCCGTTGGGTACTTCGAGGCTTGGGTATGGACACCGAGCCAGAGACTGGGCAAGGACACGGAATATGGGACTTGACTCGGTCCCGGACTTCAGAACTGGGCAAGGACAAGACGAGGCTACAGGACTGAACATGACTTCGGTGTGGAACTCCTGGGTAGGGCGAGACATAAGGACAGGTAAAGGAACATGGACAGGACTCGGACAGGACTGGACTAGGCATGGACTGGACAAAGGCCTTCAGGAGCACGGCGCCTGCGACTAAAAGAGACAGGAGCATGGAACACAGAGTCAGGACCCCTCCTTCGGAACAGGATGTAGGACCGGGAGTCGCACAGATAACACAGAGCCGGGACCCCTCCTTGGGAACAGGACATAGGGTCGGGACTCATGCACAGAACACTGCACATGCAGAGACGGATCCCAACACAAGGTGGCGGCAAACGGCCGGACCCATCTAGCGAAGGCGTGGAATCAGAGACAGATCCTAACACTAGATAGCGGCAAACGGCCAGAACTACCTGGTGAAGGCGTGGACACAGAAAGACAATTCCACACAACGAAAGACAGTTTCTTATCGTGAGCTAACAAGGCTGTGGGCTTACTCCGGCGGTAAAACTTCAGTGGAACAGGCAGGGTATACAGGCGGGGCATCCTGGCTAGGTGAGTAGGCAGAAAGTCAGGCAAGGGGGGAGGGGGTTGACAGGGAGGGGAACAAAACAGTTCAGCAGGGATTCGCTGGTTTGCAGAGGTATTTATGTCTCAGCCCCAAAATGAGAAACATGTGCCCACAACAGAAACTGGGGTAAACCAGAAATCCCGGAACAACGAACCATGGACCGGACCATGAACCAGAACACGGACATCACGGACTGGACCATGACATCATGAGAGTCCTGTTAACTGCTTATTCTTTTCCATTTTGTTTGTGTTCCCTTGGAATTACATAACAGTTATTTACAGCTCCTCCCGTCAGTATCACTGGCCTCAACACCACAGAGAAATCCCTTTTGCATCTCACGTCCCGTCCTGTTAAATTGAAGCTTGAGGAGAACCTGTTTCCCCTGCTTCCTGGTTCTGACAAAACTGCCTGATCTTGGAGTATATTTTGGTCTGTATCATCCACTTCTTCTCCTGTCATAACCGGTCCTTTCCTTTTCCTGAGAGAGTGAGTGAGAGAGAGAGAGAGAGAGAGAGACAGACAGACAGAGAGACAGAGAGAGATGAGGCTGCATGATATTGTCGGATGTGTGTTTCCCCTCCATCTCGGAGATCGGCTTGTTTAGTGGATGATAAGTATTATTTTGAATTATGTACTGTTACTGCAATAGAAATTTGTTTTTTCTTTCTGTATTAAAATCGTACGAGTTCTAACGAAGTGTTTTGTTCTAACAAAGTGTGTTGTTTCAAACCGTGTGCAGTCTCCTTTGTTTGCGTATGCCTAAATCAATACCCTTAACTGAATCCAAAACGAGAGGCAATTTGAAGGCACATGAATATACTGAGATGGAATGCTATGAATCACATGCAGTCATCACTTTAGCCGGGTGCTGGGGGTGTGGTCACAGACAAGATTATCTGTGGAAATGAGTGAAACTGCAGGAAGGTACTTTGCATCGATCATGCCAGGGACAAGGATGTCTCTGAGAAGGTACAGGCCATTCTGAAAGGGCAGGGCCAGCAGCCAGGAGTCATGATCCTTATTAGAACTAACAACACAGAGACAAGGTACTGCAAATTGTATTTAAGGAGTAAAGGAGTAGGAATTTCAGGATTTCTTCAGTTGTCACATGCTTGCGAGGTAGGGTATGGTAATTTGGTACACTTAAATGAGTGGCTAACAATCTGGTGCGGGGGGGTGGGGGAATGCATCAGGAACACAGATCATTGGGTTCTCTTGCAGAATAAATGGGACTGGTGTAAGGAGGATGGGTTACAGTGAAGGGAAACTAATATTCACACAGGGAATCTTGCTGGAGTCACACTGATGATTTTTATCATGTGCCATGTGGAGCGGGTGTTGGGATCCAGAGCTACAGGTCAGTAAGTAGCATTGATCGGAAGGTAGAGGTGAGGTCAAAGAACCCCCAAAGGAAGTAAAGATGGGGACACATTAATGAGCAGAGTGGCACCGAAAGGCAGATGTGAGTTTATTTCAGGGCAGAGTGTAGAACAGTGAAAGCAGGTGTGCTTAGAGCCTGGATTAGTAATGTCAAGGTAATTCATCCACTGCAGAGATCTGGTTGAGAGAAGGGTAGGACTGGTATCTGAACATTGCAGGATTTATATGATTCAGACAGTCCAGAGGGAGCTAAAAGAGGTTGGGGAGCTGTACTGCTGATCCGGCAGAAAGTAACACGTTTGAGGTCATCCTAGAGGCTCATCAAGTAAGACAATGTGGAAGGAATCAGGAATAAGAAATGCACAATCACGGTGATGGGATTATACTGTAGACCTCCCAATAGCCAGTAAGAGAGAGGAAGAGATATGTTAGCAGGTTATGGTCTAATGTAAAAACAATAGAGTAGCATTGAAGAAGAAGAAATCTTATAACTCCGGCTAGACTCACAAGGACGCCGTCTTCGCGGCATTTTTGTCGCAGGCTTTCTTAATTTTACGAGGCAGAGTTGCCAGCTCGACGCTCAGCCAAGTACGGATGGAATGCCTGCAAGGGTGGGGGCCCTCTGGGTTCGAACTCGGGAGGTTTCAGCCGGCAAAGTAGCTGTAGTGGCTGAATAATCTTCTCAGAATAACTGAGGCACCTTCACCACCTGAGGCTTGGATGCAGCATTATTTGTGAGGTGTGTTCAGGAAGGTTTCTAGAAACAGTGCATAGGTGGTCCGCCAAGGAGGGGGGCATATGTGGCATAGTATTGGGAAATAAGCCTAGCAAGATGATTGGAGATTAAATGGGAAAACAAAAACTAAGGATGATAATGCAGGAAGTTTTCAGAAGGTTATTAATAAGGATAAACATGGACAAGCAGGTGGGTGAATGTAAGTTTCTGGAAATCAAATTACAGCAGAATCCAGCAGGAATCATAGAGAGTAGTCTGGGAGCTGATGTTACTGGATAGAGCTAATGTTAAGTGATTTCTGACATGCGAGCGTCTCTTACAGTCCAGTCAGTCAGAATTCAGGTGTACCCTGTTTCTGTGAGGAGGGTAGAGAAGGACAGCGTCGTTCAAGAACCTAAGGTGATGGGAAATATTGTACATGTTTAAAAATGCAAGAGGAGTCATGTGTAAGGTTGAGGAAGATGAAATTAGACAGGGTCTTGGAGAACCATTCCAGAAGCAAGAACCAGGTCACACTGTGAATCAGGAGAGCGAACAGTGATCAGAAAATGAATACATTGAGTTTATGCCTGGTGGCAGAGTTAGCATGTGAGGTAGAAAATGAATTCTTTGCATTCAATGGCGATCACTAAGGAGAAGGACATGGAGTACAGCGTGAAAAGAAAGGGGGTATGGAGATATTCTCTGGCTTGTTAATACTAACAAGGAGGTGCTGTTGGGACGTTCAGACCATTTATATGGGTAAATCCTTTGGGTTATTTAGTACTTTGGGATACACAGACCACATGCTGTTAAATATGATGTTTAAATTGCTGGTACTGTACTGTAAGGCGACAGAACCTAACAATATCTGGCCCGTCTTGCAAGGGGACGGACAAAGTCTATTTCTGGTATAAACATACCCTGCATATGTGACTGCTCAAGAAAGGCAGCAGTTGAATACAGGGACAGTGAACTTAACCATATCTAGACCTTCAGTACCAGCACACAGGCCCGTGCAGTGAGCACACGGATCTGTACATACCCAGAACTGCACTCCACCATTAAACACTTCTACAACACAGGGACTTCAAGGAAAGACACCTGTACAACCCTGATACTGGACTGCTATTCATAGACAATATCTATCCCCTCCTTCCGACTGGGCATCTCTCAGGATGTAACAGAGATTTGAAAAGGGAGAACCTTGAATTATGTGTGCTTCAATTTCCAAAAGGTTTGGAAATGCCACCGGCAGAAAGAGGAACAAGAATGTAGGTAGTTTATGGAAAGTTGTGAAAGCAGCTGAGGAGTGTGTAACTGTAATTTCCCCAAAATTGACTGAGATTATCTTCGTGCAGAATTTGTTGGATTTTCCAGAATTTACGCTCTATACTATGTAAGTTTGTGCAGATGAAGGAATTTCATCTAGAACTTCGATAATGTTGAAAACATAGAAAACGTACAGCACGATACAGACCCTTTGGCCCACAAAGCTGTGCCAAACATGTCCTTACCTTAGAACTACCTCAGCTTACCCATAGCCCTCTATTTTTCTAAGCCCCATGTATCCATCCAGGAGTCTCTTAAAATAAGCTATCATTTCTGCCTCCACCAACGCCGCCGGCAGCCCATTCCAGGCACTCATTATTTTTAAATTAAAAACAAACTTACCCCTGACATCTCCTCTGTACCTATTTCCAAACACTTTAAAACGATGTCCTCTCCTGCGAGCCATTTCAGACTTGGGAGGGGGAGGGGTGGGGAAAGTAACTCCGACTATCCACAAGATCAATGCCTCTCCTTATCTTGTACGCTTCTATCCTATCACCTCTCATCCTCCGTCGCTCAAAGAGAAAAGGCCGAATTCACTCAAACTATTCTCATAAGGTATGCTTCTCAATCCCGGCATCATCCTTGAAAAGCAACACTCACATCACACTGAAGGAACTTCCTTGAAGATCTCCTCTGCACCTTATCTGTGGTTTCCACGGCCTTCCTGCAGTGAGGCGACCTGAACTGAGCACAGTACTCCAAGTGGGGTTTGATCAGGGTCCAAAAGAGCTGCAACCTTACCTCTTAGCTCTTAAACTCGATTCCACGATTGATGAAGGCCAATGCACTGTATGCCTTCTCAACCGCAGAGTCAACCTGCTTAGCAGCTTTGCGTGCCCTATGGAGTTGGACCCCAGGATCACTCTGATCCTCCACACGGCCATTAATACGTATTCTGTCATCATATTTCACCTTTACAAAATGAACCACCCCACACTAAATTGGTTGAACCCCACCTGCCACTTCTCAGACCAGTTATGCATCCTATCAATGCTCTGTTGTAACCCCTGACAGCCCTGCTCACTTTATCCACAACACTCCCAACCGTTGTGTCATCAGTATATTTCTAACTCATCCCTCCACTTCCTCATCCAGGCCATTTATAAAAATCACAAAGAGTAGTGGTCCGAAAACAGATCCCTGAGTCACACCACTGGTCATCGTCCTCCATGCAGAAATGATCTGTCTACAACCACTCTTTGCCTTCTGTTGGCAAGCCAGTTCTGGATGCACAAATCAATCTCCCCCTGGATCCCATGACTCCTTATATTCTCAATAAGCCTTGCATGGGTACCTCATCGAATGCCTTGCTAAAATCCATATACACTACATATGTGGCACTCCCTTCATCAATGTGTTCAGTCACATCCTCAGTATATTCAATCAGGCCCGTTAGGCACGATCTGCCTTTGACAAAGCCTTGCTGACTATTCCGAATCATATTATGCCTCTCCAGATGTTCATAAATCTTGCCTCTCCGGATATTCTCCAGCAACTTACCAGCCATTGAAGAAAGACTCACTGGCCTCTAATTTCCTGGGTTATCCCAACTCCCTTTCTTGAATAAAGAAACAACATCTGCAGCCCTCCAATCCTCCGGAACCTCTCCCGTCTCATTGATGATGCAAACATTATCACCAGAGTCTCAGCAATCTCCACCCTCGCTTCCCGCCGTAGCATGGGGTAAATTCCGTCCTGTCCCGGTGACTTATCCAACTTGATGAATAATGAGCACACCATTTTGGGGAATTTACTAAACTGAGGGCAAGCTAATGAGAACTATACTGGGCAGGAATGGGGAGAGTGGAGACTGGGAGCTGCTGTGATCGGGTAAACTCACATCTGGCCTGTCGGATTTATTTAAAGTCGAGCAGTTCATCAACGTTGCAAATTGTCAGAAAGGAGAAGCGACCGTGAGGAAACTTTAGTAAGTGGAAATTATACAAGGCCCCCGATGAATGTAGAGCAATATGCAAATTAAACAGAGAATCAAGTGTTGAATGATGCTGGGAGAAGGGGAATTATTTTGCAGAGAAGACTGGCGAGAATACCAAGGCACTTTGCAGATATATTAAAAACACGAGGAACATCACAAAGAAGGTGGGAAAGTAGAACAACTCAGAGGAGAGAACGTATGCCTGGAGGTGGGCAAAGCACCAAATGATTACTTCATGTCAGTATTCCTTGAACGGAAAGTGATGCAGTAAAGAAAGTTCAGGAGGATACAGCAAAATTCCACTGCACGTTGATAACAAGCTGATGGGAGCGTCGAGACTCTCACTAGACTGGATGGGATACATCCGAGATTATTGAGTGAACGAGGCTAGATAGCAGATTTCTGGGGCCTTCACGGAGACCTTTGTCGACTATTTTTAATGGCACATGTTGTTTCAAAGGACTGGAGATGTGTCGATGTTGTTTCCCTGTTTAACGAGGGCAATAGTGACAATCCAGGAATTGGTTGACTCCGACATTAATGTTGTGGAAATAACTGGAGATAATTCTTACTCATAGAATCAACCTACATTGGTAAAGTCATATCTTTTCAGGGTAGCCATCATGGCTTTCTGTGGGTGAGATCACATTTTATGTAAAACAGTTGATTGATGAAGGCTGGGCCGTGGATATTATACACATGGACTTTGATAAGCTTTCAACAAGGCCTCTCATGGTAGGCTCATCCAGAGCATTTAGACTCCATGGGGATTTGGTAGAGACTCCGTGGAGATTCCATGCAGAAAGCAATGGTTGAAGGGTGTTATTCTAACTGGAGATCTGTGAACAGAGGTTCTCCACGAGGATCAGTGCTGGGAACTGAATTTAAACTGAACTGAATTAAATTTATTTCTTATATCCTTCATATACATAAGGAGTAAAAATCTTTATATTACGTCTTCATCGAAACGTGCAATGTGCAATCATAGTAATATACAATAAATAGAACAGTCCATGCAATATAGTGTACACTCAAATCAGCGTGAGTTCATCAGTCTGATGCCCTGGTGGAAGAAGCTGCCCTGGAGTCTTTTGAACCTAGCTGTTATGCTGCGGTACCGTTTCCCGGATGTTAGGAACTGGAATAGATCGTGGCTGGGGTGGCTCGAGTGCCCAGTGATTCTACGAGCCCTTTTTACAAACCTATCCTTGTAAATGTCCTGAATCATGAGAAGTTTACAACTACAGATGCGCTGGGCTGTCCTCACCACTCTCTGCAGAGTCCTGCGATTCAGGAAGGTACTGTTCACATACCAGGCAGTAATGTAGCCAGTCAGAATACACCCAATTGTGCCCCTTTAGAAAGTTCTTATCATTTGTGTGCACACACCAAACGTTCTCCACCGTCTGAGGTGAAAGTAGCTTCAGTGAGTAGAAAGTGGGGGTTGTGCTTTATTCACCACACAGCTGGGGTGCACAGACCACGTGAGGTCCTCGATGATGTGCATGCCGAGGAATCGGAAGCTGCTCAACTCCAGACCGATTGGAGTCAATAGGGATTCGCCGGTCTCCATTCCTCCTGTAATCCGCAACCAGCTTCTTTGTTTTTGCGAGGTGGGGGGGGGGGGTTGTTTTGCTGACACTACTGTGTCAGAGGGATGACTTCTCCCCTGAGGGCCAGCTCACTATTGTTTGACAGTAGGCCAATCACTGTCGTGTCGTTGGGTAATTTAATTAGCAGCTTAGAGCTGTGGGTGGCGATACGGTCACTGGTGTACAGGGAGTAAAGGAGGGGAATCAGTTAGCAGCACCGAGGGGCTCCTGTATTGAGAGTTAGAGGGGTCGTGGTGAGGAAGCCCACCCTTACAACCTGCTGGTGATCTGACAGGAAGTCCAGGATCCAGCTACACAAAGCTGGATCAACGCCGAGGTCTCCGAGCTTCTTTTCGAGCCTGGATAGAACTATTGTGTTGAATGCCAAACTGTAGTCCAAGAACAGCATTCTCACGTGTATGCTTCTTCTCCAGCTGTGCAACGACTAGCTGTAGAGCTGTGGTTACTGTGTTCTCTGTCGATCGGTTGTGTCGGCAGGCAAATTGCAGGGGTTCCAGTCTGGGTGGCAGCGAGCTGCAGTTGTAATACTTGACCAGCCTGTCCAGGCAATTGCTTATTATTATGGTGTGCGCAAGAGGACGCCAGTCATTCAGACATGTTACCTTGGTATGTTTTGGTACAGGGACAATGGTGGATAACTTGAAGAAGGAGGGCACTCTGTCCTGGGAGGGGAGATTGGTGAGGACGAGTGAGACATTGCGGCGAGAGACAGATGGAGACACAGATAGGGGGCAGGACGGAGAGAGAGTGAGACAGTGAAATTGAATGAGACATTGCGAGGGAGAGACAGAATGAGACAGAAACGGAGAGGGGGATAGAGAAATAGTGAGAGTGAATGGGACATCGTGAAGGAGTGAGCGAGAGGCTGCAGGACGCAAAGGAGAGAGAGCGAATGAGTCATCGCGAGAAAGATGGCGCGAGGGAGTTGGCGTGAGGCAGAGGGCGCGAGGGAGAGGACCTGAGGGAGAGCGCGTGTGGGGCAGACAGAGAGAGAGAGAGAGAGAGGGAGAGCGAGAGAGAGAGAGAGAGAGATAGAGAGAGAGAGAGAGAGAGAGAGGTGAATGAGACATATGAAGGGAGACCGCGACAGTGAGGGAGAAAACAGACTGCGTGACAATGTCGGATCTGTGTTTCTCCTCCAACACGAAGATTGGCTTGTTTAGTGGATAGTAAGTATTATTTTAAATTATGTACTACTGCTACTGTAGATATTTGTTTTTTCATTCTGTATTAAAATCGTACGAGTTCGAACAAAGTGTTTTCATTTCAACATGCGTGCAGACTCCTTTGTTTGCAAATGCATGTGTAAATATCCTGAGCTGAATCAAAAAAGAATACAATGAATGATTTTTAAAACAATTTTCATTGCAAGATTCTGTTACATAAGCTCATCAATATACAGGACATGGAAGGATATGAATCACAGGCAGCAAACACTTTAGCCGGGGGAACACAGACGGGAGTGTCTGTGGAAATGAGTGAGATTACAGGATAGTGCATTACTTCACTCATGCCAGGGACAAGGATAACTCTGAGAAGCTACAGGCCATCCTGAAAGGGCAGGATGAGCAGCCAGACCTTATTAGAACTAGCAACAGAGACAAGATTCTTTAACGAGAATTTCAGGGAGTTGGGCAGAAAATAAACATAGAACATAGAACATAGAATAGTACCGCACAGTACAGACCCTTCGGCCTACAATTTTGTGCCGACCCTTAAACCCAGCCACACATTTAACTCCATATACCTGTCCAACCATCTCTTAAATTTTACTAGTGTTTCTGCCTCCACCACATACTCAGGCAGTGTATTCCACGCACCAACCACTCTCTGAGTAAACAATCTTCATCTAATATCCCCCTTGAACTTCCCACTCTTTATCTTCAAGCCACGTCCTCTTGTTACTGAACAGTGGAGCCCTGGGGAAGAGGCTCTGGCAGTGCACTATATCTATTCCTCTTAATATCTTGTATACCTTTATCATGTCTCCTCACATCCTCTTTCTCTCCAAAGAGTAAAGCCCTAGCTCCCTTAATCTCTGATCATAATGCATGCTCTCTAAACCAGGCTGCATCCTGGTGACTCTCCTCTGTACCTTTTCCAATACTTACACATCTTTCCTATAGTGTGACGACCAGAACTGGACACAGTACACCAAGTGTAGCCTAACCAGAGTTTTATAGAGCTGCAATATTACCACGCGACTCTTAAACTCTATCCCGCGACTTACGAAAGCTAACAACCCGTAACCTTTCTTGACGGCCCTATCTACCTTTGAGGTTACTTTCACGGATCTGTGGAAATGTACCCCCAGATCCCTCTGCCCCTCCACACGACCAAATATCCCACCATTTACTCTGTATTCTGTCTTGGAGTTTGTCCTTCCAAAGTCTACCACATCACGGGTTGAACTCCATCTGCCACTTCTCAGCCCACTTCTGCATCCTATCATTGTCTGTCTGCAATCTTGGACAATCCCCTTCCCTATCCATCACACCACCAACCTTTGTGTCGTCTGCAAACTTGCTAACCAACCGTTCTACCACCACATTCAGGTCGTTAATAAAATCACGAAAGGTAGAGATCCCAAAACGATCCTTATGGGACACCACTAGTCACAACCCTCCATTCCGAATGTACTCCCTCCACCACGACCCTCTGCTTTCTGGCAGGCAAGCCAATTCTGAATCGACCTGGACGAACCTCCCTGGAGCCCATGACTTCTGACTTTCTGAATAAGCCTAATGTATGGAGCCTTGTCATATGCCTTACTAAAATCCATGTAGATCACATCCACTGCAGTACCCTCATCTATATGCCTGATTACCTCCTCAAAGAACTCTATCAGGCTTGTTAGATACGATCTGCCCTTCACAAAGCCATGCTGACTGTCCTTGATCAGACCATGATTCTCTAAATGCCCAGAGACCCTATCTCTAAGAATCTTTTCCAGCAGTTTTCCCACCACAGAAGTAAGGCTCAGTGGTCTATAATTACCCGGACTACCCTTACTACTTTTTTTTTTGAACAAGGGGACAACATAAGCCTCACTCCAATCCTCCGGTACCATTCCCGTGGGCAACAAGGACATAAAGATCCTAGCCAAGGCCTCAGCGATCTCTTCCCTCGCCTCGTGAAGCAGCCTGGGGAATATTCCTTCAGGCCCCGGGACTTGTTTGTCCTAATGTATTTAACAATTCCAACACCTCCTCTCCCTTAATATCAAAATGCTCCAGAACAACAACCACACTCATATTGTCCTCACCGTCATCAAGTTCCCTCTCATTGGTGAATACCGAAGAGAAGTATTCATTGAGGACCTCGCTCACTTCGACAGACTCCAGGCACATCTTCCCACCTTTATCTCTAATCCGTCTTACCTTCACCCTGTCATCCCTTTTGTTCTTCACATAACTGAAAAATGCCTTGGGGTGTTCCTTTACCCTACTCGCCAAGGCCTTCTCATGCCCCCTTCTTGCTCAGCTCAGCCCATGCTTAAGCTCATTTCTTACTACCCTATTTTCCTCAATAGACCCATCTGATCCTTGCTTCCTAAATCTCATGTATGCTGCCTTCTTCCAGCTGATCAGGTTTTCCACCTCACTTGTCACCCATGGTTCCTTCACCCTAACATTCTTTATCTTCCTCACCGGGATAAATTTATCCCTAAGACCTGCAAAACATCGCTAAACATCGCCCACATGTCCATAGTACATCTCCCTGCAAAAACATCATCGCAATTCACAACCGCAAGTTCTAGCCTTATAGCCTCATAATTTACCCTTCCCCAATTAAAAATGGTCCTGTCCTCTCTGATTCTATCCTTTTCCATGATAATGTTAAAGCCAGGGAGCGGTGGTCACTGTCCCCCAGATGCTCACACACTGAGCGATCTGTGACCTGACCCGGTTCGTTACCTAATACTAGATCTATTATGGCATTCCCCCTAGTCGGCCTGTCAACATATTGTGACAGGAAATCTAGGAATATTCAGAATTCCTTCCTGCCCTGGTGCCAGCCACATCTCTGTAATGGCCACTACTTCATAATTACATGTATGTATCCAAGCTCTCAGTTCATCCCTTTTGCTCCTAAAGCTTCTTGCATTGAAGTACACGCACATTAGCCCTTCTACTTTACTAACTTTACACCCTTTATTCTGTTTCTCTTTCCTCAAAGCCTTCGAATATATATTAGATCTGGCTATAGTCCATGCACTATTCTTGCAGTTCTCGGATGACCTTTATCTTCCTTCACCTAATTATCTGCTCTAACACTCTGGTCCCCACTCCTCCCCGCAATTCTGGTGTATTTCCTCCGGAGCAGCACTCGGAATCCTTCCCACAAGGATGTTGCCCCCCCCCTCCAGTTCAGGTGGAACCCATCCCGTCCGAACAGGTCCCACCTTCCCTGGAAAAAGGCCCAATTGTCCAGAGACATGAAGGCCTTCCTCCTGCACCAACTCCTTAGCCACGTGTTCAGCTTCATTATCTTCCTATTTCTAGCTTCACTAGCACGTGGCACAGGTAGCAATCCTGAGATTGCTACCCTGGAGGTCCTGCCCTTCATCTTTGCACCTAACTCCCTAAACTCTCTTTGCACCGCCTCCTCCACCTTCCTATACAGGTCATTGATCCCTACATGGACCACGACATCTGGCTGCTCACCCTCTTTACTGAGGATACAGAGAAATCGCAATGAGATATCGCGGACCCTGGTACCAGGGAGACAACAGATCTTACGGGATTTTCGTTCTCCCACAGAACCTCTTATCTGTCCCCCTAAGTATCGAATCCCTTATCACTACTGTTCTCCTCTTTTCCCTCTTTCCCTTCCGAGCTGAGGGTCCAGTCTCGGTGCCAGAGATGCGACCACAGCAACTTGTCCCTGGTAGGTCTTCCCCATCAACAGTTTCCAAAACGGTATACTTATTATTGATGGGACCGGTCGCAGGGGTGCTCTGCTCATTCTGTCTATTTTCCTTCCCTCTCCTGACAGTCATCCAACTACCTGTCTCCTGACTTTTAGGGGTGACTATCTCCCTGAAACCCCTCTCCATTTCTGCCTCTGCCTCCCGAATGATCCGAAGTTCATCCAGCTCCAGCTGCAGTTCCCTAACTCGGTTTGTCAGGAGATGCAGCTGGATTCACCTTTTACATTTGTAGTCATCAGCAACAATTTTGCTCACCCTGTATTCCCACATACTGCAAA
Organism: Mobula birostris; assembly: GCF_030028105.1. NCBI lineage: Eukaryota > Metazoa > Chordata > Chondrichthyes > Myliobatiformes > Myliobatidae > Mobula > Mobula birostris. The sequence goes on from NC_092397.1 coordinate 27,083,644, forward strand.
CGGAGCACTCGACTGCCCTAACAGTTGCCTACATTACCTACTCGTAAGTTAATTATATTAATGAAAAGAGCTTACACTTCTTTACCTCACTGGGTGCAAGCTCTCAAGGAAGTAGGAACCCTGGGGTGGTGATCGCAGGATTACGTCAGGTGCCACATGCTTGCGAGGTAAAATATGGTACGTTGATACACTTAACTGTGTGGTTAGAAATCTGGCGCAGGAAGGAGGACATCACGTAAACAGACCGTTGGGTTCTCTTCCAGGATAAGTGGGACTGGTGTAAGGAGGATGGGTTACAGTGAAGGGGAAGGAACATTCTGACAGGGAGGCTTGCTGGAGCCACCCTGATGATTTTTATCATGGGGCATGTGGAGGGGGTGTTGGGATCCAGAGCTACAGGTCAGTAAGTAGCATCGAGCGGAAGGTAGAGATGAGGTTGAGGAGCTGTAAAAGGAAGTCAAGATGGGGCCACGTTAATGAACACAGTGGCACCGAAGGGAAGAAATGATTTTATTTCAGTGTGGGTGTAAGAACAGTTAATGCAGATGTACTTATAGCCTGGATTAGTACATGTCACGGTGATTCATACAATACAGAGATCTGGTTGAGAGACGGGCAGGACAGGTATCCAATTATTGCAGGCTTTACATGATTCAGACAGTCCAGAGGGAGGTAAATGAGGTTAGGGAGCTACATTGCTGCAGTCAGAACGTCACAAAGCTGAGCTCATCACGGAGGCTCATCCAGTAAGACACTATGGGTAGAACACAGGAATAAGAAAGGTGCAGTCGTTGTGATGGGATTATACTGTAGACCTCCCAATACCTAGTAAGAGAGAGGAACAGATATCTCGGCAGGTTATGGACTGATGTGAAAACAATAGAGTAGCTGTAGTGGGTGAATAATATACCCAGAATGATTGGGACTCCCTTATCACTTGAGGCTTGGATGGGGCATTATTTGTGAGGTATGTTCAGGAAGGTTTCCATAAACAGTGTATAGGTGGTTCACCAGGGAGGGGGACACTGTCGGCATAATAGTTAAATGAGCCGAGCAAGATGATTGGAGTTTCATGGGAAATACTTTAGGACGATAATTCTGGAGGTTTTCAGATTGTTATTGATAAGGATAAGAATGGACCTGCAGGTGGATGAATGCAAATTTGTGGAAGGAAAATTAAAGCAGAATTGGACAGGAGTTATAGAGAATTGTCTAGGAGCTGATTTTGCTTGTTGTTACTGGATGGAGCTGATGTTAGCTAATGTCTGACATGGAAGAGTCACTTACAATCCAGTCGGTCAGAATTCCGAAGTTCCCTGTCCTTGTGAAGAAGATAAAGAAGGACAAGGACCTTCAGGAACTTATTGAGATGAAATTTATTTAAAAAGGTAGGAAGGGTCATATATCAGGTCTAGGAAGATCAAATTGGACAGGGTCTTGGAGTATCATACAGAAAGCAAGAAACAAGTCAAACTGTGAATCAGGAGAGTGAATAATGACCAGGAAGTTGTCACACCCTGCACTGTACTCCATCATTAAACACAAGTACAACCTCAGCTCTTCAAGGACAGAGACTTGTACAACCAAGATAATGGACTGCAAATCATAGACACTATCTATCCCGTCCACCCCTGGGCATCTTTCAGGGGAATTGATAAAGAAGAACATTGAATGATATGCACTTCAATTTCCATATGTTTTTGAAACGCCACCGGCAAAAAGAGAAACATGAATATAGACAGGTTATGGAAAGTTGTAAAAGCAACAGAGTTGCAACAGTGTGACTGAGATTTCCCCGATTTTGACTGAGATTATCTTAGTGTGGAGATTCAGAGGAGAGGAATTAGTTGTCATCATAAAAAAAAGATTTACCAGTAGTTACGGCCTATACTATGTAAGTTTGTACAGATTGAGCATTTCATCTGAAACTTCGATAATGCTCTATAGATCTATAGTGGAGAATAGCCTGGCTGGTTTGGTTTAGAAACACCAAGGCCCTTGAATGGAATAGCATCTGAAAAGTTGTGCATGCAGCCAGTCCATCACAGGTAAAACCCTCCCCACCATTGAGCACAGCTACACGGAGAGCTGTCACAGGAAAGCAGCATCCATCATCAAGCACCCCATCATCCAGCTGATGTTCGCTTCTCGATGCCATCAAGAAGGAGCTACTGCAGCCTCAGATCCCATAGCACCAGGTTCAGGAACAACCATTCCCCTCAACGATCAGGCTTTGGAAGCAGAGGAGATAATTTCACTCACCACAACAATGAACTCACTTTTAGGGACTCCACAACTCAGGTTGTTGATAGTTACTTCGTATTTATTATCACTTTTTTGTTTATTGTTTATTTACACAATTTGTTCTCTTTGTTGTCTTTTATACATTGGTCTTTTCTCCATCTTTGATGTGTGCAGTTTTTCATCGATTCTTTTCTGTTTCTTTGTAGTTACTGTGCATAGCCGCAACAAAATGTATATGGTAACATTTCTGCTTTGATAATAAGTATTTTGCATCAGTCTTCACTGAGGAAGACAGCAGAATACTGGACACTCAAGGGTGGCAGGGAAGAGAAGTGTGCGCAGTCACAATTATGACAGAGAAAGTACTCAGGAAGCTGAATAGGCTAAAGGTCGATAAATCTCCTGGACCAAATGGAATGCACCCTCGTGTTCTGAAGGAAGTAGCTGTGGAGATTGCGGAGGCATTAGCGATGATCTTTCAAAAGTCGATAGATTCTGGCATGGTTCCGGAAGACTGGAAGATTGCAAATGTCACTTCGCTATTTAAGAAGGGGGCAAGGAAGCAAATAGGAAATTATAGACCTGTTAACTTGACGTCGGTGGTTGGGAAGTTGTTGGAGTCGATTGTCAAAGATGAGGTTACAGAGTACCTGGAGGCATATGACAAGATAGGCAGAACTCAGCATGGATTCCTTAAAGGAAAATCCTGCCTGACAAACCTATTACAATGTTTTGAGGAAATTACCAGTAGGCTAGACAAGGGAGATGCAGTGGATGTTGTATATTTGGATTTTCAGAAGGCCTTTGACAAGGTGCCACACATGAGGCTACTTAACAAGATAAGAACCCATGGAATTACAGGAAAGTTACATACATGGATAGAGCGTTGGCTGATTGGCAGGAAACAGAGAGTGGGAATAAAGGGATCCTATTCTGGTTGGCTGCCGGTTACCAGTGGTGTTCCACAGGGATCAGTGTTGGGGCCGCTTCTTTTTACATTGTACATCAACGATTTGGATTATGGAATAGATGGCTTCGTGGCTAAGTTTGCTGACGATACGAAGATAGGTGGAGGGGCCGGTAGTGCTGAGGAAACGGAGAATCTGCAGAGAGACTTGGATAGATTGGAAGAATGGGCAGAAAGTGGCAAATGAAGCACAATGTTGGAAAGTGTATGGTTATGCACTTTAGTAGAAAAAAATAAACTGGCAGACTATTATTTAAATGGGGAAAGAATTCAAAGTTCTGAGGTGCAACGGGACTTGGGAGTCCTCGTACAGGATTCCCTTAAAGTTAACCTCCAGATTGAGTCAGTAGTGAAGAAGGCGAATGCAAAGTTGGCATTCATTTCTAGAGGAATAGAGTATAGGAGCAGGGATGTGATGTTGAGGCTCTATAAGGCGCTGGTGAGACCTCACTTGGAGTACTGTGGGCAGTTTTGGTCTCCTTATTTAAGAAAGGATGTGCTGACGTTGGAGAGGGTACAGAAAAGATTCACTAGAATGATTCCGGGAATGAGAGCGTTAACATGTGAGGAACGTTTGTCCGCTCTTGGACTGTATTTCTTGGAGTTTAGAAGAATGATAGGAGACCTCATAGAAACATTTTGAATGTTAAAAGGCATGGACAGAGTGGATGTGGCAAAGTTGTTTCCCATGATGGGGGAGTCTAGTACGAGAGGGCATGACTTCAGGAATGAAGGGCGCCCTTTCAGAACGGAAATGCGAAGAAATTTTTTTAGTCAGAGGGTGGTGAATCTATGGAATTTGCTGCCAGGGGTAGCAGTAGAGGCCAAGTCATTGGGTGTATTTAAGACAGAGATTGATAGATACCTGAGTAGCCAGGGCATCAAAGGTTATGGTGAGAAGGCGGGGCAGTGGGACTATATAGGATACAATGGATCAGCTCATGATAAAATGGCGGAGCAGACTCGATGGGCCGAATAGCCTACTTCTGCTCCTTTGTCTTATGGTCTTATGGTCTTATAAATTTACTTTCAGCATTGAACTTGCAGTGAACCAGGAAATGACAATCTTGTCACCTGCATCAGTCTCCCGTTCACATATTCATCAGAATCATCATTTGATTTCTGTCCTCAGCCAATATGTGGCAGAGGGAGTCATCTAGAGATTACTGCTCTTGAAGTTGTGCTTTTTCAGCTCTCACCTAACTCGCTATATTCACTGTGCAGATGTTCAACCCTCTTTTTACCATGTCATATGCACCAACAGCACTTGAGAATTATCTGCAGCTGCTCTGTCACGTTCCTGACCCTGGTACTCAGGATGCAACACACCATCCTGTTATTTCTTTTACAGACACTGAATTTTGTGTCTTCTCTCAACTACTGTCCCGCCGGATCTCTTCCTCCCTTTCTGGGCATCAGACACATTCACAGTGCCAGCATCCTGGCTGCTGCTGTTGTGTCAGCCCCCGTCAGTATTCAGACGGTGTACTTGTTCTGAGGAGAGCAGCCACTGGGCGATCCCGCACTGTCTGACTCTTCCTCCTCTATCTCCTTGTAGTACCTAAACTTACCAGAAACCTGCACCTTAGGGGTGACCATCTCAGTAACGATCTGCTCTCAGTGTCCCAGATGATCCTTGGTCTGTCGATCTCCCCCTCCATTTCCTTCACTGGGTCAGTCAGGAGCTGCATCTCGTGCACTTCCCTCATGTGAAGTTATCGGGAACATTGACCGAATCCCTGATCTCCCACATCCTGAGGCAGATCATGTCACTGGCATAACTGCCATTTCAGCTACTCAAATAGGGAGAGGGATTCTGTAGAAAACCTCTGAAATTTAACTTCCCAGAGTACAACACTTCATCTGCTATTTCTCAGCCACATTTCCAGATGGTCTGTGTTCTGCTGAATCGTTTGGCAATCTTCCTCACTATCAGCAGAGGAGGGAAGGAACAGCCGGAGGATGAGGGCAGGGACAAAATTGATACTTGATGTCAGTGTTTATCACACAGAATGTGATAAAGAAAACAATGATAAGGAAGGATATGCTGACATTACACAGCACGTTGATAACAAGCTGGTGGGAGCGTCGGGACTCTCAAAGAACACTAAGTGGATAAATCACCGGGACTGGAAGGAATATATCCCAAGTTTTTGAGAGAATGGGGGAAGATAGCAGATTACTGGGACCTTCACAAATATCATTGTAGTCTCGTTTTAATTGCTCATCCTGTGCCAGAATACTGGAGATAAGGTAACATTGTTCCCCTTTTTAAAACGGGCTGTAGAAACAAAGCAGGAAACTATAACTTTGACACAAACATTTGCATGGGCAGAGACATGGCAAATGAGGTGTGGTACTCTAGGACGTCGAAATTTACAGTTCTTTTCTTTAGAGTATCTCTACCTATTAGAGTAGCTGGAATTGCAGTTACGCCAATGACGTGCCTGGCTCAAGAAGTGGGATATCGGGGAGTCGGTCTGTGTCCCCGATAATTTCACACGAGGGAACTTCACCAGCCGCAGCTGCTAACTGACCATGTGAAGGTTAACTTCCTGAACAGGACGACAGCATCGTTTAGAGCTATTAGGTGGGACGTTGCCGTGGTTCACTCGCTAGATTGTTTACAGGAAAGATGGATCTGCCAAGTGGAAAAAATTGAAAAGTGTGATGTCAGGAATTCAGGACCTGCGTGATCCTGTAAGGGAGAAGAAAAAAGGCTGGCAGGTTTCAGGAACCGTGGTTGCTAAGAGATACCGAGGCTGCGGAAAGAGGCAGGTGCACAATGCAGGTAAGCAGACTTGAACTGGTCATTCTCTTGATAATACAATGAACAGATGATATTAAACTTAGGAGGGAAAGCACTGGATAATGGCAGTACTGAAAGCCGGGATGAGACAAATGACCAACAAATTCTTTTGGTATATAAAGCGTTTCGGAGTTAATGAAATCTTAGTGGTGTTAAAGAAAAACTAGCTGTTATTAAATGCTTGACCATCTGTAATGAGTAACAAAAGGAAAATGGAAAGATGTTTAATGAAATCTTAAATCTCTTCACTTTTCACTGTGTGGGAGCTGATGGAAGTGAAGTAAAAGCGGAAAATCAGTAGTGATGTATTGGAGCAGATATGAGTTAGCGGGGGTGGGGTGGTGGTGAGGGAAAATGGGAAAAATCTTGGAGAGGTCCTTTGAGATTTTTGCTGCATGCCCATCCACGGGTGAGATTTCGACAACTAGACGGTGGCTAAACATGCAAATAGCCTGAGGGCCGTTCTCTGTATGGATTCTAACAAAGCTGCTGACAAATTCCCACATGAAAATTTAGTCTAACAGGTTAGATTGAATGGGATCCAGAGAGTGGGAGCTGATTGGAGTCACAATTTCCTCAGTAGTAGGAGGCAGATAGTGATACTTGAAGGTTGCGTCTCATAAAAGGATGTGTCACGGGGGTCAGTTCTGGGACACCAAATCCAAGCGGCGCAGCGTATGGCAGCCGTGTTGCATGCTCAGAACCAACTTTAAAGCGTACTTCCCATTCCAGCAATTTCCTTCGTATTTCTTGCTCAAGTAGCCGATAGTCATATCAGATATGATCTCCTGACTCTTCTAAACATCAGAAAAATGATACTTACACACAGCGTGCCGTATTTCTACACTAGCAAGTCCTGCTTACGCGATCATTTATTACTCTGTTTCTACATCGGAAACAACACCGGAGGCGAGGAAGAAGGGCCGGCGTCCAGGTAGGATTGAGACGGTGTGCTAATTGGCCTCCGCTCCGTAGCATACTCCTGGCTAATGTTCAGCCCATGGGTAACAAGTCCGTCGCCGGACACTTCAATGGAGCGTCGCTATCTAAAGCCTCTCCGAAGATCTGTCAACACATCCAGGTGAGCAGACGGGGAGACAGCATACTCGACCACTGCTACTCTACCTTCTGCAATGCTTACAATTCACTCCTCCGTCAGCCGCTTGCGAAGTCGGATCACTCCTCCATCTTGCTTCTGCCCAGGTACAAAACAGAAGCTGAAACAAAAGGCGGCCATAATTAAAACCGTTCACTGTTGGCCCGACCTATCGTTCTCCATGCTTTAAGACTATTTTGATGACGTCAACGGGAATGTCTTCCGTGGTGACGATGTCATTGAGTTCACGGAAGAGGTCAGGAGCTTCTTCCGAAATTGTATCGTGGGCGTTGACCCCCCAAAATAGGTCAGACTCTATCCAAACCTGGATCAACATTTCCGTGCCTGATGCATTTGCTGTGTAAGACATAGCTTATGCCGCCGACAGCTAAAAGGAACTCAAGGAATGCAGCTACGATCTACGCATAATCATCAAGGCAGCGCAGCGACAATACAAGGACAAGCAAATGTCACCAACAATCCACACAGCTTATAGCAAGGTCTGAACGTTATCGCAGACTTTAAAGCTCAGCGCAGTCGTACTGCCTGTCTCCCACAGGAGCTAACACGGTTCCATGCCTCCAACACAGAGCCCCTGAAGAGATCCACCGAGGCGCCCTGCACCTTGGCCATCTCAGAGGCTGAAATCCGCAGGCGCTTCCAATGAGTGGACAGTGGTAAGACTGCGGGACCGGTCAGCATCCCAGGGCGGGCTGTCAGGCTTTGAGCGGCATAACATAATAGCAGGTGTACTTGAAGACATTTTTCATCTCTCCCTCTCCCAGTGTAGAGTGCCCTTCTGTTTCAAAATATCCACCATTGTACAGAAAACAAAGTAACATATCCTGTCACTCTTATCTCAACAATAAGCAAATGTTTTGAGAGGCTGGTCCAAGACTACAAATGGATCATACTGCCACCCACACTGGATCCGCTACAATTCCCCTACCAATAGAACCGATCGACAGATGAAGCAAGCACGAGGAATTCTGCAGATGCTGGAAATTCAAGCTACAAACATCAAAGTTGCTGCTGAACGCAGCAGGTCAGGCATCATCTCTAGGAAGAGGTACAGTCGACGTTTCGGGACAAGACCCTTCCGGCCGAGTAGTCTAACCCTGCTCACTCGCGTACGAATTCCTGAAATTGTTTAAAAAAATGAGTGAGTGTAATATTGTTATTCACCCTGGGCTGGCCGGTCGATTACTCTAGCCCAGACTCCCACAACAAACTGCGACACATCAAAACATGTTAGATCATGTGTTCACCCTGAGTCTGTCAGCCTACTCGCCACTCACTCTGTCTATCCATGTGGGATCCCTCTCAATTGCACAATTAAATTACGCCCTTATTCTGATTAACAAATGTAAGATAGAATCACAGACTCGTGCACCCCTGAAACAGGCCTTTCATCATACCACTTCCATGCTGACAATCAAGAAACAATCTCACCAGAAAAAAAAAATCTCACTTCCGAGCGATTGCCTTCATTGCCTTGTTGGTTGAGGTGCTTGCCCAGACAATTCTCTAATGTTGTGAGTGTACCTGCCTCCACCAGCCACTCAGCCATGGGTTCCAGTTTCCAAACACCTTCTTCATGAAATTCCTCATCTGATGCTGTGTAGGTGTACACACGTCAGGGTAGTTTACTAGTATTCTGATAGGCCCCCGGTAATTTGATATGACCTTCAAAGATCTCCGTCACCTCCAGCACTCCATGGATACAACCGCACTCTATCCAGTCTCGGTTTATACCGGAACTCTCCATCTCAGGCAAAATCCTTATGAATATCCCCTGCATTCAACGGTTCAGTCCGTTTACATGTGCGCAGAAGTTTCGATTCTCGAATCCGCGGTAAACTAGGCAAGTCGTAGATGGTCTCGACCGAATGGATGACTATGGGCCCAGCACACTCCCGCTGCGCCACTCTGCTATTGGCCGAACGTGGTGTTGCGCTGCTCCGTTGTGGGCGCTTCCGACTATTTTCTTTTATTTCTATTTGCTAACATCACATCCTTTCTCTTAATAACTGATCTCAGTTGGCTTATTTTGCGCCTATCTCTCTGTCCGTGTCTCTCTCTTTTCTTTTCCGTGCTCCCCACCCCCGGCCTCATCCTGTTCTTATCTCTGTGCTCCGACCTCGGAGACCTCGTTCCAAGCATGTGTTTTGCATTATCTAATCAACACGATTTCAGTAGTCCTGCTGTCACACATTCTGTTTATCTTCCATTGTGTCTCTTCTGCGTTCTCTCTCTTTGTCTCTGGGTTGTTCTTCGGGACAAACATCAATGGGTCGAACAACAGAGAGCCGAAATGAGCCAATGGACACAATTTCCTCCTGTCGGTATTTTGCAGCTTACGATGGTTTCACTCACACCTAGGTGATTTAATTTAATCAATCCCGAGGTCTCGTTAACTTCTCAGCCCGTTGATGTAAATGATAAATAACACAATGAAATAGATCGCGGCTGATCCTGCTGTTGTGCTTTTCTGCCTCGTGGGTGTAAAAACCGGGGACCGAGTCTTTGGGCCGACTCCGGATGCTCCGGGAGCGGATCTGTTATCCAGTCTGGTTCGGGATGCTGTTAGCTTGCTTCTCTTGTTTGCACAATGTGTGTTTCTTTCTCTCTCGTTTTCTCCGCATTGGCTTTTGGTCTGTTTAAAATTGGATTATTCGAGTTTCTTGCCTTGTAGCTGTATATGAGCAGACAAATCTCAAGATGTATAATCTATACCTTCTTTGAAAATAAATGAGCGTTGCATCTTTGAATCGTCTCCCGTTAATAGATTTTACCTCTATTGCCTCTGAGAGAGGGAGATCCAAACAACCCCGTTCTCCTGCCTGCAGGTAGGGGCCCGTGCTTAAGGAAAGATACCTTTACTGAACGAGGGAACGCGGCAAATAGTCACTAGACTTGTCCGCTGAGGAGACCTTAAACACTGTGGGCCGATACTCTCTGGAATAATCTCAGTTCTTCACACACTCACGGAGCCCAGGGATTAGGAATTCTGAAGATGTACGGCTCAATAGCTTTCCGCCAGTTGCAGTAACCGGTGACAGTGAAGGTAGACCCAGAATGGAACCCAAGTCCTCCATACAGGAAATGCCTGCATGCGAAGCAGAACGTAGTATCTTTCGAGATCGAATATTCCAGTCAGTCAAACCAGCCACGAATAAAACTGCTTTGCAGATTGCCAAACAATTGCGAGCAGCGAAGGGTACTTTTTCAATGCTGGCCGACGGGGTCCTTCCTCAGACTGCTGGCTAGCATCGCTAACAGTATTCCCAGTAGCACTGAGAGCAGCTTCATCCATGTTCTCTTCCGAATCTTGTTCCATTTGTTGTTCGCTACTTCGCCCTCATACTTCTTCCATGAACTGCTGTCTTCCTCATCCCCACTTAGTTCTTTCTGCATGTCACTTTCAATTAGGACATGCTCAGGCTGAGACACCACTGATTCATCTGGATGAGGTCGTTTTCTCACTAAAAATTGATTCATGTTTTCACACTGGCCAAAATAATGCACGTGCCAGGCCCACGCTAGCTTATAAAAGCAGAATGTGTGTGTGTCTCTGTGTGCGTGTGTGTGTGGCATCCGTTGGTCTTGCGAGAACACGCATCTGCGCCTGGATGTATACTATCAGTTTCTCGCGTGGGTGAGAGTGAGTGACATCACCACCTTCGATCAGCTTAACTGATCTGAGGACAGCAACGGCAAGACATTGACAACGAACGAAGTGTAGAGTGGATCTGACAGAGTTTATAACTTTATTGCTGCGCGGGTGCTATGGTAATTGTGGGCGCTGTTTCACTAGATCAACTAGAGAAAGATGCTGTATTCAAAACTATACAGAGCAAGCAGAGAAGCTTCAATTTGTATGTGAAATTTCAGTTAATTTCTTGGTGGTGCTACGCTGGTGCTATTGAAATTTTTGCTGGGGCTACAACATCATATCGGACCACCTTAGCGCCGCCCCTGAACTCAGTCCAAACTTTTGGAAGTTTTGCAATGACTCTTTCCTTTGTTACAGTTTAAAACGTTTTCCTGGAAAAGTTGATGAAATACCAGGTCTGGAGGTTTCTGTTTTCTGCTTTAGCTTCAGTGTAGAGAATTTGGAGGTTTTTGTATCCATTATTTCTTTTGTATTTACTTATTTTTCCTCCTATTCGGAGCAAAGGAGTAACTCATAGAAACATCGAACAACTACAGGACAATACAGGCCCTTCGGCCCACAAGGCTGTGCCGAACATGTCCCTACCTTTGAACTACCTAGGCTTCACACATAGCCCTCTATTTTTCTAAGCTCCATGTAGCCATCCAGGAGTCTCTTAAAAAACCCTATCGTTTCCACCTCCACCATCGCCGCCAGCAGCCCATTCCACGAAATCACTACACTCTGCTTATAAAATCTTACCCCTGACATCTCCTCTGTACGTGCTTCCACGCAGCTTAAAACTATACCCTGTCGTGCTAGCCATTTCAGCCCTGGGGAAAAGCTTCTGACTATCCACACGATCAGTGCCTCTCATTATCTTGTACGCCTGTGTGGTCAATGTTGTCATCCCTGCAGACACAGACTAGTTTATTGGTCTTAAACACCCTCACCCAGGTCTGCTGACCATGTTTATTGATGTGGTTCTTACGGGCCTCAGTCAGGCCATTTGGTAAGCTGGATCCAGAATTGGTTTTGGAATAGGAGACAGAGTGATGGCAGAGGGTCGTCTTGTGATCCGAACCTGGTGACTGGTGTTGTTCCACATGGATCTGTTCTGGAACCCTTGCTGTTTATGATAAGGCTGACGAATTTGGGGGTGAATGTAGGAACTGTGAGCAGTAAGTTTACACTGACTGAGATGGGTGAAGGTATTTCTGGTGTGGACGGTCGTCTTAGGCTAAAGGGAGACATTGATGTGTTGCTGAAAATAGCTGAGATGTGGCTGATGGTGTCTATTTCTGATAAATATGAAATGCTGCATTTTTAAAATCTGGAAGAGTTATGAAAATGCACATGTAGGGCAGTTTCCTGGAGATAATTGGAGGCCAGGGAGAGCCTGGGATTTAAGTCCAATAATTCTTGTTGGTAATTCATATGTTTATAAAGTTATCCCATTTGGAATATTCAGGGCCGTGTTTTCCAGAGCAGGGAGGAGATGCTCCAACTTTATAAAACATTGATGATACCGGACCAGGAGCCCTGTGTGTAGTTCTGGTCAGCACATTACATTTCCCCATAACAGAAGTAGATAAGATTGCTAGATGCGAGGTTAGGTTTGTTACGTACCCGGTAACTGGGTTGCCAAACCAGCATAAATGGAACGCTCGTTGGAATCTGTGATTACTAGGAACTAATAAAATTTTATTAAAGAAATAAGTAATACAGTACATTAATCGTAAGGATATAAATGTAACAGGTTAGCAATGACAATACACACATATACACAGAACTAGAGTAATAGGAATCAACCAATCTCTATCGCAGTCTGCGGTAAAATGATCAGTCTTAAATGAAGCAGAGTTCAGTTCAGTTTAGTGCAGTTCGAAGTAGTCGCTGTTGTTGTACCGTTGGGGGGAGAGAGAGAGAGAGAGAGAGAGAGAGAGAGAGAGAGATGCAGTTGGCTTCATGCCGACCTTTTGATCCTTTTGATTTCTTCACCGTTGGTTTCGGGCAGACCTTTTGATGTCTTCTAATCCCGCTGTTGTCACCGATCGTGACCCCTCCGTTCCGGATTAGATCGTTCTTCCGCAGTGAACCCGGCACCCAGGCAAGGGCGGACACACACCCCAGGTTCCCACCGATCGTACCTTTATACCCGGTGAGCCTCTGATCGGCTCCCGCGAACCGGTCCTCCAAACTTTACCAACTTGTGGGGGAACACTGCTCTTTCCAGGGTCTCGTGGCCTGTCTCGTGCCTTAGCAAACCTGCTCTTTTTATCCCCCTGCTGGGGTATCACCTGTCCGTCAAATCTCAAACAGTTCAGGTTCAAAGCAAACGATCTGTCAATATCTGAATTGTGTTTCTTTCTCGTTAATCTCTCTCTTTTCTCTTATTAGCGTTTTGAATGTTTCTGCATTGCCTTCCGTTAACTCTCTCATTAGCACCATCCGTCCGGTAGCTCTGCTTGGCGCCACACATAACAGGTTAAGCGGGTAAAAGGGTGAGAGACGATCTGAGAGGACCTGTTCACCCAGTGAGTGGTGAGTACCTGGATCACACCGCTAGAGGGAGCAGCTGAAGCAGAGTTGCTGATGGTATTACAAGTGTCTAGTCGGTCAGTTGAATTATGAAGGACAAGGACCATCACAGGACCATCACAGGAATATGTCCACTGGTCAGTATTAGATTAGATTAGATTAGGTTCAGTTTTATGTCATTGTGCCAAGTACAGATAAAAAGTCAATGAAATGCATTTAGCATCTGACCAGAAATGCAAAGAATAGTGTTAGTAACAATATAACTGCGAATAAAAAGTAACTGCTACAGTACACAAATATTAAAGTACTGAGACAGTACAATATAGGTGCAATATGCCTATGAGGTTTTATGTAGGTAAACCATTTTTCCAGTATGAATAAAATTGTTCCAACTTATTATTAACAGATGCTGTTATCTTCTCCATTTTGTAAATGTCCATTGTAATTTCCATCCATACATTTAGAGTTGGGCTCTCCTGTGATAACCATTTCCTGTTGAGGGTCCTTTTTTACCAGCTACCAGTAGTACATTCATTAAATATTTATCGCTTTTCCAACATTCTTGAGGTATATACCCAAAATATATGGTCTTACTCTCTAAGGGTATTTTACTTTTAGAGATGTCTTATCGGGCATTAGTCTTTGATAAAGGGGCATTCCAAGAAAATATGATAATGGTTTGCATTTCGATTTCCACAATTACTCCAGCAAACGGGATGGCGGGTGATTATTATCATAATGGGATTTCTGAGAGGATGTAACAACATATCTTATCAAGTTTTTCCACCCGAACTCCCTCCATTTCTGTGAACTGGTACACTTCCATTAATACCTTCATATTATTGCCCAGTCTTCCTCAGATATTATTATTCCTCCTTCCTTCTCCCATTTTGTGTTTAATGTGTGAAGTCGAATGTGTTTTAAGAGTTGACAAACCCTTATACACGCTTGAAATGATTTTACTACCGTTGTCTGAATTATATTCTTTTCTAAACATCTCTATCAGAAATGTACTTGCCTTGGTTACATTTTTAACCATCCTATTAACATACTGTCGCATCTGTAATACCAGTAAAAGTCTTGTTTTTTTTTCTAATAAGTGTTTCTCTTTGAGCATTTCAAAACTGAACAGTGTTCCTTCTTTCATTATATCGCAGATAGCTGTTATCCCTTTAGCTGTCCAGTCCTTAAATCTAGCATCCAGTTTATTCGGCGTAAAATCTGAGTCATATGAACACCATTTAAGAATTGCAATGTCTATCTCTAGTTTATATTCTTTTAAAATAGTTTTCCATATTTTAAGAGTCCATTTCACCCACGGGTTGTTAATATTATCTATGTAACTTTGTAGGTTGTTATCAGCCAAAATTGCCTGTATGGGGATGGAAAGTATCCTCTCCTCAATATTTTTCCATTGAGCGTCATAGGATGGGTTGCACTAGCATACCACAGCTTTCAACTGTGCTGCAAAATAACAATCTCTAAGAGAAGGTCGGTCCCATCCTCCCTTTTCCTTGGCTAATTGCAAAATTTGGAGACGAACAAAAGGCCTTTTACCTTGCCATGTATATCTTGATAGCATCTTGTTCCATTCATTGAATTGATTTTGGTTAATCTCTAACGGTAGGGTCTGAAAGAGATATAGTTGTCTTGGCAGTATATTCATTTTAATAGGTTCAATTCTTGAACTGAGACCAAGAAAAGGAATTAGGATCCACCTTGTTATATCTTCCTTTTTTTATATATATATTGGCTGATAATTGCATTCTGATAATTTTGCCAAAGCTTTTGGCATAATGATGCCCAAATATTTGACGGACTCTGTTTGCAATGCCCAAGTATATCTACTTTTAATTTCTCTTGGTGGGCTATAGTTAGATGAAAGTAGTTGGGTTTTATCTATATTGATCTTGTATCCTGACAATTGGCCATTTTGTTCAAAGGTTTGCATCAGTTTAGGTAAAGAGTCTGTTAGTTGCCCTAGATAGATCAAAATGTCATCCGCGTAACAGGCCAATTTATGTTCTGCCCTTTAATAGTAATTCCCCTGATACCTTCATTTTGTCTGATGTATCGAGCTAATGGTTCCAGATATAATGCGAAGAGTAGCGGTGACCATGCACAACCCTGCCTCATGCCCCTTTCTAGGGTAAAACTAATATATAAATATCCATTGATTTTAACCCTGGCAGTAGGATTGTCGTATAGTGCCTGTATAGTTTTAATAATTGTGTCATGTAGACCAAATACCACTCTGCCGTATATCCATCTGATCCTGGTGACTTGCTTAATTTGCGCCTAGTAATTGCAGCTTCTAGTTCAGCTTCAATTATGTCAGTAGTCATCTTTCTAATTTGTTCTTTGCTTAAAGTAGGTAACTCTAAATAATTCAGGAAAGTGTCAACTTGGGTTATGTTTCCCCCTGTAACTTTGGAATATAGAGGTTTGTAAAACATTTCAAAAGCTTCATGAATTTCACTTAACTTATTTTTTTTTACCACTTTTGTTCTTGGATCCCTAATTCTATGAATTGAATTTTCTGTTATCTCTTTTTCTTTTCAGTTTCCACGCCAGTATTTTCATAGATTTAGATTTACATTCGTAGTCTCTCTGTTTTAGAAACATTATTTTTTGTTAATTTCTTGTGAAGCCAAACTATTAATTTCATTCCTATTTTGTGTTTAACTTCCTCTAGTGCATCCTGTGCCAAACTTAATTTGTGTGTTTTTTTTCTAGATCCTTCAGTTTATTTTGTAATTCCTCTAATGTTCTATTCCTTTTTTTTCTTATATGAAGATATTGCTATAATTTTCCCTCTTCAGACAGCCTTCAGAGTATCCCATAGAATGGGAGGTGAAACCTCTCCATTATCATTGAATTCCAAGTAAAGTCCAATTTCTTTTTTTTAAATCTGTTCCTTAAAATAGGGGTCATTGAGTAGACTTGCATTTAGTTTCCAAATAGTACTCTTTGGTTGTAGGCCAAAATCAACTGATAAATATATAGGTGCATGGTCACTTACATCTATTGTCCCAATTCCACAGGTGAATATTTTGTCTTTATATTTTCCAAATGTTATGAAATAGACTATTCTGGTATATACGGAAAGGGGGGTGGGTGGGCAGAATATTGAATGTAATCCCTTCTGTCAGGGAAAAGGTCCCTCCGTATATCAATTAATCTAACATCCTCAAAAAGAGTGTTAACTTTCTTATGTAAGGATTTTGTTTCAAAAGTTTTCGTATTGGATGAGTCCAACTTTGGTTGTAATTGTAAATCTAAGTCTCCCCCACATATCAAGAGACCTTCTGTTTCCATTACCAAATTTTCTGTAAGATACTGATATCACTTCCTGGGGCTGCGTATACATTCAATAAAGTAACTGGATTTCCTTTTATATTCTCCCTTACCAGAACATATCTGCCCTCCTTATCTCCCATTTCGAATTCTGTTTCAAAATTTAGCTTACTGGAGATGTGAGTGGCAACTCTTCTTCTATGTCCTGATTTATATGAGGAGAAAAACAAACTAGTGAAGCCCGTTCTCTTTAATTTTCCATGCTCATTATCACTTAAGTTAGTTTCCTGTAAATATACTACATGGGCTTGATCTTTCTTTTTCATTTTTGATAGAGTTTTACTGCACTTGACTGGATTCAACGGCGCATTGACATGAAAAGAAATGAATTTTACTTCCTACTTAGCCATGTGTATTTATCGGTTGGTATATCATTAAAATTTGCAGAAAGTAGCCTAACCGACCTACTCCCTGAACAAATTAAAGACAAGAAACGCGAATAATAATAATAATAAAGTAACGAAGGTTAGATTCCAAGGCTGGGGTCTCTAGATGACCCTTGGTTCGGCTAGAAGAAAATTCTAGCCGTGGGGGATAGCCCCTCCTACCTGTGGGTTGATGGCCCCCGTTGAAGTATCGATAAAAGTAAAAAAAAATATGTCCGTTACACAGAAATGATTCCCCTGTGTATTCTTCCCATGTATATATTCTCATTTGGCTGGGGAAAATGGAATATTTTTTTTAATTGAATAATATAAAATCCACATTATAACACGTATTTCTCGAATTAGGTCTATTTTGCTTCCGTTTAGATTATCAGCACTTTTAAAGTTAGCCAAATATTATGGCTCTTCTGGAGGAGGTGAGGGCTGCCCTCGGAGAACTGACAGTCTCTTCCTAATATCCTTCTCTCGTCATGCTCCCGTTCCCTGCTTTCTAGGTTCTCTTACTATTTCCCAAGCAGCTCGGGATAACTGTTCTGCCAGACTCCCACTTGGTTTGACGGCTCTAATGGACAGTCCTCTGTTGCTCATGTTTGTAGTAGCCTCTTCCACCGTCTGGTACAATTGTATCCCTTCTTGGTAAAATACCCTCAGTTTAGCAGGGTACAGGGTTTGGAATTTAATCTTTTGCTTTAATATTTGTTTCGCTTAGGAATACTCCTTCCGTTTCTGTAGGACCGCTGCGGGGTAATCATGAACGAAGTATATTAACTTCCCGTTCCAAAAAAACCTCTTCTTACCCCAGGCCCTTCGTAGAATCTCCGCCTTGCTCTTAAACAAAGAAGTTTAAGTACTATAGATCGCGATTTACTTTGTCTGTCTCCGGGAGGCCGCTTGGCGAGCGAACGATGTGCCCTCTCAATTTGAATCTGCGTCGTCTGGAGAATCTCCAGCGCCTCCCGCAGCAGCTTGTCTAAAAAGCCCATCATCGACAATCCCTCCGCTCTTTCGGGATCATTATAAATCCTGATATTGTTCGTCGCGATCTTCCTTTCTGGTCAAGCATTTTACCTTCCTGTTGAGTTAATGTTTTTTTCTATCGTCTTACTTAGTATCTGTTCCGCGTTTTTCACCCGGTCTTCCACCTTCTCAATTCCACTCTCTGCCACCGCTGTTTTCTCATTGACGTTGGCGAGCTCTGACTTTATATCATTGAGTTGTTGCTTTATATATTTTTGGACTTCCCGATCTCTTCCAGAATCCTTATCTGCACCTTTCTCTTCCACAGGCTCTGCAGTTATTTTTTTATCTCCATTCTGGCCCACCAATCAATTCAGATATTTTCCAAAGATCTTATACTTGATGGGTCAACGGGGCGGAATATGCGTTTTTCTGGAGGAGCTGTTGATTTCAGCTACCATTCTGAACGATGACCTCACCGGAACCATCTTGCTCCCATGTCTTAAGGTCATAGTCGTAAGTGAATCAAAAATAATGCATGAACCCTATTCTCTCACACTGTACCAGAGACTCGAATTTGCAGAAAGAATCCCACACTCCCACACTGTACCAGAGACTGACAGGTACAGAATGAAACCCACACTCTCACACTGTACCAGAGACTGACAGGTACAGAATGAACCCCACACTCTCACACTGTCCCAGAGACTGACGGGTACAGAATGAACCCCACACTTTCACACTGTACCAGAGACTGACAGGTACAGAATGAACCCACACTCTCACACTGTACCAGAGACTGACAGGTACAGAATGAACCCCACACTCTCACACTGTACCAGAGACTGACAGGTACAGAATGAACCGCACACTGTCACATTGTACCAGAGACTGACGGGTACAGAATGAATCCCACACTCTCACACTCTACCAGAGATTGACAGGTACAGAATGAATCCCACACGCTCACACTCTACCAGAGACTGACAGGTACAGAATGAACCCCTCACTCTCACACTGTACCAGAGACTGATGGGAACAGAGGAAACCCCACACTCTCACACTGTACCAGAGACTGACAGGTACAGAATGAACCCAGCACTCTCATACTGTACCAGAGACTGACAGGTACAGAATGAACCCTACACTCTCACACTGTCCCAGAGACTGACGGGTACAGAATGAACCCCACACTCTCACACTGTACCAGAGACTGACAGGTACAGAATGAACCCCACACTCTCACGCTGTACCAGAGACTGACTGGTACAGAATGAACCCCACACTCTCACACTGTACCAGAGACTGACGGGTACAGAATGAACCGCACACTGTCACACTGTACCAGAGACTGACTGGTACAGAACGAGCCCCACACTGTCACACTGTACCAGAGACTGACGGGTACAGAATGAGCCCCACACTGTCACATTGTACCAGAGGCTGACGGGTACAGAATGAGCCCTACACTCCCACTCTGCTCCAGAAAAGAGGAGATACAGGAGAAACATCACGATCTGATACTCTATGCTTTAGTCTCTGTCTATCTGTTTGCCTACCTGTCTGTCTGTCTCTCAGTCAGTGTGTCTATCTGCGACGCTTTCTTTCTCTCTCTCTCTCATCTATTTTGTATCGTATGTTAGTCTGTTTCCCTTTCATTTCCAGCCATTCTTCATCTAATCTTCTCCCAATTTCGAGCACTGTTTTTATTATTTAACCGGACTGCCCATCTTTTGCAGATTGACGTATTTCTTCGTATTTCTTCTCATGTTTCTTTCGACCTTTGGCAGATTGAGATAGTCAGAAAAGACTGTTACATCAGCAACATCACACACACAATGCTGGAGGAACTCAGCAGAGTTCCCTGTGTTGCCTCGGACTTCTATCGTCTGCAGATTTTCTCCTGTTTATACATTAGCAAACTGCTTATTTGACCGTTTCCTGTGTGTGTGTGTGTGTGTGTGTGTGTGTGTGTGTGTGTGTGTGTGTGTGTGTGTGCGTGTGTGTGTGTGTGTGTGACCAGTAAGGAGCAGAAGGATAAACGACGGTACCAAATGGGAAACTGCAGGGACAGAAGGTGAGGGTAGTAGAGTGTGGTCTCCGTTTACAGCTGAAATCTGTAAATGTAGCTGCTCCGTGACACCGCCCAGTATTTACAATTATATCTGGAGGCCTCATTGGCACCAGAGGCACTACTGATGTAATGCTCAAGAATTCTGATCTATTGGTCTTCAGTCGGCGCAATATTTACATCAGAGACAATGGTGTTGAATTAAAATGTTCGTTTAAGCAACTGTAACTGAATTAAAGTGCTTGTTCAAGTTACTGTAACTAAGATAATTAGTGAGGTGTATCACTGTATCTCTGGAGATTAATACCCTGTATAAATCAGGGCCGCTTTGAATGGATCAGCTGTCTGTCGGAGCTGTGAATTCAGGAGGAACAGAAATCATAGATTCTCACTGAAATGGTTTATCCAGTCATCTGGCGGATAGAAAGCGTTTACTATCCTTTTATTTCAGCTTTTGGAATTCCCGGTAAGCCGCAGTGTCAGCTGCCGTTGGTGGAATATGAAGTTTAATTCCAATGTTGTGATTGTTCTTATCTCTAATTTCCACTATCAAATGTCCATTGCTAGTGTTCTGCATTTCAGGAATGGAATAGACCACAGAGAGGTGGAATCTGGGATCTGGCTCTTAAATCAAACCGCTGCAGCAATTGAACGAATCCAAAAACATCCGTGGAAAAGAGTGGGCCCGGCAGAGTTCTTCCAGCGGATTGTGATCATTAACGGGATTTTATTGGGCTTTTAGCAGCTGCACTGCATTTTCAAATATTGTATTTAAACAGCCCTCAGTGATTATTCCATTTGTTTATCTTTAGTTGCATGTAAGCGGTTGTCTGAGTGAGGGGCAACAATCAAACCATCGACTGGTGGGAACACTTAGCAAATGTGAGGAGTCTGCGATGTGGCTGAATGCAGAACAGTTGATGGACAGCACAATGAAGTCGTTGCCTTGCCAATGAGCACAAGTGACGGGGTACTTTATCGTCATCAGTACTGTGAAATACATTCCATTATATCGACATCTGACATCGTTACAGGCATCTGACTATGGAACCGAGTTTGCTGCTGGACATTAAATTCCTCTCCGCTGTTTCCGTGTGATGGATTCAGTGGGAGGCGCCATGTCTGTCTGTGAGGTTGTGTCAGACTGCGCTGTATCTGTTGGAATCAGGCAAATGTTCTGTTGTAAAGTCAGTGAGGTGGTAAATGCTGGATTAGGTAATAAACTCGGGGAATGCTGGAAATACAAGCAGGTTGTATGGAAAGAGGAACCGGCTAACACTCATGTCAGGGAGAATAGTTCTGAGGAGAAACGGTTTTCCACATATTCTGTTTGTTTTGCCTTGAAGAGTTTTCCGGCATTTCCTATTTTTCTTCCGTCCTTCATCTGTTCTGTCGCTGCTGGGGTTCGCCATGGGTGCTGATGATTGTCTAATGGAGAGAATCCCGCCATCAGAGTCCGGATTTATTCATTTAATCCAGACGAGACGCGGAAGATGCCGATATAAAATGTTCCATCCAGTTTTGAATCTGTGGAGGTAGTTACCCAGTTTTATCTTTCCGCTGACACTTCACATTCGGTCATCAGTAAGAATTCCGTATTCAGATCATATTGACTTCATTTTACTGTGTGAACTCCTTCTCTTTCGACCCTCCCACTGCTAAATGCAACAGTAAAGTGGAAATATTATATGATCCCCTCACACAGCTGCATTGGTTTCTGCTCAGTATTTTCTCAACTCGTTGTTCCCTGTCTCTCTTCCAGCGAACTTGGTGGCGATTGTGATCCTGTCCCGGGGAAAGTGCGGTCTCTCCAAATGTGTTGCTCGCTACCTGGTGGGAATGGCAGCGGCCGATCTCCTGGTCGTTATCGCGAATCCGCTGCTGAGGGGGACTGCTCGGATTTATTTTCCCGGATCATTCCTGCGAATCACTCCTGTGTGCAGACTCAACGAATGGTTGATTTCTGCGAGCACTGTGTCTTCAGTCTGGCTGACTGTCGCTTTCACCGTCGATCGATTTGTAGCTATTTGCTGTGAGAAGCTGAAAACGAAATACTGTACCGAGAGAACGGCGGCTGTGGTTATCGGGACAGTGAGTGTGCTGGCATGTTTGCTGTCTGTCCCCTGTGGCTTTGCATTGGGGCCTGGAAAAGTAATCGATGGTGTTGCCTGGTATTGTGTTGTTACACCGAACTTCAAAAACTCTCCCTCATGGGCAGCATTTGAGATGTGTATCATCATTTTAACCGCTTGCGTCCCATTCTTTCTGATGTTGCTATTGAACATCCTGACTGTCAGGCGGATTCTAGTGGCCAGTCGAGCCCGCAGGGGGCTCCGGGGACAAAAGAGTGGAGAGAATGACAACGACCGGGAGATGGAGAACCGACGCAAATCCATCGTTTTGCTCTTCAGCATAACCAGTAGTTTCATATTGTTGTGGGCAACTCTGGTGGTATTTTATATCTATAGACGGATTTCGTTGAGTTTTGGTAATTCTGTCACAGATCCCCGTTACATCACACACTACACAGCGCAAATGCTGCAGATTCTGAGTTCGTGCACCAACACGTGTATTTACGCCCTGACACAGAGAAAATTCCGAGAGGAACTGAAGAATGCGGTGAAATACCCACTGAATCTGATTTTGAAATTCATTAAACTAACGAAATAAATTATGTAGCGTTTTACAATTCTGCTGCCTTCATGCTCCCTATTCTATATCCCCTCATGTGGGTAAATGGAAACAATGTGATGAATAGTTACAAAGCAAACACGAGAAAATCTGCAGATGATCGAAAAACAAAACAACACACACAAAATCAGTTCATGATGAAGTGTCTTTGTCCGAAAAGTCGACTGTTTACTCTTTTCCTCACACAAAATCCTGGTGGAAATCAGCAGGACAGGCAGCATCAATGGAAAAGAATATACTGTCGTCATTTCGGGCCGAGATTCTTCATCAGAGTCCTGTCAACTGTAGTTTGTGTTGCCTTAGATTTACAAAACAGCTGTTTATAGCTGATCCCGACGGCATCATTGACCTCACCATCCCCGAGAAATCCCCTTTGCAGCTTACGACCCGCCCTGTTACATTGAAGCTTGAGGTAAAACTGTTACACCTGTCTCCCTTTTCTGACAAACTTGCCTGATCTTGGAGTATATAAAACACCCCTGCTCCCGTCATAAACCGTCCTTTCCTTCACCCTCTTTTTCTCCTCTTCCTCTACCTGAAGTTTCTCGTCCTATCTGCCGCCTGAAACTATCTTCCTATAACATAATTTTGCCGTCTTTATAATTGTAGACAAACTACCATCACCTTCACTTGTTGCTCTGTGACAAATATAGAGATTGATAGATAGATAGACTGTTGCACGGAGCGACTGAGGAGAACCCAAGTGCAGGACACCGGCACGCCGACTGAGTTGGGGATGCTGGCGTAGCCGTGAACGTAGAACAGCAAACCGGAGGAATCTTGACAAGGAGACGGGATCTACAGGGACTATCCTGAAACTAGAGCAGAACTTGGAACTAAACTTAGAACTAACGGTTCTAAGCGGACAAGAGAACGAAGCATCACACAAGAATAGACCACCAAACTGGCGACCTGTGTAGTGACGCCGTCGTACTTATTTCACTGTCTCTGATGCAAACCAGGTGTACGGTAATTAAGTAAACTAGCAGCAGTGGGAAATCTAATGGGTGAAATTAGGGCATAATCAGGGAGAAAGGAGCGTTAAAGGGGAACAACCAAAGGGAACCATGATAGTAACCCTCCCTCAACAGGAGCCTCCTGGCGATCCCCCAGGCTTGTCTGGATGGTCCCGATGGAAATCCCGGATGAGAGAAGGGTCCAGAATGTAGCAACGGGGAATCCAGGAACGTTCCTTTCTTCGGGCTGTACCCCTCCCAGTCAACCAGGCACTGTTGACCCCTGCCCTAACGGCAGACATCCAATAACCGCCGGACGGTGTACGCCGGATGGTCGTCGATGATCCGGAGGCGGGGGGGGGGGGGGAGTGGTGGAGGGAGTTCTGTCGGAGGGCACAAGGGACTGACAGAAACTGGTTTTAACTGGGAGACGTGAAATGTAGGATGGATCCGCATAGATGTAGGTAGTTTGAGCCGGACTGCCGTGGGGTTGATAATGCTCTCAACCTCGAAAGGTCCCAGGAAGCGTGGGCGAGCTTCTCGGGCTGGTTCTTCAGAGGAATGTCTCTAGACGAGAGCCACACCATCTGCCCAGGTCGATACTGAGGAGCAGGGGTACAATGGCGGTCGGCAATTTTTCGGGTACTGTTGGCTGAGCGAAGAATGAACGTGCGTGTGTTTTCCCAGATATTTTGACACTTGTGTATATGTGCCTGGACTGACGGCAACGCAATCTCTTCTTCCTGGGCGTCCAACAGTGGGGGTTGATAACCAAGAGAGCATTTAAAAGGATATCTTCCCGTCGCGCTGCTGACCAGAGAGTTGTGGGCATATTCTACCCATGCGAGATGGTTGCTCCAGATGGACGTGTTGTTGGCTGTTATACAACGTAACGCCGCCTCCAACTCCTGGTTGACACGTTCCTTTTGCCCGTTGGTCAGTGGGTGAAAACCGGACGATAGGCTAACTGAGGCACCAAGGGCTAGGCAAAAAGATCTCCAAACTTGCTAAAGGAATTGAGGTCCCCGGTCAGAGAGAATATCCGAAGGGATTCCGTGAGGTTGGAAAACGTGGGTGACGAGAAGGTCTGCGGTCTCCTGCGCGGAAGGGAGTTTAGGGAGGGCTACAAAATGCACCGACTTGGAGAAACGGTCCACCACAGTTAGTACGGCAGTGTTTCCACGTGAAGGGGATAGCCCGGTGGCGAAATCCAGAGCAATGTGTGACCAGGGACAAGCAGGGGACGAAGCAATCCCGCGTGTGGCCGATGGGAGGCTTTTCCACGGGCGCAGACGGAACATGCAGAGACATAGGAACGGGTGTCGGCGTCCATGGAGGGCCACCTGAAATGTCTCTTCAGAAAGGTCAGAGTCCGATCTATTCCGGAGTGGCAGGCGAAACGAGAAATGTGCCCCCACTGGAGAACCTGCGATCGGACAGAATCAGGTACAAAGAGGCGATTGGGAGGTTCGATGCCTCGGTCAGGTTGAATCGGTTGGGCCTCTTTGACTCTGGACTCAATCTCCCAGCCGAGGGCAGCCACTACACAGGATGATGGAAGGATGGTCTCGGGGTTGGGAAGGTCCTTCTCGGAAACGTATTGACGGGAGAGAGCATCGGGCTTCCTGTTCTTGGACCCCGGACGATAGGTGAGGGTAAACTTGAACCGGCCAAAAAATAATGCCCAAAGGCCCTGACGAGAATTCAGGCGTTTGGCGGTCTGTACATATTCAAGGTTCTTATGGTCTCTCCAGACGATGAAAGGGTGTTCCGCCCCCTCCAGCCAGTGTCTCCATTCTTCCAACGCCAGTCTGACCACCAGTAGCTCCGGTTCCCCACGTCGTAATTCGTTCAGCGGGAGACAGTCGGCGAGAGAAGAAGGCACAGGGATGTAGTTTCTGATCCGGGCCCGAAGGTTGGGACAGTACCGCTCCCACCCCGGAGTCGGAGTCATCAACCTCCAGAATGAATTGGCAGGAGGGGTCCGGTTGAATCAGAACGGGAGCAGCCGTGAAACGCCTCTCCAGTTCCGCGAATGCTATTACGGAGCTCCGAAGCAAAGGTGTGGCAGGTTAGGTAAGTCGGGTCGGGGGAGCCGCCACCTCACTGCAGTTTCTGATGAACCGGTGATAGAAGTTCCAAACCCCAGGAACCGCTGGAGTTGCTTGCGCCCCGTGGATGTGGGCCACTCCGCCACAGCCCCGATCTTCTCGGGATCAGCTCTCACCTGTCCGCTCTCGATGATATAACCTAGGAAGCTGACCGAGGCGACGTTGAATTCACACTTCTCCGCCTTTACGAATAATTTATTCTCCCCCAGTCTCTGCAGGACTTGGCGAACATGATGAACGTGTTGCTGGGGATTGCTGGAAAAGTTTAGGGTGTCATCGAGATAGGCAAACACAAAGCGGTTAATAAAGTCTCTTAGTACATCGTTAATCGAGGCCTGAAAAACTGCGGGGGCATTGGTGAGGCCAAAAGGCATGACCGAGTACTCGAAGTGGCCTAATGGGGTATCGAACGCCGTCTTCCCCTCGTCCCCCTCCCTTATTCGGACCAGATGGTGGCGCTTCGTAGATCCAACTTCGACAAGATGGCGGCTCCGTGAAGTGGTTGGAACGCAGAACTTATCAGAGGCAATGATAAGTTCTTGATGCTTATATGATTTAGGCCTCGGTAGTGGATGCCGGGACGTAGGGAACCATCCTTCTTCCCCACGAAGAAGAACCCTGCGCCCACTGGGGAGGATGAGGGTCCGATGATGCCCGCCGCACAGAGATTCACTGATATAACCCTCCATTGGTTCCCTGTCTGGCCGGGACAAATTATACAGCCGACTGGTGGGTAGAGGAGCTCCGGGGAGAAGGTCGATAGTACCATCGTATGGTCGGTGCGGAGGCAGGGAAAAGGCGCGTTGTTTACCAAACACGTGTCCCAGGTCGTGGTACTCCGCTGGAACTCTGAACTAATCAGGGGGTTCAGCTGCAGGTGAGATGAATGTGCTCTTCATAGACAATAGACAACAGATAGGTGCAGGAGTAGGCCATTTGGCCCTTCAGCCAGCACCGCCATTCACTGTGATCATGGCTGATCATCCACAATCAGTATCCAGTACCTGCCTTATCCCCATAATCTTTGATTCCGCTATCTTTAAGAGCTATATCCATCTCTTTCTTGAAAGCATTCAGAGACTTGGCCTCCACAGCCTTCTGGGGCAAAGCATTCCATATATCCACCACTCTCTGGGTGAAAGAGTTTTTCCTCAACTCCGTTCTAAATGACCTACCCCTCATTCTTAAACTCTGACCTCTGGTTCTGGACTCACCCATCAGCGGGACATGCTTCCTGCCTCCAGCGTGTCTAATCCCTTAATAATCGTATATGTTGCAATAAGATCCCCTCTCTGCCTTCTAAATTCCAGAGTATACAAGCCCACTCGCTCCAATCTTTCGACATATGACAGTCCCCCCATCCCGGGAATTAACCTTGTGAACCTACGCTGCACTCTCTCAATAGCAAGAACATCCTTCCTCAAATTTGGAGGTCAAAACTGCGCACAGTACTCCAGGTGTTGTCTCACAAGGGGCCTGTACAGCTGTAGAAGTCCTCTTTGCTCTTATACTCAGTTCCCCTTGTTATGAAGGCCAGCATGCCAATAGCTTTCTTCACTGCCTACTGTACTTGCATGCTTGCTTTCAGTGACTGATGTACAAGAACACCTAGATCTCGTTTTACTTCCCCTTTTCCTAACTTGACTCCATTTAGATAATATTCTGCCTTCCTATTCTTACCAGGAAAGTGGATAACCTCACATTTACACACATTAAACTGCATCTGCCATGCATCCGCCTACTCACCCAGTCTGTCCAAGTCACCCTGCATTCCCATAACATCCTCCTCACATTTCAC
The DNA here is from genome assembly GCF_030028105.1 of Mobula birostris. Classification (NCBI taxonomy): domain Eukaryota; kingdom Metazoa; phylum Chordata; class Chondrichthyes; order Myliobatiformes; family Myliobatidae; genus Mobula; species Mobula birostris. Next base: position 27,111,283 of record NC_092397.1, read on the forward strand.
ACTGTCACCTAGCTTTGTGTCATCGCCAAATTTGCTAATGTTAACTTTAATTCCCTCATCTAAATCATTAATATATATTGTAAACAGCTGCGGTCCCAGCACTGAACCCTGCGGTACCCCGTTGGTCCCTGCTTGCCATTCAGAAAGGGACCGGTTAATCGTTACTCTTTGTTTTCTGTCAGCCAGCCAATTTTCAATCCATGTCAGTACTCTGCTCCCAATACCATCTGTCCTAGTTTTGCACACTAATCTCCTATGTGGAACTTCATCAAAAGCTTTCTGAAAGTCCAGGTACACTGCATCCACTGGCTCTCCCTTGTCCATTTTCAAAGTTACATCCTCAAAAAAATTCCAGGAGAGCAGTCGAGCACGATTTCCCCTTCGTAAATCTAATCTATGCTGACTCGGACCGATCCTGTCGCTGCTATCCAGATGTGTCGTAATTTCATCTTTTATAATTGACTCCAGCATCTTTCCCACCACCGACGTCAGGCTAACCGGTCTATAATTCCCTGTTTTCTCTCTTCCTTCCTTCTTGAAGAGAGGGACAACATTAGCCACCCTCCAATCCACAGGAACTGACCCTGAATCTATAGAACATTGGAAAATGATTACCAATGCGTCCACGATTTCTAAAGCCACCCCCTTAAGTACCCTGGGATGCAGACCATCAGGTGTCGGAACTTATCAGCCTTCAGACCCAACAGCCTATCCAACACCATTCCTGCCTAATATAAATTTCCTTCAATTCATCCATTACCCTAGGTCCATTGGCCACTATTACATCTGGGAGATTGTTTCTGTCTTCTCCAGTGAAGACAGATCCAAAGTATCTGTTCAACTCGTCTGCCATTTCCTTGTTCCCCATGAGAAATTCACCCGCTTCCGTCTTCAAGGGCCCAATTTTGTTCTTAACTATTTTTTTTTCCTTTTCACATACCTAAAGAAGTTTTTACTATCCTCCTTTATATTCTTGGTTAATTTACCTTCGTAACTCATGTTTTCTCTGCGTATTGCCTTTTTAGTTATCTTCTGTAGCTCTTTAGAAGTTTCCCAAACCTCCAGCTTCCCACTCGTCTTTGCTATGTTATACTTCTTCTCTTTTATTTTTATACTGTCCATTACTTCCCTTGTCAGCCACGGCCTCCACTTACTCCCCTTAAGATCTTTCTTCCTCTTTGGAACGAACTGACCCTGCACCTTCCGCATTATTCCCAGAAACACTTGCCATTGCTGTTCCACTGTCATCCCTGCTAGGCAATTGTTCCATTGAACTTTGGCCAGCTCCTCCCTCATAGCACTATAGTTCCCTTTGTTCAACTGTAATACTGAAACTTCCGAGTTTCCCTTCTCCCTCTCAAATTGTAGATTAAAACATCATATTATGCTCAGTACCTCGTAATGGCTCCTTTACCTTGAGGTCCCTGATCGAATCTGGGTCATTGCACAACACTAAATCTAGAATTGCGTTCTATCTGGTAGGGTCCAGTATAAGCTGTTCTAAGAGTCTACTTCGGAGGGACTCCAAAAACTCCCTTTCTTGGGGTCCAGTACCATGCTAATTCCTCCAGTCTATCTGCATGTTGAATGCTCCCATAACAACTGTAGCATTACCTTTGCGACATGCCAATTTTAACTCTTGATTCAACTTATATCCTACATCCAGACTACTGTTTGGAGGTCTGTAGATAGCTCCCATTAGGGTCTTTCTACCCTTAGAATTTCTCAGTTCTCTCCATGCTAACTCTACGTCTCCTGATTCTATGTCACCCCTCGTAAGGGACTGAATATCATTCCTCACCAACAGAGCCACTCCACCCCCTCTGCCCATCAGTCTGTCCTTTCGATAGGATGTATATCCTTGAATATTCATTTCCCAGGCCCTGTCCACTTGAAGCCATGTCTCTGTTATTCCTACAACATCATACTTACCAATTTCCAACTGTGCCTCAAGCTCGCCCACTTTATTTCTTATACTCCGTGCATTCATATACAATACTTTTAATTCATCACCCCCCTCACCTCCCATATCGATTCCTATATTACCTGGCCATACTGTACGATCCCATCTTGCGCTTTCTGCTTTGTTGATTCTGCTGTCTTTCTGAACTTTTCTTATTCTCATTTCCCTTTACCACCATCCTTATGTTTTCTGTTCGTCCCCTCCCCCCACCCACTACTTAGTTTAAACACACCCGTGTTGTACAGGCAACCTGCCTGCTAAAATGCCGGTGCCTCGCTTACTAAGGTGCAACCCGTCCCTCTTGTACAATTCATCCTTACCCCGAAACATACCCCAGTGGTCCTAGAATATAAATCCTTGGTTCCTGCACCAGATCCTCAGCCACAAATTCAGATCCATTATCTCCCTGTTCTTGACCATTCCAGCACGGGGAACTTGAAGCACATCGGAGATAACAACCCTGGAAGTCCTGCTTTTCAGACTTCTTCCGAGTGTTCTGAAGTCACGCTGTAGAATGTCTTTCCTCTTCTTCCCCACGTCATTTGTACCAACATGGACCACCACTTCCGGATGTTCACCTTCACTCTTGACGATTCCCTGCAATCGGTCCGTGACATCCTGGATCCCGGCACCAGGGAGGCAACACACTATCCTTAAATATCGCCTGTTGCCACAGAATCCCGTTTCTATACCTCTCACTATGGAGTCCCCTACTACCACGGATCTGTCTGACGTCTGTCTCCTCGGCTTTGCTTCAGCGCCAGTTGTTGACTCGCAGACCTGACCGCATCTCAGGCTGGCATCATCTTCTGTCCGGACAGCTTCCAAGAGGGAGACCCTGTTTCCGGGAGGCACATCTCCCGAGGTCTCCTGTACTTCAAGCAACCTTTTTTTCTCTTCGTCGCCCCCCTTCTCTCTTCCGGTATCCTCGGGGTAACGACCTCACTGTAGGTCCTGTCCAGAAAACCCTCATTTTACCGGATGAACCTAAGGTCATCCAGTTGCCTCTCCCGTGCTGCAACACGGTCCTTCAGAAGCTGAATCTGGACACACTTTCCACAGGTGTAGGAGCCAGATGCACTATCATTGTCCCTGACCTCCCACATCATGCACGCAGCACACTGAATCAGCCTAGCGGTCATTTCCGCACCACTTCTCACCCTCTTGAACTGTGGCGTAGTCTCAGGGGAAAGGGCCGACAGCAGGCAAGTGGCGTGACGAAACAGATTCCAGCTGGCTATCCTCCCGGTGGACCAATGAATGTAAGGATTATGGCAGCCTAACCAGGGGTACCCAAGAAGTATTGCAGCTTGAGGAGAGGAGATTAAGTTAAATTGTACCTGTTCCCGATGGTTCCCAGAGAGAATCAAAGACACTGCGGGGGTACAGTGAGTGATTCGGGCCAGGAGTCTTCCGTCCAGTACCCGGGCTTCCGAAGGGGTAGACAACGGCTCCCGAGGAATTCCGGCCTAGGAAGCTATATCTTCATCCAAAAGTTTCCCCTCAGCACCGGAGTCTATCAAGGCACAGAAGGACAGGGACTGCTGGTTGTAGCTTACAGTGGCTTGGATTTGCATCCGGGATTGGGGGACAGAAGGGAATGGGGTCTGACTCACCAGGGTCCCTCTTTCTACTGGTGACCGCCTCCCTTTTGGCCGAAGGGAACAGGTAGCGCGAAAATGGCCAGACTGACCGCAATGGAAACAATCCCCTGCTCTTAATCTCCGGAGTCGCTTTGAGGGAGAAAGTCGGCTCCGTCCCAGCTGCATTGGTTCTTCTCTCGTCGTGGTGGAAACGGCCGGGCCAGGTGCTATTCTAGGAGTGGGGTGAGGTGAGCTGTTAGGGCTGGGAGTAGATGGTAAAGCGTCTGTGGGGTTGCCAAAGTAGTAGGACGACCGGTTCTCTCCCTCTGACGTTCTTGGAGTCGGTTGTCCAGCTTGGTGGCTAACGAGATCAATGAATCCAGGCTGTTAGTGTTATCCGTAGTCGCCAACTCGTCCTTTACCTTTTCACAGGGGCCTTGCCGAAATACCTCCTGGAGTGCCGCATCATTCCAACCCCAGTCGGCCGCTAGTATCTTGAACTCACGGAGTATTCTGCAACACTACGTGAGCCCTGATGGAGGCTGAGTAGCGGCTTAACGGCATCCTTACCGCGGACAGGATTGTCAAAAATCTTCCTTATTTCTGAGATGAAGGTAGGGAAGGAAGAACAGGTCTCTGGCTGACTATCCCAAATCACGGTGGCCCACGCTAAGGCATTTCCTCGTGACAACCCCTATTTAGATCTGTCCGCAGTATACGTGGATGACTGCCGCTCAAACACCAAGGAGTGTTGCAGCAGAAAAGCCCGGCACTTCCCCAGATCTCCGGCGTAGGGTTCTGGTTCAGGGACGCGCGGCTCTCTTAGCGAACGTGTTGTTGACTGTTCGGGCGTCACCACTACTGACAGTCTGGGCTGGTCAGACGGAGTTCCCGGAGTGGACGGGGTAGGATGGGTGGATACTCGGTCGACCTGTTCACTGACCTTTCGTATGTTTACTGACAGGGAAAGGAGGTTTTCCATGACTTCCCAGAGCGGCCGATCGTGCAGGCCCAATAGGGAGCCCTGCCTGGCGAGGGCTTGTTGCAGATGATTCGTGTCCGCTGGGTTCATATTGGCCAGTTTGTTCTGTTGCATGGGGCGACTGAGGAGAACCCAAGTGCAGGACACCGGCACGTCGACTGAGTTTGCGAGGCTGACTTAGTCGTGAACGTAGAACAGCGAACCGGAGGAATCTTGACAAGGAAACGGGATCTATACGGATTATCTTGAAACTAGAGCAGAACTTGGAACTAAACTTAGAACTAACGGCTCTAACCGGACGAGAGAACGAAACCTCACACAAGATTAGACCACCAAACTGGCAACCTGTGTCCTGACGCCATCGTACTTATTTCACAGTCTCTGATGCAACCAGGAGTACCGTAATTAAGTAAACTAGCAGCAATGGAAAATCTAATGGCTGAAATTAGGACATAATCAGGGAGAAAGGAGCGTTAAAGGGGAACGACCAAACGGAACCATGACACAGAGTTGATAAAGTTGGTGATAGTGTGGGAGAAAATGGCTTGGTGCTCCTTAGTGCGGTCATGATCGAGAGGTAAATAAGAGGAGGTATCCGCGAATTGACGCTGTGCCTCGGCAAGGTAGAGGTTAGTGCGCCAGACTACAATAGCACACCGCTTATCGGCGGGTTTATTAGTAAGGTTAGGATTAGTGCGGAGGGAGTGGAGAGGAGAGTGTTCGGAAGGAGTGAGGTTGGACTGGGAACAAGGTGTGGTGAATTAGAGACGGTTGATGTTCCGTCAGCAGTTAGCAATAAAGAGATCCAGAGCGGGCAGAAGAGCAGAGCGGGGTGTCCATGAAGAGAAGGAGGGTTGAAGATGGGAGAAGGGGTCATGGGTCGAGGTGGGAGAGTCCTTGCCGAAGCTGAACACCTACGCTCTGCCCACCAGAGAAAGCAAGATCTCCCAGTGGCTACACATTTTAATTCCACGTCCCATTCCCATTCCCATTCTGATACTATCCACGGCCTCCTCTACTGTCAAGATGAAGCCACACACAGGTTGGAAAAACAACACGTTATATTCCGTCTGGGTAGTTACCAACTTGATGACATGATTATTGACTTCTCTAACTTCCGTTATTGCTCCTCCTCCCCTTCATAGCCCATCCCATATTTAATTATTTAATATATATATTTTTTATTCCTCCCCCATTATTTCTATCTTTATTTGTTTCCCCCTCTGTCCCTCTCAATATAACTCCTTGTCTGCTCTCCACCCTCCAGGCTCCCCTCCCCCCTTCTCTCTTTCCCCAGGCTTCCCGACCTATGATCCTCTCCTTTCTCAAGTCTGGTATCCCTTTTGCGAATCAACTTTCCAGCTCTTAGATCCACCCGTTCCCTCCTGTCTTCTCATATCATTCCGGATCTCCCCCTCCCCCACCCACTTTTAAATCTCTTACTATCTCATCTTTCAGATAATCCTGACGAAGGGTCCCGGCCCGAAACGTCGACTGTACCTCTTCCCATAGATGTTGCTTGGCTTGGAGGTTAATTGCCGCTTAGAAACATAGAAACATAGAAAATAGGTGCAGGAGTAGGCCATTCGGCCCTTCGAGCCAGCACCGCCATTTAGTATGATCATGGCTGATCATCCAACTCAGAAACCTGTATCACCGTTCCCTCCACACCCCCGATCCCTTTAGCCACAAGGGACATATCTAACTCCCTCTTAAATATAACCAATGAACTGGCTTCAACTGTTTCCTGTGGCAGAGAATTCCACAGATTCACCACTGTCTGTGTGAAGAAATGTTTCCTAATGTCGGTCCTAAAAGGCTTCCCCCTTATCCTCAAACTGTGACCCCTCGTTCTGGACTCCCCCAACATCGGAACAATCTTCCTGCGTCTAGCATGGCTAATCCCTTTAGGATTGTATACGTTTCAATAGGATCCCCCCTCAATCTTCTAAATTCCAACGATATAAGCCTAGTCGATCCAGTCTTTCACCATATGAAAGTCCTGCCATCCCAGGAATCAATCTGGTGAGCCTTCTTTGCACTCCCTCTATGGTAAGAATGTCTTTCCTCAGATCAGGGGACCAAAACTGCACAAAATACTCCAGGTGTGGTCTCACCAAGGCCTTGTACAACTGAAGTAGTACCTCCCTGCTCCTGTACCCGAAACCTGTTGCTATGAATGCTAGTATACCATTCGCCTTTTTCACCACCTGCTGTATCTGCATGCCCACTTTCAAAGACTGGTGTATAATGACACCCAGGTCTCGTTGCACCATCCCTTTTCCTAATCCGCCACCATTCAGATAATAAACCGTTTTCCTGTTTTTGCCACCAAAGTGGATAACCTCACATTGATCCACATTAAATTACATCTGCCATGAATTTGCCCACTCACCTAACCTATCCAAGTCACCCAGCATCCTCTTGGCATCCTCCTCACAGCTAACACTGCCGCCCAGCTTCGTGTCATCCGCAAACTTGGAGATGCTGTATTTAATTCCCTCATCTAAGTCATTAATATATATTGTACACAACTGGGATCCCAGCACTGACCCTTGCGCTACCCCACTAGTCACTGCCTGCCATTCAGAAAAGGTCCCGTTTACTCCCACTCTCTGCTTCCTGTCTGCCAACCCGTTCTCTATCCACATCAATACCTTCCCCCCAATTACGTGTGTTTTAAGTTTGCACACTAATCTCCTGTGTGGGACCTTGTCAAAAGCCTTTTGAAAATCCAAATATACCACATCCACTGGTTCTCCCCTATCCACTCTACTAGTTACATCCTCAAAAAATTCTATGAGATTCGTCAGACATAATTTTCTTTTCACAAATCCATGCTGACTTTGTCCGATGATTTCACTGCTTTCCAAATGTGCTGTTATCACATCTTTGATAACTGACTCTAGCATTTTCCCCACCACTGTTGTTAGGCTAACCGGTCTATAATCCCCCGGTTTCTCTCTCCCTCCTTTTTTAAAAAGCGGGGTTGCGTTAGCCACCCTTCAATCCCCAGGAACTTGTCCAGAATCTAAAGATTTTTGAAAAATCATCACTAATGCATCCGCTATTTCTTGGGCTACTTCCTTAAGCATTCTGGCATGCAGACCATCTGGCCCTGGGAATTTATCTGCCTTTAATCCCTTCAATTTACCTAATAGCACTTCCCTACTAACATGTATTTCCCTCAGTTCAACCATCTCACAAGACCCTCTGTCCCCTACTATTTCCGGAAGGTAATTTATGTCCTTCTTAGTGAAGACAGAACCAAAGTAGTTATTCAATTGGTTTGTCATGTCCTTCTTCACCATAAGCAATTCACCTGTTTCTGTCTGTAGGGGACCTGCATTTGTCTTAACCAATCTTTTTCTTTTCACATATCTGTAAAAGCTTTTACAGTCATTTTTTATGTTCCCTGCCAGTTTTCTCTCATAATCGTTTTCCCCTTTCCAAATTCAGCCCTTTGTCCTCCTCTGCTGGACTCTGAATTTCTCCCAGTCCTCAGGTGAGCCGCTTTTTTCTGGCTAATTTGTATGCTTCTTCTTTGGAATTGATACTATCCCTCATTTCTCTTGTCAGCCACGGGTGCACTACCTGCCCTGATTTATCCTTTTGCCAAACTGGGATGAACAATTGTTGTAGTTCATCCATGCGATCTTTAAATGCTTGCCATTGCATATCCGCTATCAACACTTTAAATATCTTTTACCAGTCTATCTTAGCTAATTCACGTCTCATACCTATCAAAGTTACCGTTCTTTAAATTCAGAACCTTTGTTTCTGAATTACCTATGTCACTCTCCATCTTAATAAAGAATTCCACCATATTATGGTCACTTTTCCCCAAGGGGCCTCTCACGACAAGATTGCTAATTAACCCTTCCTCATTGCTCAAACCCCGTCTAGAATAGCCTGCTCTCTGGTTGGTTCCTCGACATGTTAGTTCAAAAAAACATCCCGCATACATTCCAGTAAATCTCTTCCTCACACCCTTACCAATTTGGTTCACCCAATCTATATGTAAATTGTAGTCACCCATTATAACTGCTGTCCCTTTATTGCACGCATTTCTACTTTCCTGTTTAATGCCATCGCCAACCTCACTACTACTGTTAGGTGGCCTGTACACAACTCCCACCAGCGTTTTCTGCCCCTTAGTGTTATGCAGCTCTACCATATCGATTCCACACCATCCCGGCCAATGTTCTTCCTTTCTATTGCGTTTATCTCCTCTTTATCAAGCAATGCTACCCCACCTCCTTTTGTTTCATGTCTATCCCTCCTGAATACTGAATATCTCTGAATGTTGAACCACCATCCCTGGTCACCCTGGAGTCATGTCTCTGTGATCCCAACTATATCATATTCATTAATAACAATCTGCACTTTTAATTCATCCAACTTGTTACGAATGCTCCTTGCATTGACACACAAAGCCTTCAGGCTTGCTTTTACAACATTCTTTACCTTATACAATTATGTTGAAACATGGCCCTTTTTGATTTTTGCCCTGCATTTGCCAGCCTGCCACATTTACTTTTCAACTTACAGCTTTTTGCCTCTATCCTCATTTTACACCCCTCCGTCTCTCTGCACTTGTTCCCATCCCCTTTTTGTGAAATAACCTCCTCTCTCGTAGTCTCTTTAATTTGATTCCCACCCCCCAACCATTCTAGTTTAAAGGCACCTCAGTCGCCGTCGCAAATCTCCCCGCCAGGATATTGGTCCCCCTAGGATTCAAGTGTAACCCATCCTTTTTGTACAGGTCACACCTGCGCCAAAAGAGGTCCCAATGATCCAAATACTTGAATCCCTGCCCCCTGTTGCAATCCCTCAGCCACGCATTTATCCTCCACCTCATTGCATTTCTACTCTCACTGTCGCGTGGCACAAGCAGTATTTCCGAGATTACTACCTTTGCGGTCCTTTTTCTCAGCTCCCTTCCTAACTCCCTATATTCTCCTTCAGAACCTCTTCAATTTTCCTACTTATGTCATTGGTACATATATGTACCACAAACTCTGGCTCCTCACCCTCCCGCTTGTTAATGACCCATCGTGCTTGCGTGTGCGAGAATCCAAGATGTTTTTGATAGGATTGCCAGAAGCAGTGTGAAGGGATTGTGCGGACTCGATGACCCAATGGGTTCCGTTTCACTGCACTGTGATGCTCGGTCCCCACGGCAGAACCACCTGTTCACTTTAAGTATGTGTTCCAATTAGCTGCCCCACTTACCCTGCTCTCCACCCCTGTAGGGTTGGTGGATTTCTGCATCCAACCCCCACTGACATTTACGGCAGTGATTCCATATCCTCACCCCCATCCCACCAACACCCCCCCCCACCCCCCCGCCCACCGCCGGGACCGAGAAACACGCTTGATCTACCCACTGGGAGTGGGAAAATTCCGGTAGCCGATTAACGCACTGACTCGATTAAATGTAGGAATGTGTGTGAGACCGCAACATCAGGGGGAAAATGCACCTAGATACAGGGAGAACGTGCAAACTGCATAAACACCACACACGCCTTGTACACGACAGATTACATATTGCCACAGGCAAACACACTGAACATACATCATAGAACATCACAGAAAAGTCGAGGGTCTTTGGTCCAGGATGTTCTGCCGACGTTTTAACATACTCCAAGACCAATCTAACCATTCCCTCCCACATAACGCTCCATTTTCCTATCATCGATGCGCCTATCTTAGAATTCCTAATGTATCTGCCTCTGCTGACAAACTCGGCAGCGCATTACAGGCACACATCAATGACTATCTCTAAAAGAAAGAAAAATAAAGAACAGTCGCTGACATGGTAAGAGTCTTGGCAGTGTGGAGGATCTCAGAGATCCTGGTCTCCGTGTCCAGCGGACACTTAAAGCTGCTGCGCAGGTTAACAGTGTTGTTAAGAAGGCGTGTGGTGCGTTAGCGTTCATCAACCGTGCGACAGGGTTCAAGAGCCCTGAGGTAATGTTACGGCCATGTAAGACCTTTGTCAGACCCCACGTGGAGTACTGTGCTCAGTTCTAGTCATCTAACTACAGGAAGGATGTAGATACATGAGAGAATTGAGAGGGGATTTACCAAAGATGTTGCTTGGTTTGGACGGTGTACCTTCTGAGAATAGGTTGAGTGAACTTGGCCCTTTCTCCTTGCAACGACGGGGAATGAGAGGTGCCCTGATAGAAGTGCATAGGATGACGAGGGGCATTGGGCCTGTGGATAGCCAGGGTCTTTTTTTTCCCCCCCCCAAAGCTGAAATGGCTAACACAAGGGGCCATACTTTTATGTTGCTTGGAAATATATACCGAGGGGATGTCAAGAGTCAGTTTTTCAGAGAGAGTGGTGGGTGAGGAATGCCCTGCCGAGTGCTGGAAACGGATGCAACAGGGTCATTTAAGAGCCTCTTAGATATTTACACGCAGCTTGGAAAAATAAAGGGCTATGCGCAAGGGACATTTTAGGAAGCATCTAGAGTAGGTTAGATGGTCGGCACAACATGATGAGCCTGTAATCTGTTGCAAATTTTTATTATATATTGGATCACATACTTCAATCACCTTAAAGTTCTGCACCCCTGTATTAACCATTTGCACCCTGGGATAATATCCCTGCTCAGACTTTCACTCAGTCACTTCTTATTATTTTCAGGGACTCTCCTTCGATTCACCTCTCAGCCTTTTTGATTTCAAATAAATACATCTACCCACCGTACCAATGGGCAAAACTAAACTTACAGACCACCAAATCTGCGAACGTGAATGTTCCAAGAAAAGTCTTCTGTCCCGCAAGACCTTTGACCTTTTGCCATCTGTATTCGGTTAGGCATGATCAGCAACGCTGATCCCGATGATTTTACTTTGTTTAGCCAATTTCTTAAATTCTCTCTCACCACTAACGTTTTGTGCCAGTTGCAATTTAACCCTGTAGGTCAAATAAAAAAATCTTGTCCAATCCTGTCTTAAGGTGTGTTCTAGTGTTTAGCCTGAATTAGAAAGAATCAATCAAAAGATAGACAGTAATCAGATGTGTGGCAGTTGCCAAAATCATAGCCCATGAAAAATGAAAAGGTGACAAATCGTTATGTAACTTCTATACCTGTTCTCCAACAGTAGTTGGAGACGAACACCATATATTCTGAAAGTATACGGGTTAAAAATGAAAATTGTGTATTCATAAAAGCTACAATTTTAGGCTAGCTGAAAACCCTATTAAAGGCATAAAAAAGAGTCGATTTCAACTAAACCTACAGCACGGAAACAGACTATCCGGCCATCCTATCGATATCCCCGTTTATGCTATTTTACACTTCTCAATTGTAACTGCACCTAGCTCTTACTCTGGTAGCGCATTCCATATACTCTTTGTTCAATGACGTTTTGTGATCAAATTATGCAGTTGTCACTATATAAAATAATGTCTGATATTCATTATCTACCACGTATTCACAGTCAAACAGAGAAATACAATAGAAAAAATGAAAAACTACACAAAAAGACTGACAAACAATTAATGAGCAAAAGAAAATACCGTTTGCAAATAATGCATAAATACATAGTAAACAAATATTACTGAGACATAAGTAGTAGAATACTTGGAAATGACTCCTTAGATTGTCCATACAGAAAGAAACAAATCTGCAGATGATGGAAATCAAAGCAACACCCATCAAATTCCGGAGGAACTCGACAGACCAGGCAGCATCTGTTGGATAGAGTACAGACGACGTCTTGGCGGAGTCCCTTCACTAGGACCCCCTATCTTTTACACCTTCCACTGCATTTGATGTAATACAATAAACCACTGTTTGTTCAATGGGTCAACCCAGGGCTGCACCGAATATAAGCGAGTGTATACTTTATTCATCCTGAAATTCTTGGTCTCCGCAGATAACCACGAAACCGAAGAACACCTCATAAAGGGAATGATAAAAAACAAAAGTTAAATCTCCAACGACACCCTCTCCCCCTCGCAGGCACAAACAACAACATATAGTTAACCCCCCCCCCCACGTTCCAGCTGTAAACATTAGCCCCACACCCCCAGCCCCCGCCACTCATTTGAAATTGGTTGTATATTGTAAATGCAAACAGTGTGTCAAAGCCATTAATTCTGCTATCTAGACGGTTAACATAAAACTTAAAATATAGCACGACTTTAAAAGAATCTTGGTCAGAACGCGCGTTGAGTATTGCGTACAGGTTTGATCTGCCTTCCTCCGGAAGGATATATCTGCAACACAGTGTGTTCCGCACACAGACTGGACTGTTTATAAGTATGTCAGTTGACTGTGGGAGGGTAGCATAGACAAGGAGAGTAGGGTCGGTTCCAATGGAGACATAAAGATTTGGAAGTGAAACGGCAGAATTACTGAATGCAAGATGTTTCCCCCTGTCAGTAGGAGTCACAGATTCTATCAGAATTGGTAATTAAGAGCGTGATGTGAAGGCAACTGTGTAATAATTAACGGGTATCTGGTTAATCTTGATGTTAGTTATTATTTTTGGGGCGCATTGTTGTGCTAGAAAGGCTGAATATAATCAAGGCTGAAATCAATAGTCTCAGATAACACCGGATAATTATTGGCGTCAATGCATCTCCGATCAGTACAAGCATGAGGTGCTAAGGTGGAGACCAGCTGTCACCTTCTTGAATCGTGCAGCAGGAACGTTGAGCTGTGGGGAAGGGAATGTAAGAAACTGATTGAAGCGGTGAGAGCAACGTATCAGAGGGAAACAATTTTGTTCTGCATCTTCACAAACCAACAAGTCAATAACTCTCAGAACAAGCCCGGACGTGTTCTTAGCAAGGTAGATTGGAATAGCAGAGATTATGACGATCAGATTTTGGTCCTACTGTGCTGCAGGTGTGGTGCCACAGGTTGGCAAGGCTGCTGCTGTGGTGTCAATGTTCACAAATTCTAACAGAGCAACCGTCAGCAGAGGGCTGATGGAAATATTGTGTGAATTCTGAGGGACAGAGAAATTATCACTAACAAAGGCACACACCTGGATTATATGTTTCAGATGTGAGTTTTCCGCTGAATTTCGAGAATACTGTTCCTTTGAGTATATGCTCTCTGGAGGTCTGTGACGTGCATGAAGACATGGGTGGGTGCAGTACTCTCCTGACGAAAGGTCTCGGTCCGAAATGTCCACTGTTTATCCTCTTCCATGGATGCTGACTGCCCTATTGAGTTCCCCCAGCATTTTGAGTGTATTGCCTCTGATTTCCAGCATCTGCAGATGTTCTCGTCTGTGTGAAATTCTAAGTTTGTGGCTGATAATGCCTTTGCAGATATGGGCAGACAATGAGTTTTTTCTGCACAAGTCTGTGTTATTGATTCTTCGGAGAACAAATGATAAGTGTTACTACAATGCTAATAATACAACTTGTTTTACAGTTTGACGTATAGAGGAATCTTACTATCTCAGTCTGTAGCTTCTTGAAAATGGCTGTCCAGGTTGATGGGGTGTTTAGAGAAGCAGATGTCATGGCGGGCTCTGGAGCAGGGCAAGATCAGGAGGACTCCTGATACCAGTTTACAAAACAATGACTGTCCTAAATCGGGTAGAGTACAGTGTAGGTATCATTCACCGACGGCTAAGAGATAGAATATCAGACGCTCTCTCCTTAAGGTCAGAGCGGTAAGTTCAAAGAACTTGTGGGCAACACTAACGGAGTTCCAGGGAAAATTAAAGTCGCCACTCCAAGTACATTTGCTTTTTTTATGTTTGCCCATGCGCTGTCAAAATGTTTCTTCCACTCCTTGTCATTTTGGTAGGCTGTAGTACAGCCCCATCGCAGTCATGACTTACTGCCTATAATAGCAATGGCGTTAGGAGCAGCAATAAAGGTGCACCATCGTTCACTATCCTTGGCCTCATACAGACTTAGAAGGATTTTGTATTGATCTTACCGTATTTTTAACCAGTTATGGTTACTAACCCAGCGCTGAACCCCGAACGTCGAGGACTGGTGGAACACTTGAAGTCTGGTGTCTACCGTTTGTCCTGCTTGCGAGTGACTATTCCAAGACTCAAAGCACAAGTCCCTGACCCAACCAACACCGCTCTCCGAAACATCAGAACACGCAAACCTCCTAACCTGATCTCGGACGGTCACAGGCACTGCACTATCCCTATCCCTAAACACAAGCGATTCAGCCATGGAACCTGCACCAGGGCTGGATCATGCTGATGCAGGTTTCGGTCGAAACATTGACTATCTACATTGACACCATGGTTACAGACTGAACCTGCGGATTTCCTCCAGCATTTTGTATGAGTTGCGTTCCCTATTCCAGGGCTCCACCTTATACTGTGTTTTTTTATGAACCCTTCAGCCTGCCCTCAGTGCCACATTGAAGGGATGGAATGATCCCCGTTGCGTTCCACAAGTTACACCTCTCTCGCTGGAGAAACTAATTCGATTTCGCAAGTAGGGCGGCCTTAAATCCATGCGGAAACAATACTACAAATTTTCATAAAACTATGTCTCATGTGTAGACTTGAGATATGCCTGTTGTGAATTTCAGGTCATGTCAAGAGATTTCTGGTTTATTCCTGAAAGACACCCAGTGTGAGGCAGGTGATTGCTTGTATGAACACGTCAGTGTTTCTCTGATTTCTGTCCATGAAGTGCTGGGGTTGTACTTGCTTCTACCAGTGAACAATAGTGCTGAATGCGAGCAGGTTAGATTTCTCACTGTACCACCTAGATTTATTTACAGCGGGTGCGTGTCGCATCAGTGAAGAACTTCATTGATAGCGTTCATTGTGCGTATAGATATGTCCTGACTGTGTTTGTACTGTCTAATGTGTGTGTGTGTGTGTGTGTGTGTGTGTGTGTGTGTGTGTGTGTGTGTGTGTGTGTGTGTGTGTGTGTGTGTGTGTGTTTAGAGGCTTGTGCTATGCAGAGAGTGAGTATTGGTTATACCATGGATATACCTTCAACAGCCCAACTTCTTGATGTTGGAGAATCCTGTGGTCCCGCCATGTTTGTTTTCTACTTATTAAACTCTCTGCTGTGGGGCGCTGGAATTTTACTGGGCCGATTCTGTTTCCATGACACTGAATCATTTGCGTTTAGGGATATAAACAGTTTAGTGTCTGTGATCCTCCAAGATCTAGTTTAGAGGTTTGCGAGCTTCGATGTTTTGGAGAGCTGTGTTGTTTGGAGAAGGGACTTGTGCTTTGAGTCTTGGAGTAGTCACCCTTGCCAAACCCCCTGCTCGTACCTTTCCACCCTGTGCGCTTCCGGTACTTCCCACCGACTCGTGAGAGGCGAACCGCCTCCAGGGTCTCGTTATCTCGGGTGTCGTGTGTGTCCTGCCTTAGCGAACCTGTCCCTTGTTATCCCCCTGCTGGGGTATCGCCTGTCCATCACTTCAAACAGTTCAGGGTTCAAAGGGGGAGCCGCTCCAGACAGCTCTCTCTCCCGTCCCTTCATTACACATCTCCAGATCCTGTTTCATTGTATTCCTTATCTCTCTCTTGAAGACAGGTGGCAGACCGACTGCTGATCACACAGGACAGCTAACATCTTATCTGTCTGTATTCTTGTCACACGTCCCCCCTTTAAGGATTTTTACCGGGAGGTAAAAATTACAAACATAAATACATTATTTGATACACACACAAATATAAATCTTTATCAGCTATTTGGCTAATACAGAGAATTTGAAGTTGTCAATACCTTGACAGATAGTCATCACATTTTCTGTTCCTTTTACATGTGTTATTAATAATCCCTTAGACCAGGCTCCCACTCAGCAAACTTCATAGTGGCCAAAAACACTGATGAATTGCGATCAATGTAACCTCTCATTTGGTTTTGTCCCGGGCCACAATAACAAGGGTCGTCCCATTCTGAGTCAGTTTTCTCTCGCAAGGGCTTAGTAGGAGGGGGAGGGGTATTGACCGCAGAGTTATTGCAAAACTTCCTACATTACCCCACCATCTCCAAGAGCCTTCTGAGGGCCCTCTTGTCTGTCGGGTTTGGGAGGTCAGCGATAGCCTGCACTGTAGCTTGCATCGCTGCCAGCTGCCCCTGTGTCACCACAATTCCCAGGTAAGTGACCCTCGTGTGGCCGAATTCATTTTTTTCAAGGTTCACTATCAAGCTGGCTTCAGACAGCCGTATTAAATTGCCAATACACACCTCTGTGTTCATCAGCCCTTTAGTCACTGTATTACTCATTATATATGGTGGTTGTTTGCTAGGCTAACCTATTGTAACAGACATCACCCAACGTCCCAGTTCTTTGCATTGCCTCGGGGCAATCAACCACACGGGTGCGAGTCGTTTAATTACTCCTAAAGAGTTGCTTTGTTTGGAGATTAAGGGAGAGACCTTATCAGTAGACCTGACCAAAACAATAGCCTTCTCCCATCTGATCGATCCCATACTAATCTTTTCAAAATGTTTTTTTTCTTTTATCAGGGGGCCCCTAGTTTCATTGATTTCCACACTAACCCCGACTAGGTTTGTTAGCATATCAAAAGCCGGTGACCGTCTCAGTTCGCGTCGGTCATGATCAATAACATTCTTCCCCCTGGGCAGCAGGTAAATCTCTTTCACGATTCCACCAACTGTTTCCTCCAGCACCGCAAAATTTCCACCGGGGGGTACCTCGTGGGCCATGTTAAAAACCTCATCCCCATAACACTTTTGCACCACCCCCCACTCCTCATCTACGGGTACTGTACTTGATTTCCCTTTCTTCCTTAGCACTTCCTCCTCCACACAATAGCCTACTAGTTCCCTTGTTAGAGCTGTGTCAGAGAGAGCTGTCTCTGCCGAAACCATCAGCCCCTCGCCTCGCTCCTGCGTCTGCACAAATTCTTTCCTGGCTACTGCTACGTCTGTCCCAGCTCCCTCACTACCTCTTGTCTCACTTCACTCGTTTTCATTTTCTACCCCCGTCTCGTACAAGACTGGCAGAAACGTCTCAGCTAAATTTACCACCGCAGCCCCATGATGAACCAGTGAGGCCATGGGCGGGGCCTCACTGCTGGCAGGCTGACCTGTCAATCTCACGACTGGGAACACGATTCCCCCGGCGATGTCATTACCGAGCAAGACTTCCACGCCTTTCATCGGTAATTCGGACCTCACCCCGATCGTGACTAGTCCAGAGATCAGGTTGCTTTGTAAGTGTATCTGGTGCAAAAGGACTGACTCTGTCCCTTCCCCAACATCTTTGACCTCTACATCCCCAGTCTGGGTCTCTGAGCTAAACTCTAATACACTCTTCCGTATTAGTGACTGACACGCTCCCGTGTCTCTCCAGATCCGCACTGGAACTGGTTTTAACCCCTCTTTCACTGACACCAGTCCGACCGAGATAAACCTCTCGCGCCCTTCCTGGACTTTGGCAGACCTGCCCTTCCCTAGCGCTTCGCTTAACAGCTCGATACAGTCGTTCAAAATTTCCGCTTTTCCTTTTCCCGTCTCTTTCTTTGGGACAAAGCACCTGGACGCAAAGTGTCCGGCTTTCCCACTATTATAACAGACGACCCCAGGAAACTTCCTACCAGACTGCTCCCGGTCTACCTTATCCTTCTCACTAGTCCCCGGCTTACTTTCTGACTTTTCCGGCGGACTCTCCCCGCCGTCCTGACTACCCTTCTGGTAGCCTTTACTCGGGACAAACTTCATTTTATGCGTCAACGCGTACTCATCCGCTAATTTAGCAGTTGCGGCTAACGTGGCTGCCTCTTTCTCATCGAGGTAGGGTCTCATACCCACAGGGACACAACTTTTAAACTGCTCAATCAGGATCAGCTGTAGCAGTCTGTCATAATCCCCCTCTACCCCCTTTGAGGCGCACCAACGCTCACAATATGTCTGCATCTCACGGGCAAACTCCAAATACGTGCGGTCTCACTGCTTCCTCGCATTCCGGAACCTCTGCCGGTATGCCTCCGGGACCAACTCATAAATCCTGAGGATGGCCTCTTTTACCACCTCATACCTCTGGGCATCTTCCGCGGACAAAGCGGAGTAAGCTTCTTAGGCTTTCCCTTTCAGTACACTCTGAAGTAACACAGCCCACTTATCCCTCGGCCATTCCTGACTTATAGCCACTTTTTCGAAATGGAGAAAGTACCGATCCAAGTCGGTATCGTCAAATGGAGGAACCAGCCTAACCTCCTGGTTCTCCCGGAGCCCTCCACCTTGGTTCAGCACGAGCCCCTGCTCGGCCCTTATCTTTATCTTCTCCAGCTCAAATTCTCTTTCCCTCTGTTTCTCCTCTCTCTCCAACTGTCTGTCCCTCTCTTTCTCTTCTCTCTCCAACTGTCTCTCTCTCTCTTTCTCTTCTCTCTCCAACTGTCTCTCTCTCTCTTGCCTTTCTACCTCCTTCTCTTTCTCCCGCCTTTCTACCTCTCTCTCCTGCCTTTCTAACTGCTTCTCTTCGTGTTCTAACTGCCGTACCAGGAACTCGTGCTCGAGTCTCAGTTTTTCAAGCTGTACCTGTACCGCGTCTCCAGCAGGTTTTTCAATAGACACCACCCCCAGCTCGCCTTGGGGAAACACACCTTTAGATACATAGTGCTCTACAATAGCTCTGTGTATCTCCTCTCTTCTCATTATCGACTTCACCTTAGCAAGATTCAACCATTTGGCCACAGCTACCAATTCCGATTTCCTGGCATCCTCTAATGCCTCCAAGGTCGGCGCCTTTATAAATTCCTCACCCTCCATTTCTGCTGTTTTTCTTTTCTTTCTTTCGGGAATTTTAACCCAATCAATTTACTCCGTCCCAAATTTAGCGTTCAAAATCGCGGACGAGAACCCCACTTATGTTACGTACCCCGTAACTGGATTGCCAAACCAGCAGAAATGGATCATTCAGTTGGAGTCTGGATTACTAGAACTAAGAAAGTTTTATTAAAGAAACAAGCAACACAGTAATCGAAAGGATAACAATTGCAACAGTTCAGCAATGATAAACACACATGTGCACAGAATTAAGATAACAGCATCAATCAAGCTCTATCGTTGTCTAGGGGTAAATGACCAATTTCAAAGTGACACAAAAGTCCAGTTCGATTTGATAGTTCAGTTCGCAGTAATCGTTGCCGTGGCGATGGACAACGTGGGGGGGGGGGGGGGAGGAGAGAGAGAACGGGAACGACTGATCATTCAGACACGGCTTCCACTCACAGACCGGCGATATTTACTCACAAGCAGCTTCTGGGCGGGTCCTTTGTGATGTCACCTGAGGTCACCGTCTGTGACCCTCCTCCAGATGCGGTCGATCCTCTGCAGTGAACCCGGCACCCAGGCGAGGGTGGACACACACCGGGTTCCCGCTGATCGTACCTTTCCACCCTGTGCGTTGTCCGGTACTTCCCACCGACTCATGAGAGGCGCACCACTTCCAGGGTCTCGTTACCTCGGGTGTCGTGTGTGTCCTGCCTTAGCGAACCTGTCCCTTTTTATCCCCCTGCTGGGGTATCGCCTGTCCATCACTTCAAACAGTTCAGGGTTCAAAGGGGGAGCCGCTCCAGACAGCTCTCTCTCCCGTCCCTTCATTACACATCTCCAGATCCTGTTTCATTGTGTTCCTTATCTCTCTCTTGAAGACAGGTGGCAGACCGACTGCTGATCACACAGGACAGCTAACATCTTATCTGTGTGTATTCTTGTCACACCTGGAAGAAACCCCAATGGTCCATATACCTGAAACTATCCCACTGCGTGAATGCCTGAGCCACAAATTGAACTGTACCGCCTTATCACAGCCGCTAACCACCGAGGAAAACAGATCCCCGTATATCCAATCTTGGCTTCTAACTCAAACCCTGCAGTCCAAATATAATCCATGTAAAACTATTATGCACCATCTCCAGATTAATTTCATCTTTCCGCCGATGTGGTAACCGGAACTATACACGGTGAACTAAGGGCGACCTAATAAATCATTTGATCAACTATCACACGTTTTTCCAAAACCTCCGATGCTTTTCTGTGTAACGACAAACATGCTGTTCACTTCCTTCACCGGTTTGTCTGCATGGCACAGAACAGAGAGACGTCCAATTAGGACAGAGATGAGGAGGAATTTCTTTAGACTGAGGGTGATGAATCTGGTATTCATCGGCACCAACTGCTGGAGCAGCTCCTCAGAGTTATTAGGCCTTTTGAACCCATGAGATATTCGGGCATGCAAACAAATTTAATTTTCGAAATATTCACTAGCGAATGCTGACGCCTGCTGCACGAACGGCACTGAAAGACGAGACGGCAAATATATTGTCCCGTCCTCGGAACCCACATGGAACATCTCACCTACACTGAATTCACTTCATTTTATCGGTACTCAGAATCGTATAATTGCTGGATAACAGAAGGAGATGGCGTTTGTTTTCCAAAAAGAAATGAAGAGTATAATGATAAAAGGTATATTTAACGATTCAAGCATTGCAAAACAGAACTGCACTGACACTTTACACTGAATATATTTCGAAGCAACACAAATGGACGTCCTTCTAATTCTCCTTGTAGATCTGAATTGATAGACGATAACACGTGAGAGAAAATAGTTGACACTGTGTGTTTGTTTAGTGGATTGTATCTAATGAGACCAATGGGAGCACTAACTGATTTAAGTGGGGTTCTGACTGTTATATAAGATCTCTTCCAAGCAGCACGTGCAGGCATTTGGGGCAACTTGTACAACTGATCGCTGCTTCAGAGCGAAAATGGCATACTCCACAATTTTCAGCATTGTCAGAATTTACTGCCCGGTGCTTGCGGCACTCGGTGTTCCAGGTAATGTGATGTTTTTTGTATTACGGTTGGAGCATTTTAAATGAACTGTATCTTGACAGCCAAGGCGCATTTACCATGCAGTGCATTTTATTTCTGTAATCGGACGAAGAATATAAACATTCGTCATTTAAAAAAAAATGTAAATCGCGTTAATTTAATGGTTTAATTTTACATTGGTATATAATTGAGATGTTTGATAAAATTATATCTATATTAATGTGATTTTAACCGAAGCATACATTATACAGGTTATACTATTTTTAACACAACTGTATGCTACAAATGTTTACATATGATTACGCAATGCGTAGACAAGAAAATACCACGCACCTAATGCTGGCGGAACTCAATAACTCAGGCAGCATCTTTGAAGCGAAGCAAATATTCGACATTTCCGTTCCGACCCATCACGAGGACTTAATAAGAACAGATTGCAAAGATATAACCTACTGATAGTGACAGCAATGTCTCACCAGACTCGCTTAGCACTGAGCCCGTTCTGTGCCGTGATACCTCTCTCTGACCCCGGGGAGTCTCAGCACAATACGGTGAACGCTTAGTGTAGGGACGAGGAGACCTGATGCATCACAGTTATTGTATAATTGCCAAATTATTATCAGATTTCCCCTTTCTCTCCAAGTTAAATGGGTTCCTCCCCTGCTGTCATCACAAACTGACGGGAATAGAAAGATATTATCTGTATATGATCCGTCTGGTTTAGGTTTAAGTTGCAAATTAATACATAAGCTCTGCAATATTATTCAGTGAAATAAATAAATCATGTTATCGTTTCACATCGTTTAACAATTCTAATCGGCGCGTGGCCAAGTGGATAAGGCGGCGGTCTAGCGATCTGAAGGTCGCTAGGTCGAGCCTCAGTTGAAGCAGCGTGTTGTATCCTTCAGCAAGTCACTTAACCACACATTGCTCACCGACGACAGCTAGTGGCCTTCCCTTGGACAACATCGGGCGTGGAAAGGGGAGACTTGCAGCATGGGCAACTCTCTAAACAACTTAGCCCAGGTCTGCACACTAGAAATCTTCCAAGGCGCAAATCCATGGTCTCACGAGACTAACGGATGCCTATATAATTGTTATTTAATTATATAAACGTAGTCAACCTTTGAAAGTAATTCGGTCCTGAATATTTCAGATGAATTATCTTGGTACCTGCAATTCGATGCTCAATCAACGAACCTTACACTTTCTCATTGGTCCCGCCCTGCAGCAGAGACGACACAGTCACGCAAATGAAATGTGTTTTTAAGAGTACTCTGTCTGTCAGTTATTTGCATGTTGATCCAAACAGGATGAGGTTTATCCTCAAACCAGCGCACTGGCTATTCCTCCATTACTTTGTCCATTCCAGCGCAGCCGTCTGCTGAAGGCAGGAGTATGACGTGTAATCAACTTCCTACTGTAATAAACCCCGTTCATAAGCGGCTTCGTTTGTCATTTTACTCTAAACTATCTAACCAGCCATTTTGGAATGTGGGGAACTTAATTACCGGACATTACCTTCAAATTAATTGATTGTTCACTGATTGCGCCAGGCTCGGTAAAACACTATTTAACTCTCATGCGGTATCTATTCGTAATTGTAGCGTCTCTCTCTTCGTGGGCCAGCTAAGATTTCAGGACGCTTTCTTGGCATCTCTGTTCTTGGTGGAGAGCGTTGAGTGCGAGTCTGACTTTGAAATGCATTTATTTCATTTTTTCGATATAGTTAATAAATAATATCGTTTTAATTGTAAGCCTATTAATTAACTCATTTCAAAGCTGTGTAATAAAATCAAATTGACTGAATTTAAAACCAATCTGCACATTAACCTTGCCGTTCTCTGGAAGACGCCATCCTATCAGGGACATCTCTGGATATCCATGCATTCCGGGACTGAAATACGGCCCTATATTCGCTGCATAACAGAGCCGTCTGAGGGCGCTCTATTATTAGCCTTCGGCTTTCCTTCTGATGGTCAACTGCTGGATGTGAAACTGGCGGTGTAAATTGTGCGTTATAATGTAGCATCAACTGATCAGGCCAATTGCACTCAATCTCAGTCTGAGCAAATGGTTAACCTGACTCCGGGCAATGGCCTAAGCAACTAATATTCATACTACGCAAAATAAAGTCACAAAATCTATTCTGTGGTAAATGATAGTAATTTATTTTCAATTACTTATTTCAGTTAACATAACGGCGATTGTGATCCTGTCCCGCGGGAAATGTGGTCTCTCCAAATGCATCACTCGTTACCTTGTGGCCATGGGGGCAGCCGATCTGATGATGGTCATCTTTGTTATTATATTACAGAGAATAAATTACATCTATTTGTTTGCCAGTTTCTTGCTCGTACCTCCGGCGTGTTCTCTGCTACTTGTCCTGAGTCTCGCAACATGAGATTGTTCCGTTTGGTTGACGGTTGCTTTCACTTTCGATCGCTGCGTCGCGATCTGCTCTCAGAAACTGCGGAGCCGATATTGCACCGAGAGAACAGCGACGGTGGTGGTAGCAACAGTGAGTGCAGCGTGTTGTGCCCAGGCTATTCCATTTTACTTTGCAGTGGATCGATGGCGCTGTGTCCCTGTAGCTGAATACAGCACGGCAGCCCTATGGAAAGCCTACCAGATATTTGACAGCATCGCAACACCGTTATTACCAATCTGTTTAATTCTGATCTTTAATGTTTCAACCGTCAAACGGATTAGGGAGACAAACAGAGCTCGTCAGGTACTTCGGAAAAACAGCGAAAATCGTGATGATCCAGAGGTGGCAAACCGGAGAAAGTCAATGATTCTTTTGTTCGCTCTTTCAGCCAATTTTATATTATTTTGGATGCCCCCTGCAGTACATTCTTTGTACTGGCCAGTCGAAAACTACTTCTTCACTGACAGATATTTAAACAAGCCGACCTATATCCTACAGGTATACGGGTTTATGTTATCTTCTCTCAGTACCTGCACCAACACGTGTATCTATGGACTGACGCAGTGAAAATTCAGGGAGGAGCTGAAGAATGGAGTGAAATACCTGTTTATAGCATCGGGGAAGATTTGCAAATAAATCCTCCAAATTAACTCATAGCAAAATAAAATTTGCTACAAGCGACCGTTATTTTGCGCATTTACCAATATAGATTACGGTATTATTATCTTCACGGAAAGATTATTGTCTGGTATAACATAAAATGACAGTCTATGGTGGCTGATTACAAAGTATCTAAGCATTTGAAAATGAATGAAATTAATTTCTTCCGTAATCACACTGTTTACAAAAGTTCATCATGGTAGTATAAAGATAGAGAATATATAAAAATAAATCATTGTGTAATCCGAAAATTACCATTTTCCCCCCGGTTTTGCGGCACTTTTCTGTCATTTTATTATCTCTGATATCTGCATCGGACGGTCACGTCAATATAATCGCAGTGGAATGATTTGATGCTATGCCAGAATGGCCGGCAATAGCAAAGTAGCAAGGGTTCCTTTATATTTACCAGCCGCCAAGTTAAGTTGATTAGCTGGGGTTGTCTGTTGCTCTTAGGTAAAGCTGACGCCTTTGCAATAAAATAGTGCATGTTTCTCGACTGCTGTTATGTTTTGGTAATATAAGCTAGGGAAAATGCTCCTCTGAACTGATCCATAAAACCATAAGGCCCTGAGATACAGAGACAGAGGTAGGCCAATTCACCCATCACATCTGTTCCGTATTTCATCATGGCTGATCCAAGATTCCTGTCAGACAAAATCTACTGTCCCTTCCCGATGAAGAATCTATCATCCTCTGCCTTACATATGCGTAAAGCCTTCGCTTCACAGCTGCCTGTGGCAAAGAATTCCACAGATTAACCACTCTTTGGCTAAAGAAATTGGTTCGTATTCTCCATTCTAAAAGGAAACCCCTCTACTTTGAGGCTGTGTCTTCTGATCATAGACTCTACAACCATAGACAATATCCTCTTCACATCCACTCTATCAAAGCCTTTCAACATTCTATAGGGTTAAATCTGTACACCTATCATTCTGCTGAATACCAATCAATACTGTCCCCGAATCATCAGACTCTTTTATCTGACCGGAGATTTGATTCTGCGTTTATTTTCGAGTAACTCCTTTGAATCCTTTCCAGTTTCACCACATTGTTTTTTTAAGATAAGGGTCTCTGAGCTGCTCACAATATTCAAGTGTGCTATCACGAGTGCATTCACAAATCGCAGCATAACACCCTTACTTTTATATTCCAGTCGCCCTTAAATGATGGTGAACATCGCAATCGCCTTCTTCAGCACAGTCAACTTGCAAATTATCCTTCAAGGAATCACCCACGTGCCTCCAAGTCCCTTTGCGAAGCAGTATTTGTGTAATTTATCTCTGTTTCGGAAATAGTCAACCCTTTCATTTATTCCGCCAAAGTGCATGACCAATAACTTCCAGTTACTATATTCTATCTGTTAATTCTTTGCTGATTCTCGTAATCTGTTTCTGCCATATTGCAGCACCCCTACTTCCTCAAACCGACCTGCCAAATCATATCGTCTGCCAACTTTGCAACACAGCCATCAATTCCATTATCCAAATCATTGACATGTAACATGTAAAGAATTGGCCCCAAAACAGACTACTCTGGAACACTACTGGTCACACCCAACCAGATAGAAAAGGCTCCATTTATTATCATGCTTTGCTTCTGCCAATGAGCATACGCTTTATCCATGCTCGAATTGTCTCTTTAATACCATGATCATATAACTGTTAAGTCGTTTCATGTGTGGCACTTTGCCATATGCATTCCTAACATTAAGTGCATATGAACCTATTCGCCTTTGTCGACACTGCTTGCTCATTTCTACCGCGTATGGATAACGATTTGCCAGGCAAGCTTATCCTTTGAGGAAATAAAGCATATTACGGCCTTGTTCTATTATGTCCCCTCAAGTAGCCTGAGTGATCGCCTCCGACATCCTGCCAACTGCTGAGGTCAAACTAACTGGCCGACAGTGTCATTTCTTCTGCATCTTAAACATAGAATGAATTTTCCAAGTTTCTGGTCTTCCGGAACCATTGTACAATCATGTAATTCTTAAAAAAAAGATCATTACTAAAACGCCTCCACGATGACTTCTGCTCTCTCTTTCAAAACCCTGGGTTGTGCACCGGTTGGTCAAGGTGACTGATCTACCTTTCGCAACTTTCTTGCGTTGGAAAGCTGCAAACCACATTACCCAGCAGAAACAATGCGACATGGCGATCTGTCAATCGGATGCCCGGGTACAGTCGGGGGCTGGGGAGTGGTCAGGGCGGGGTTTCTCAGAGGATTACTCCGAGGTTTTCTGGTTAACTGAAACCGACCTTCATAGACATTCACTACTCCCTCCGTGAAAGGACATGTTTCGGGATTTGTATTCGTGCTCTCCTTGTGTCAAGCGCTGGACGGATGAAAGTTCGCTATTCTGTTTTCATTGTCTGTTAGTGAGATGAACAGTCACCAGCATGATTTGCCGTCTGAGTAATTGATGCAGGCAACGATTTGCCGTTATGGACCTGTGCGGTCTGTTGTTGATTCTAACCTCCCTCTGGATGCCTCTTGAAAGAATGGTATCACCCTTCCTTTACCACTGATATTGCCCTCACCGTCATCTCCTCAATTTCACCCCCATCCGTCCTCAACACATTTCTTGCCTCTCTAACAAGGATACGGTTCCCCTTGTCCTTACCAAGCACTCCACCGGTATATGCATTGAACAGGTCATTGTCCATAATTTCCGCATCTTCAACGGGATCTTACCACTAATCGGACCTTTACCTCCTATCCCCTGCAAAACTCTCCGCTTACTGCAGAAACCACTCTCTTCCTGATTATTTTAACAATTCGCCCTTACCCAACGATTTTCATCCTGTTCCTTATCCCTGCAAGCGTAAGAAGTAATGCAATGCCCACTCACGTCCTCACTCAGGCCCCCAAACAGTCCTTCCACATTTAGAAAATAGACTGCAGAAAAAAATATTCGAGCAAAGCGCATGAGCATGCATTTATCAACATTGGATCTTTAAGTCCTTCTGAAGCCTTTTTGCTTCCTCAGATTACCTGACCCTGCACCAATTGCCGTATCATCTTCAAACGTGGCAACAAACCATCTATGGCATTTTCCAATTCTTTGATATACATCATGAAGTAAAGCAGTTCCAATGCCGACCATTGTGGAACACAAGTTGTCACCAGCAGCCAATTATGAAAAGATCCTAAATCCGTAAGACGCTTCCTGTGTGGCACAGTATCATAGACCTTCTGAAATTTTAGATATACAATATCCAATCCATCCCCTTTATCTATCCTACTTGTAATCTCTTCCAATAATTCCAACAGTTTCGTCAGGCAAGATGCACTCGGAGGGAAATCATGCTGACTTTGTGCCATCGTGTCCCGTGTCACCATAACCTCATCCTTAACAATAAACTCTACCATCTTCCTAACCATTGAACTCAGGCTAATTGATTATAATTTCCTTTCTGCTGTTTCCTTTCTTTCTTTAATAGTCGAGTGACATTTGGTATCTTCTTGTCCATCAGAACCACGGCAGAATCGAAAGATGATTGAAATATCGTTACTAAGGACACTACAAGCTCGTGGGTGCAGTTCATCTGCCGTGGTGACGTCTGTAGCTTTAGGTCTTTAGCTTTTAGAGCACGTTTTACCGAGTAATAGTAACTGCACTCAGTTTTCTTCCTTCACAGTCTTCAGAACCTGGCGCACTTCTAGTGTCTAACAGAGTGAAAACTGATACAAAATACACAGTTATTCCATCTGCCTTCTTCTTTCCCCCTTTAAAATTCCTCCCACCTCAGTTTCTAGCGGTCCTATATCGACTCTCAAATGTCTTCTATTTTTTTTTTCTAGGTGGCTTTCTTCTATCCACATTGATACTGTTTGCCAGCTTGCTTTCATATTTCATCCTTTCCCTCCTGATGATTTTAGTTGCTTTCTGCATGTTTTAAAATCTTCCCGCTAACGTATGTTTTGTTTTAAGATCTTTTTTACATCAGGTTTGGCATTCATTGTCAGTTACGATTGTACTATCTTGCTATTGAGTATTTCATCTTTTTTGGAATATATCTATCCTGCCCCTTCTCATTGATCCCAGAAGCCCATGCCATTTCTCCATTCCTGTTGTACTATCATCTCTGCCAGCATCTACTTCCAGCTTACGTTTGCCAGCTACTCTCTTATGCCACTGTAATTTCCTTTACACCACTTAAATACTGCTACGTCAGACTTTAATATCGCCCCATCAAATCTCTAATTCAACTCAGTCATAACGTGATTACTGCCTCCGACGGCTTCCTTTACTTTAAACTCCCCAGTCGCCTGCAGTTGATTAAAACACAATATATTATAACGATCCCCGAGGTGTTTCAACGACAAACGGTTCTAAAATGCCATCTGATAGAATTGCAACAAATTCACTCTCTTGAGATCCACTACCAACCTAATTTTCCTCATCTACCTGTATGTCAAAATTTCCCATGACAATTATGACATTACCCTTTTGACACACCTTTTCTATTCCACTTTGTTTTTTTGCAGTTCACGTATCAGCTACCGTCAAGTTCCTTTTACCCTGGCAGGTTCTGCACTTAATCGACATGGACACAACATCTCCAATCCTATGTCACATCTCTGATACTCACCATGATTGCTGCAATTTTGTCCTATCATGTGCCTTTCCTGGCAGCCCGTCTGCACGCAATCGTTCCTTTTATTTTACCATCCGTCATGCATTGAATCCATTCACCTCGGTTTCCACCGCCTGTAAACAATATTTAAAGCTTCCCAACAGGTCTTACAAACTTACCTGCGAACCTATTGATTCCCCTCTTGCTCAGGTGCAACCTGTCATTTTGTACAGGCCATATATCCCTCAGAAAATATCTCATTGATAGAGGACACTGAAGTCCTGGCTCCTGCACCAGTTACTCAGTCACATAGGTATCTCCCAAAATATCCTGTTTCTACCCTCCCGAGCACCTGGCACGTCTTTAATAATTTGGGACTCCTCTTTCTCGGCTCCCTTATATCCCTCTCTTCAGGACCTCTTTGCTTTTCCCTTGAAACATAGAAAACCTTCAGCACTATACAGGCCCTTCAGCCCACAAAACTGAGCCGAACATGAACCTTAGAACGACCTAGGCTTACCCATAGTCCTCTGTTTTTCTAAACTTCATGTATCCATCCAAGAGTCTCTTAACAGACAGTATCGTTTCCGCCTCCACTACCGCTGCCGGCAGCCCATTCCACGCACTCACCGATCTCTGCGTAAAACACATACGCCTGACATCTCCTCTATACCTACTTCCAAGCACCTTAAATCTAAAACCTCTCGTGCTAGCCATTTCAGGCCCAGGAAAAAGTCTCTGGCTATCCACACGATCAATACCTGTCATTACTCTGTACACCTCTATCAGGTCACCTGTCATGTAATTCATATGTAATTTGTTGCAGTATGTAAAACGGAGCTGGCTTCTCTGCCTTGCCCTCTAAAGTCATGTGCAGGTGATCTCAGAGGTCCCGACCCTGGATGCAATTCACACAGATGTAGATCTGTGGCAGAATCTGGCACTACCAAGACTCCAATATCCAGTAGGAAGAACACAGAATGCTCAATTGAACTACGCAATATTCACGGAAAATTAACAGAAACTTACTCAGAGCCAGAGCCTATTCCGATCCGAAGGCTCTTTTGAGCTAAAGTCTGACATTTTCTCAAATGATGAATTCCTCTTTGGATAACAATGCTGACTTTACAATAATATATCATCTGTCTCAAAATATCCCGAAAGCTTGTCCTAAATAATAAACTCCACATCGCGTCAACCACTGAAGCTAGGCTAGTCCCAGTATCTGGTGGAAGGATCGCCACCAATTCCTGCACAATCCCTTCAGTTAATACTTTCAGAACCCAGCAGTATAGTCGATCCGCTCCATATAACTTTTTTCCCCTTACGCTTTTCAAATATCGAGCATCTTCTCCTTAATAATGCAAACTACCCTCACATCTGAATCCCCCTGACACTACTCCATTTCTGGCATTAAGCAAAAACTATGAAGACTGACGCAAAATACTGATTTAGTTCGTCTGCTGTTTCTTTATGCCCCATCACTACCTCTCCAGGTTCATTTTCCAACAGTCCGATAATCTACTCTTGTCGCTCCGTCTTACCGTTAATACCATATTATACCATCATATTTGACTACCAAGATGAACCACCTCACATTTATTTGAGTTGAACTCCATCTGCCACTTCTCAGCCCAGTTTTGCATCCTATCAATGTCACGCTGTAACCTCTGCCAGCCCTCCATATTATATACCACACCCAATCTTTGTGCCGTCAGCAAATTTACTATTCATCCCACCACTTCTTCATTAAGGTCATTCAGAAAAATCACGAAGAGAAGGGGTCTCATAACAGATCCCAGAGGCACAGAGGTGGTCACCGACCTCCATGCAGAAATTGACCCATGTACAACCAATCATTGCCTTCTGTGAGCAAGCCAATTTTCGATTCACAAAGCAAGGTCCACTTGCATCCCATGCCCCCTTACTGCCTCAATAAACATTGTATGGGGTACCTTCTCAAATGCCTTGCTGAAATCCATATACACTACATCTACGGCTCTACCTTCATCAGTGTGTTTCGTCACTACCTCACGTTTTATAATTGTAATTAAATTACAAAAAATGCGGCCAAACTTCCCAGTTACATCAGAAAAACATCAGAGAATGAGACATAGGAAGAGTAGCGCATCCGGCCGTCAAGCTTGCACTGCCATTCAATAATGTCATGGCTTATCTCGCCATGGAGTCTTCTTCACCTGCCTGCCTTTCACCCATAACGCTTAATTCTCCAAACATGCAAAAATCTGTCCAACGCTTGTTAAGTATATTTACTTAGATAGCCTCCATTGCTTCTAATGGCAGAGAATTCCACAGATTCAAGAACGTCAGGGAAACGCAGTTCTTCTGCTTCTCCGTCATAAATCTACTCCCCCTAATCTTGAGGCTCCTTTTCCTAGTTCTAGTCTCACTTGCCAGTGGAAACCACTTTCCCGCCTAGATCGTAACTATCCCTTTTATAATTTTATATGTTTCTATAAGATCTCCTCTCCTGATTTCCAGCGACTACAGTTCCAGGCAACTCAATCTCTCCTCATTGTCTAAAAGCTCATAGAAACATAGAAAATAGGTGCAGGAGTAGGACATTCTGCCCTTCGCCTAGACGGCCATTCAGTATGATCATGGCTGATCATCCAACTCAGAACCCTTTACCTGCCTTCTCTCCATACCCCGTGATCCCTTTATCCACAAGGGCCATATCTAACTCTCTCTTAAATATAGCCAATGAACTGGCCTCAACTGTTTCCTGTGGCAGAGAATTCCACAGATTCACAACTCTCTGTATGAAGAAGTTTTTCTCATCTCGGTCCTAAAAGGCTTCCCCTTTATGCTTAAACTGTGGCCCCTCGTTCTGGACCTCCCCAACAATCGTCCTGCATCTAGCTTGTCCAAACCCTTTAGGATTTTATACGTTTCAATCAGAACCCCCCTCAATCTTCTAAATTCCAGCGAGTATAGGACTAGTCGATCCAGTCTTTCATCATATGAAAGTCCTGCCATCCCAGGAATTAATCTGGTGAACCTTCTTTGTACTCCTTCTATGGCAGGAATCCTCAGATTAGGGGACCAAAACTGCACACAGTATTCCAGTACTTACCATGGCTTTGTACAACTGCAGTAGTACCTCCCTGCTCCTGTACTGGAATCCTCTTACTACGAATGCCAGCATACCATTCGCCTATTTCAACGCCTGCTGTACCTGCATGCCCACTTTCAATGACACTCAGGTCCGTTTTCCTACTCTGCCGCCATTCAGATAATAATCTGTTTTCCTGTTTTTGCCACCAACGTCGATAACCTCACATTTATCCACATTAAATTGAACCGGCCATGAATTTGCTCACTCACCTAACCTATCCAAGTCACCCTGCATCCTCTTAGCATCCTCCTCACAGCTAACACTGCCGCCCAGCTTCGTGTCATCCGCAAATTTGGAGATGCTGCATTTAATTCTCTCATCTAAGTCATTAATATATATTGTAAACAACTGGGGTCCCAGCACTGAGCATTGCGGTACCCCACTAGTCACTGCCTGCCATTCTGAAAAGGTCCCGTTTATTCCCACTCTTTGCTTCTTGTCTGCCAACCAATTCTCTATCCACATCAATACCTTACCCTCAATACCGTGTGCTTTAAGTTTGCACACTAAACTCCTGTGTGGGACCTTGTCAAAAGCCTTTTGAAAATCCAAATATACCATATCCACTGGTTCTCCCCTATCCACTCGACTAGTTACATCCTCAAAAAATTCTATGAGATTCGTCAGATATCATTTTTCATTCACAAATCCATGCGGACTTTTTCCGACGATTCACCGCTTTCCAAATGTGCTGTTATCATATCTTTGATAACAGTCTGTAGCATTTTCCCCACCACCGATGTTAGCCTAACCGGTCTATAATTCCCCGATTTCTCTCTCCCATCTTTTGTAAAATGCGGGGTTACATTAGCCACCCTGCAATCCTCAGAAGCTAGTCCAGAATCTAAAGCGTTTTGAAAAATGATCACTAATGCAACCACTATCTCTTGGGCGACTTCCTTAAGCAGTCTGGGATGCAGACCATCTGGCCCTGGGGATTTATCTGCCTTTAATCTCTTCAATTTACCTAACACCACTTCCCTACTAACATGTATTTCCCTCAGTTCCTCCACCTCACCAGACCCTCGGTCCCCTACTATTTCCGGAAGATTAATTATGTCCTCCTTAGTGAAGACAGAACCAAAGTAGTTTTTCAATTGGCCTGCCATATCCTTGTTCCCCATGATCAATTTATCTGTTTCTGACTGTAAGGGACCTACATTTGTTTTAATCAATCTTTTTCTTTTCACATATCTACAAAAGCTTTTACAGTCAGCTTTTATGTTCCCTGCCAGTTTTCTCTGATTTTGTTTTCCTTTCCTAATTAAGCCCTTTGCCCTCCTCTGCTGCGCAATTTGCTTTCCCACTCAATTTTGTGTCATCAGCAAACTTGGATATATTACACTCGGTGCCCTTTTGCAGATTATTAAAGTATTTCATGAAGATTTACCGGTCCAGCACCGAACCCTGCGGCTCACCATTCACCACTGATCGCTAAACAGAGTAACACGCATGTATCTGCTTTCTATTAATTCACCAATCCTCCATCCATGTGAATACATCACCCCAACTCTATGCATCCTTATCTTATGGACACGTCTTTTTATAGCTGTCGCAATAGGGAGCGTTGGGGATGGACTCAAATGCAAGACACAGACATTGAAGTACAAGGAACAGGACTTGACTAGAGTAAGGACGTGACAGGATACAGAACAGGAGCAGTAATGCAGACTTGCGCTAGGACATGGACAAGACAGGAAACGTGGACAAGGTAATATGCACTAGGAGCTCAGAGCCAGAGACTGGACAACGACCCAGAACCTGGATTTTGCATCGAGCTCGGGCCCCAGAGCCAGGTAAAGACATGACATGACTTCAGGACAGGACGTGGCTGAGGTCGAGAGTCTTGAGTCTGAGGCTCGAGGCTGGGGGCTTTAGGCTTGTGGCTGGGGTCTTGAGTCCTGAGGCTTGAGGCTGGGGGCATTAGGCTTGAGGCTGGGGTCTTGAGTCTTGAGGGTTGAGGTTGGGGTCTTGAGTCTTGAGGGTTGAGGCTGGGGTCTTGAGGCTTGAGGGTTGAGGCTGGTGTCTTGAGGCTTGAGGCTTGAGGCTGGGGTCTTGAGTCTTGATCCTTGAGCTGGGGTCTTGAGTCTTGAGGCCTGAGGCTGGGGACTTGAGGTTTGAGGCTGGGGACTTGAGGCTTGAGGCTTGGAGAATGGCTGGGGTCTTGGATTTGAGCTGGGAGACTGGCTGCGGTCTTGGATTTGAGCTGGGAGACTGGCTGGGATCTTGGATTTGAGCTGGGAGACTGGCTGTGGTCTTGGGTTTGAGCTGGGAGACTGGCTGGGGTCTTGGGCATGAGTTGGGAGACTGGCTGAGGTCTTGGTCTTGAGCTGGGAGCCTGGCTGGGGTCTTGATCTTGAACTGGGAGATTCGCTGGTGTCTTGGTCTTGAGGTTGGAGACTGCGAACTGTACATCAACATAGAGCCGGGACTTATTCTTCGACAAGCCGGGACTCATCTTTAACAAGACACCAATATGAGACAGGACAGTACATAGACATAGAGCCGGGACTTATACTTAGACAAGCGGGGACTCCACTTCTCCACACCAAGGTGGGACAGGATCATTCGCGGGGTAACAGCAGAACGGCCGGAATACCCAACAGAGGCAAAGACAAGAGAAGACAAGACAGGTCCCCCCGCAGGGCAACGGCACCGCACGGAGGCGAGGACAAGAAAAGGTAAACACCAAAGCGAAACAGAAAGTTCCATGTATGATCCGTGGTAGCTCCAAATCTCAGTTTAGCCGGCAATCTAAGCTGGCTAAGGAAACAGCCGGACCCAACCTAGCTCGCAGTGGCTGGCAGCCACGCAGCTGGCCCGGGAAACAGCCGAATCCATATCGCAAAGACAGCTCCGACTACCGACAGCAAGGCGGCATTAAGCGATGGTTCTCCAACGCGGTCTAAATATGGCAAGTGGCCACACTAGCCTTCCACCAGCAAGTTCCTCCCAGGGGATCTTGACAAGACAAACCAGCCGCCCACACTTAGCCCCAAGGCTACTTATATTCCAAGCCTCAAGATGGGAATCAGGTACCTATGATTAACTCAATCAAAACAAGGAAAAGCTGGAAGACCCGGAGTCCTGAGTCCACGTACCGGAACGTGAACCGGAATACGGACCTCACGGACCACACCGTGACAATAGAAGTTTATCAAACGTCTTCTGGAAATCTAAGTAAATAACGTCCATCTCTTCTGCTCCAGCAGCCGCATCCCTTATGTCGTTAAAGATGTCCAGTAAGTTTGTTAAACTCAATCTACCTTTGCTGAACCCATGCTGCATCTGCCTGATGGATCTGTTTTTTTTTCAGATGCCTCGCTATTTCCTCTTTACTGATAGTTTCGAGCATTTTTCCAACTACAGATGTTAAACTAACTGGTCAATAGTTACCTGTCTTTTACCTACATCCGTTTCTCAACAGTGGCGTGACGTTCGCCATTTTTCAATCTGCCGGGACATACCCAGAGTGCAGAGAATCTTGGTAATTTATCCACAAAATCTCTGCAATAACTTCTGCCATTTTTTTCAGTAACATGGTGTGCATCCAAATAGGACCTGGAAAGAGACTTGTCTATCTTGAGGACCACAAGTTTGCTCAGCACTACCTCTTCAGTGATAGTTATTGTATTGAGGTCCTCATATCGGATCACAGCCATAGCATGTCCTTTGGCGTATCAGACGTGTCCTCCACTATGAAGACCGACACAGAACAATCATTCAAAGCCTCGGCCATTTTTTATGACCGTATATCACTTCGCCATTCTCGTCCTCGAAGGGAACTAAGTTCACTTTCGCCACAATTTCCACCTCATATAAATATAAAATCAACTTTTACTATTTTTATATGCAATGAAATTTTAATTTGATAACCTATCTTTCCTTTATTTATTGTTCGCTTATTGATTCTTTGTTGATTTTATTTTTTATTCACAATCTTTCCGTATATCACAACTCATGGCCCCAGCCCGGGAACAGCCACTCTCTACGCGCTCACTCGCGATTCCGAACTCAGTCGTTGTTACACTCCGCCTCTTTCTCCCAGCTACCATCTCCGAAGTCAGTGCCGATCTCCGATCCTGTCTGTAGAGCCGCTCCCGGAGCGCTGCGCTACTGCTGGAAGGAGGACACTGGTAGCGCCCTTGTCCCGCGCCCAGGAGCTCTCCATTTCCGGCTGCTGTAAAACCGCTCCCGGGGACGTGTTCTGCTGTCCTCTGTCAATCAGGTCAAGGGACGGAAGGACGCTGCGCATGCTCTCATGTTTGAATGACGTCGTAGAGTGAAACTTCGCCATTCCTTCCCTCAGTTCACTTTCTGAGAGTCTGTTCGGAGGGACCGAGTCTGGGAGAGGGACGGGGTGGATTTAAACCGGGCAATAAATACGTTGCCCACTTGGCATCGTTCTTTCCAAAGTGTCTCAGCTGTTCTTCTCGCTGCCTTCTACAGTCACGCCGACACACTGACAGAATCGGCATGTGCCCGAAAGGTGCGAGCTTATATCTCAGCAACAGACCATGTTTAATGTTTCGAAGTGACAGAATCGGTCACCGAGTGTCACGCCAAACGGCGCTCAATTGCAGTCTCGTGGATGGATTAATTGGGAAAAACGTGCTGAACACAACTTTCTCGGTAAACTCTCCCGTCCAGGACTATCTGCCGTCTGGGTTGTTTCATATTCTAAACAACCACTCCAACCCCGTTTTGTTTTATTCAAAAATTCTCCTGTATTTCCAGTTTTCATTTCCAGCTGGAAAACGGTTTGCACGTCAGGGAATCGATCCCTAGTCTACCGATTGATTGGAGGGGAGATTAACCAGCACACTAGTGAGGAGTAAACGAGGGTGTGGAATCTGTCATAACGATTGCAACCAGGAAAATCTGCAGATGCTAGAAATCAAAGTAATACAGACAAAATGCTGGAGGAACTCAGCAGTCCACGCAGCATCAATGGAAAAGAGTAAACCGTCGACGTTTCTGTCTGAGATCCTTCATCAGGGCGTTCATACGGGTGTCAGGGTACAGGAGAGTTCACAGACTCAATTTGATGTCTGTTTATTGAGTGCAGAGGTGGCGCCTTTCACCCCTCCCCACCTCACTGTGTGACTGGAGGGTCTCAGGATTCCTTAGCGATTCAGTCGCTTACTTTGCCCAAGGAACGGATCCCATCAGCGTCTAAATGCGTGTTCTTTCCGTTGTTTGAAACATTTATAATCAGGGTTTGTTTTCCCTTTCGCTGATGCGTGAGGCAGGGAACCATTTCTAGCTCCTACTCTCGGAAGAGTCGATTCTCCCTGCAGTCCGAATCCAGAGTGTTTTGTTTCTCCGGTCTGTCGGAACCTCGCGACACCCACTGGTCGGAACTGGTACTGCAACAGAGTGAGGAATGATCCTCCAGAAAACAGCTCGGAAACTGATATTCGAATTATAGGTTCATAGAGTAAAAGAGATGGTTCACTACTCCAACCTCCACTCGATCATGAGCCGATTGCGGTATAACGGTGAGCATAGAGGCTTCCCAACCAGTAGATCTGAGTTCTATTGTTGGCAATTTAAAAATCTACAATTTTAGACTCTAAAATAACCTCTTTCAGAACTATGTACACGGAACTCGTGGGGCTAAGTAGACCACTCACACTAATCTATGGGCAATTTACTGTGAGTCTAAACGTTTTATTAATTATCATCACCTAGTAGATCAGAGATTGAATTCTCATCCTTCATCTGGGTTGAACTCCGACTGAATGATCGAGGACCCCAAATTAAATGAAAAACACACATAATAACATTTATCTATGATACAATTATGAAATTACAGCCAGGTATATCTGATAAAATTAAAATTGAATGGGAAAGGGAACTTCAACTTTGCCTACCTCTAGCGAAATGGGATTTTTTTTCAATTAGTCAGTACTTCTTCTACATCTGCTAAACATACATTAATACAATTTAAATTAGTGCATTGAGCACATTTGTCTAAAGCTAAATCAGCCCGTTTTTATTCCCATATAAACCCTATTTGTGACAGATGTCACTCTGAATTGGCTTCTTCAACTCATATGTTTTGGTCCTGTCCTCTTTTCAAAAAATATTGGAAAGATGTTTTTTGTTATTATCTCAGCATTTCTGTGTTTTGATTTACAACCTCATCCCATTACGGCAATTTTTGGATTGCCAATGGTAGAACATAGATTTTTATCCTCTTCAGCCTGTCGGGTGATTGCATTTGTTACTTTAATGGCCAGAAGATCTATTTTATTGAACTGGAAGGAGACCAATCCTCATACTACATTCCAATGGTTTCCCCAAACTATATTAGGTTTAAATTTAGAAAAAAAAAATAGAAGTGATATTTTTGATCCTTTGGTTAAATTTGAAGAAACTTGGAAACCATTTATTCAACATTTTCATACGATGTAATTTGACCTTCCCGAATCCTTCTTATTAACTTAAAATATACGAATAGCGGAGCGGAGTTGACGACATTACTGAACGTGTTCGATTTACGATATTGGTCTAGCCCTGTTTTGTTCGGTTTGCTTTTTTGGGGTTTAATATTTAGTTCTTTTTTTCTTTCTTGTTTGGGGTTTTTCTTTGTATTTTTTGCCTTTTATTTGTTTTATTCTTTTTGATTAATTACATCATGAGTTTGCAGGTCTATTATACCTGTGTTATCTGAAATCTTTTCTGTACACGTTTATCAAAAATAAGATTATTCCAATCTCTTTGTATCAACATTGTTATTTTGTTTATAACTTTGGAAAAAAATAATAAAAAAAAGAGTTTTAAAATAGAAGAAAGAAAAAAGTGGACCCCAAATTAAATGGAAAAAAAAGAAAAACAATATTAGTCCCGGCAAGGCCGTTAGTTCCAAGGACTCCGCTCCAGGAAACGCACTTTCTGGTCAAATCGAACAGACAGATTCCTGAGCAAAGACACCCCGCATCCCGGATATTCTCTCCTTTCCCCTCTTCCATCGCGCAGAAAGCACAAAATCCTGAAAAAAAGTATCACAGACTCATGGATAGTTTCAGTCCCGCTGTTTTGTCTACTGAATCGTTTCTTAGTACGGTAAGGTGCACATTTGACCTCACAATCCACCTCGTTATGTTGCTGCCCCTTATTATTTACCTGCGCTGTGCTTTCTCTGTCGCTGTTACACTTTATTCTGCACTCTGTTGTTGCTTTACCTTGTGCGATCTTAAGGCACTGCGCAATAATTTCAACTCCACGGACAGTATGAACGAGAAGGTTTTCTCTGTATCTCGGTACATGTGTCTAAAATATAAAAGTTTAAATTCCCATCGCGGCCGCAGTAGGGAGACCCGGCCTCCGTTCAGCGCAGCGTTTCCCAGCTGCCAATGAAACACAACAGAAACAAATCTGCCGGATCATTGGCCGCCAGCCTGTCGGTTAACAGCCGGACGCGCTCACCGATGCGCCGCACAGACAAGTTTTGTGGAAAGTAGGAATAAATGGTTCAATTCTGCGTTGTAGAACGTGACCAACAATCGCTGCTGGGCGGGACCCGGTTTTTCACAGTCTTCATGACTGGTTTGCATCAGAGAGTCAAACAGAAAATGTTGGAAATACACAGTTGTCAGGTCTCGAAGCTGCGCGAGGAAATCCCAATGGATTCCGGGTGCATTGCGAAACAATTCGGCCACGACTACACACTCCCACTGATTACCCTTCTGGCATTTAACCAAACGGAAGAATGCTGCGCCTGCCCGTTCACCTCCTCCCTCACAACATTCAGGACCCCAAACAGTCCTTCCAGGTGAGGAAACACTTCAGCTGTGAGTTTGCCTGGGCCAATCTACTGTATCGAGTGCTTCCAATACGGCCTCATCTACAATTGCGAGACGCAAGATGGATTGGAGAAACACACATCAAAGTTGCTGGTGAAAGCAGCAGGCCAAGCAGCATCTGTAAGAAGAGGTGCAGTCGACGTTTCAGGCCGAGACCCTTCGTCAGGACTAGTCTCCTGGCCTGCTGCGTTCACCAGTAACTTTGATGTGTGTTGCTTGAATTTCCAGCATCTGCAGAATTCCTGTTGTTTATGGATTGGAGAACCATTTTGTCGAGCAACTTTGCTCCGTCCGCAACAAGCAGGATTTACCTATAGTCAACCATTTTAATTCCACTCCCATTCCTATTCTGACATGTTGGTCCATGGATTGCTCTGCTGCCACGATGAAGCCACGCTCGGGTTGGAGGAGCAACACTTCATATTCCGTCTGGGTAGCCCTCAAACTGAGATTATGAGCATCGATTTCTCTAACACAGTAAATTTCTCCATTCTACTCACTGTTTTAATTTTCATTTCGGGATTTCTCTTGCGTCTTCACCTTTCCTCGACTGACTACTGCCTCCCTCCAGTCAACCCGCCTCTCCAATCTGATTTCTGCTTTTCAGCCCTTTTCCTTTTCCACTAATCACCACCCAGCCTCTCATTTATTTCCCTTTCTCCAACATTTCTACCTTCCATCCTCACCTGGCTCCACCTATCACCTCCCAGTTTTCAATACTGCCCTTTGCCCAACATATCTACCTCTTGTTCTCACCTGGCTCCACCTATCACCTCCCAGTTTTCAATCTCCCCTTTCTCCAACATATCTACATTCTTTCCTCAAATGGCTTCACATATCACCTCCCATTTTTCAATAATCCCCTTTCCCGAACATATCCAGTTTCCTTCCTCAGCTGGCTTCACCTATCACTTTGTAGCGTGAACTCCTTCTCCTCCCTCACTTTCTCATTCTGGCTTCTTCCTACTTCCTGTCCAGTACTTATGAAGGAACGCGATTTGTTATTCCTCTCCACAGATGCTGACTGACCTGCTGAGAGCGTCCAGTGTTTTGTGTGTGTTACTCTGATTCTTGTGCCAAAAAATACCCATCTTCGACCATCGCCCACCTGATCTATGACTCTTTTTTTCCCCTCCTTTCATTACCATAGTCTGCTGTACTGGACAATTCCCGCAGTTTTGATGTTTATGCAACATAGAAACAAGTGTCCCGATGATAACAGTCACAGTCACTCACTTGGTCTCACCAGATCCGCGGCTTTTCTTCTGCCTGATCACGCTCGCCCATCTTGTCTGAAACTGAAAAGTACCTTATTTTCTCTCTTTCCCAGTGATGAAGAATGGAGCTCCGCCTGAAACATTAAATTTTTTTCCCTTTGTACTAATGTGACCGACCCGTGAACTTCGCAGAGGAGCAGCAAGTCGCCGCTTTATTTAACTTGCACGTTGATGTGAAGAAGAAGCGAAACGTCCCGGCTCCTGGGTTCACAAAACAACCCGGAGAATCGCTCTGAGATCTGTGAGGCAGTACCAGCCACTGGCCACGAGAGGGCACCGAGGGTCTGGGTCCTGTGTCCTGTGTAGCGGCGCAGAACACTTCAGAGTTCAAAGTCAATTCATTATCAGATATGCTACCATTAGATGCATTTTCTCGAGAGGATTCACAGTAAGTGCACAGAAACAGAATACGATCAATGAAAGAGTGCACACAAGACGGACAATCAATGCAGAAAACATAACAGACTGTGAAAATACAAAAACGTAAAATAATAATCAAATAAAGTTATATTTGATAATATTAATTATCAAATTATAATAAATTATATAAAGTTGTAGGAGCAGCAACCCTCCTTAATTATATAAAGTTATAGGAGCAGCAACCCTCCATGGAAAACATCCCCATGATCTGAGCAGACTAGATGTGAAGAAGGAGACGTGGAACGCTTGGCTCAGTGTTGGAGACCTCTTCCCAGAAACAGAGGGGTTCGTTGTGGCATTACAGGGCCAGGTGGTTAACACAAAAATGTTATAAATACATAATAAAGGCCTAATAAAATAAAGCTTATCGAGCATGAACAGGGTATACATAGTCCCAATGGTAATATCAACATCTAGTACCTCAAAGTCACTAGACAATAGCATTAAACATTTTGGCCACTAAAGCAAAATTTCTGTAAATCTCCTGAAAGCCACTATACTAT
The DNA here is from genome assembly GCF_030028105.1 of Mobula birostris. Lineage (NCBI taxonomy): Eukaryota > Metazoa > Chordata > Chondrichthyes > Myliobatiformes > Myliobatidae > Mobula > Mobula birostris. Next base: position 27,153,420 of record NC_092397.1, read on the forward strand.
ACACCACTAGAATGGTCCGAAGTCCGTAGCTATTGAGGAATGAGTGTTCTTCAGCACACCCGTACTTCAGGCCAGCTTGAGCTGAGAAAGTAATAATAATAACAACAAAGCAAAAATGTTTCTAGCATGAAATGTCGAGTTTGAAAGTGAGTTGTGGAAACAGTCAGTGCTGGTGTGACTGAAGTCGAGTGAGTTTATCCCTCTAGTTCAAGTGGCGATAACATAAATTTAAACATGAAATACATTGGTGCCCTGTAAGAGTTTCTGTTGGTTTGATCGTCCATGTACAATATATTAAGTTTATGCCAACATGAATGTAAGCAAGACAGGTCGTGGTAGTGTTCAGTTTTCTATATGTGGATTTTTTTTTTAAATGAATGTATTAGGAACAGCACGGAGCGCACAAAACGGACACAAAAGGCCACTGGATCAGTAGCGTCCCTGGATAAGCTGGAACCACCAGCACTTCGGATAAAAGCCGAACAGCGGCTGACTAATTGCATCGTACAGCCCACCTGAATAAAAGCAGATCACATGGGCACTTCCTGGTTTTGGAGGCGGCGAAAAAAGTTGGGTGTTTCGACTGGCTCTTTACAATCTGTATCCCTGGGAGGGATCAGGGAGTCAAAACCGATATAAACACGTAGTCGGCAGGACTCGAACCTGCGCGGGAAAACTCCAATGGATTTCTAGTCCATCGCCTTAACCACTCGGCCACGACTACAAGTTCTTCACAGCTGGATTCAAATCCCGGAGTCAGATAAACAGGGTTGATCCTGAACTAAAAGCGGGGATTGCTGGAAATATTCAGCAGATCTGTTAGCGGCTGTGAAGAGAGAAACCGAATTCACGTTCAGCTCAATGACCTTTCACCAGGAAATCAGTCACTGAACTGGATGGAGTCTCAGTCAGAGCGGAGCAGGATCGGGAGATGTAGAATCCTCGTAGGGGGATTAAGAAGCTGCTCGGGTAAGAAGACCCCGATGGGAGTTTCTTTATAAGCTTTCGAGTTGTAGCCATGGATGTGGTCTACAATATACAGCGGGAGATTCTCTTTGCCTGCTGACTGTTATTTAGGTTATAAACACAGGAGATTCTGCAGATGCTGCAAATCCAGAACACAGAATGCCGGGGCAAATCACCAGGTCTGACAGCATCTCTGGGGAGGAGGAAACAGTCCATATTTCGTGCGCAGATGCCCGTTGAGTTCCTGCTGCATTTTGTGGATGCTACGTCGGTCAGTCTCGACGTGACCAGCAGCGACCGCAGTCTGAGGTGAACCGGAGAACACACCCGCACTCCGGGATTAATTTGTCCAATCCCGAGTCTCGTTCACCTTCCCATCCGTCCATATGATCCAATGAAGGACAGAATTCCGTCAGTTTTCAATAGCCCGCAAATCACTGGGTCTGAATGTGAAAGTGAGCTGCTGTCGCAGTCCTCTCTCTCCTCTGTAGAGTCCTGCCGTCGGATGTCTTGCGATTCTCGTACCAGACGGTTTAGCAAGTGGTTAGAGCTCGCTCAATGACCCTCCTGTGAAATAAACACAGATTGAAGAGGGGTTGGGGAAGTCTCACTGAAGCCAGGAAGTGGACACACCGGTGCGCTTTCTTGCTGTTCTCTGTGGCGTTCATAGGGCGGGTTTGGTGGTCCACTCTCTCTCTCTGTTGAGGAGCCGTTTATTTGCGGTAATGAGCGGTCAGCCTGCACCTTCCAAATGAATCATCTCTTTGGTCTTGTCCACGTTCAGACTCAAAGCATCATTCTACCTCCTTTATGTGTGCCGCTGTATCGCGGTACCGTCATTGTGCCGACTGCAAACCTGATGATTCGGTTTGAGCTTTGCAATGTTCAAAATTCCAGCTCACTAGCGTGGAGATGCCGGGGATCGAACCCGGGACCTCTTACACGCAAAGCATGCGCTCTTCCACTGAGCTACATCCCCACTTAAAATACAGAAGTGTTCAGGTCCAAACCTTCCTGCATATCACAACTGAGCATTGCAACACGGATAATGGCTGATGGCCACAGTCATTCGGCCCCGAGGCTGCTCCACTATCCAGTGCGATCATACTTCATCCTTGTTCAGTTCTCTTCCTGAGCATCATGATAATTTTTGTGGAAAAGAACCAATTAGACTCCAGCAGAATGATCACGGAAAATAAAGCATGTGCCACGCTCTGAAGCATAGTTTGAATGGTCTCCTCGTTAAAAAAGATGGACGCCTCACAATCTCCCTCGTCACGACGCTCCACCTTATTATTTTCCCGCACTGTGATTTCTCTGTGGCTGTTACACTTTATTCTGCATTTAATTAATGATGAACCTTGTTCTCAGACAATGCTCTGTGTCATGATATGATGTCTATGAAAGCAACTCACATAAAAAATGCTGGTGAACGCAGCAAGCCAGGCAGCACCCATAGGGAGAGGTACAGTCGACGTTTCGGGCCGAGACCCTTCGTCAGGACCAACTGAAAGAAGAGATAGTAAGAGTTTGATGTCTATGAAAATTATAAAAGGGAAGCTTTTTGTCACATATTGTATCTGGCAAAAATAAAACCATTTAAGTCCCCACTGCACTCTGTACGGCAGCAGAAAGGGAGCATCCCCCCATTCCACCCCCACCCACTATCCCAGCAGACAATCAAATGCACCGAAAAAGCTGCTGGATCCCCAGACACCCTGGGTGGTCTCGAACGACCAACCTGTCGGTTAACAGCCGAACGCGCTCACCGATTGCGCCACCAAGACAGGGAGTGAAAAAGGATTAAATGATCCATTTCTTCGTTGGACGATGTTGACTAGTAGTCGATGCTAGGACACCGATTTTCACAATCTGCGTGAATGAATGATTTCCATCAGAGAGTCGAGGACACCATAAAAAGAAAACGTGAGGAACAAATATTTGTCCGATTTAGAAGCTTCGCGGGAAACTCCCAATAAATTCATATCGCATCTGCAAGCGACTCGGCCACGATTACACACTCCTTACAACTGCGGAGGCCAGGCACAAGGGCATTTTACATGGAAAGTGGTCACTGTGTCCCGGAACGTATGGGGAGTGTATCGATCCTGGGGTCGGAGAAAACAGGACAATTACCGAAGTAAAATCTGAAACTGCCGGAAATATTCCGCAGCTCAGACAGCGTCTGCGGAGGGAGAAACAGAGTTCACGTTTCAGGTCGATGACCTTTCACCCTGAGCTCTGGGCGCGGTGTTGGGGGAGAGAATCTCAATCAGTCTCTGCCGGGTGGCCTGAGCTCGGCGAAGTTCTCGGTTTCACTCTCTCCTCCTTTCTAACTCGTTGAACCATACTCCTTAAATCGAGCGTAAGTCCGGCCTTTGCTTAAAGTTTAAAGTATAGCAGAGGTGGATGATGGAAAAATTTTAGCGAACATGGGACTCTGTCACTGAGGGTTACACTGAATGGCGCTGAGATACAGAGTCGCTGAGGGGATATCTGAAGAAGCTGAACACCGATCGCGAGATTCTCCCTTCCCGGGGTCACTGCAGACCGGCCTGTTCCACATCCCCGATGAACCGATCATTTCAACATCAAACTCCGACTTAACCTCCTTAACACTTTTCTGTTTGTTTTGAAAATTCCGTTTGAAATCACATTTAATATGGAAACAGCAAAACTAATTCCTCGTCGGGGAATGAAACCATCATTTTGCATGACGGGCGGGTATACTAACCAGTGACGAGAAACCAGCGCGAAAGTAAACCTGTCCGTCAGATGTCCGAACACACGAGATTTCACGGGGTCAAACCGATATTTGTTCGGCGATTACGAAACCGGTACTTTTCAGACATTTTACATTTCTCCCTTTGCGACCGGAGAGGACTCGGGAATCCTTTCCGATTCAGCTACTTCTTTGTCGAGCACTGGCCAGAGGACACGCTCCCGTTTGTGCCTGACTGTGCGTTGGGATGAAGAGCATTCCCCAACAGGATTTATTGTCTGAGTAATCGATGCAGGGAACGGTTTGGAAAATCGAGAGAGAGAGAAGGGGGGGGGGGGAGGGAGGGAGAGAGAGAGAGAGAGAGAGAGAGAGACAGAGAGAGAAAGAGAGACGGACAGAGAGAGATATAGAGAGAGACAGAGAGAAAGAGAGAATAGAAAGAGAGAGGGAGAGAGAGAGAGAGAGAGAGAGAGAGAAGCTCTTCTGCAAGGTCTTCTCATCTTTTTCTCCAGTCCTGATGAAGGGTCTCGGCCGGAAACGTTGAGTGTACTCTTTTCCATAGATGCCGCCTGGCCTTTTAAGTTCCTCCAGCATTTTGTTTATTTTCTCTCTTTTCCAGTTGGGACGAACGGGCATCCACCGGAAACATCAAATCTCTTCTTTCTGCAAATGTTGCCTACCCACTGCGTGTTTCCAGCATTTTTTTTTCTTTTTTTATATGCAAGACACGGGTTTATTCTGCAGAGAATAGATGGCATTAAGATACCTCAATCTGTTAATCTTTCCAACCAAACAGAAACCTCCGCAAAAATTTAAAAGGATAACATATAGACGTACATTCCAGCCGAAAGCCAGTGGATTTCCTTGCATCTACCAATTATGGGATGCCGTCGTGTTTTAAAGCGCACTGACAGAAAATTATTGTTGGCAGCATTTGAGATAGCAGAGGATGGTTTCGATCCATCGACCTCTGGGTTATGGGCCCAGTACGCTTCCGCTGCGCCACTCTGCTATGGAAAAAAAACAGCATTGCTCTCCCATGAATGATGTGCAATCTCTTGCGTTTGTTTGTGTATGCGCCCGTATCATTGTGTGTGTGTTTGCGTTTGTGTGTGTTGGTATGGGTGTGTGTCTTTGCGTATCTGTATATGTCTGGGTCTATATTTCAGTCTGTGTCTGTGACTGTGTCTGTCTATGTTTGAGTCGGTGCCTGTATCTGTCTTTGTCTTGTCTTCTCTATGTCTGTACATGTCTGGGTTTGTGTCTGTATGTCTGTGTCTGTATAATGTCTGCATCTCTGTCTCTGTCTTTTTCTGTCTATGTCTGTGTCAGTGCCTGTATATGTTTAGGTCTTGTCTGTGTCTGTACATGTCTGGGTCTCCCTCTGTGTCTGTCCATATTGCATCAATTCCATCTTTCGTCCTTATTTCTACCCACTTACTTCACTTTCTGTCGTTAATTCTGTCTCCACTTTCGTTTCTTTCTTCCTTACTTTCTGGACCACCCAGTTATTCTCTCCGTGCCGTTTATGCTTTTATCCCACCTTGCACCTTGTTCCCGATATTTGCCAGTGAATGTGTTTTTTTTCTTAATTAATTGTTAACATATACAATTCATCCTTCTTGTGGGGCTTCTTATAAATAACGCCATTCTGAGCCACACTCGGGAATCACTACGTTCAATCCCGAGGTCCCATTAACGTTCCAATCCTGTCCTGATCATTGAATGAATGTTGGAATTCCAAGCTGAACCAGAAGTTGACCTCGTCTCCCTGTGAACGGAACTCGCGGATTTAGATGCTCACTTGGTTTCCGCATCGCAAGCACGTACCTCAAACCATCCCTTCATCAGGATTTAGTTAGACTATAAGACTATAAGACATAGGAGCAGAAATCGGTCATTCAGCTCATCAAGTCTGCTCCGCCATTCCATCCTGGCTGATCCCGGATCCCACTCAACCCCATACACTTGCCTCCACCGCAGTCTGCGGCTGAGCGTTCCACAGATTTGTTACTCTCTGACTAAAACAAAATCCTCCTCACCTCAGTCTAAAAGGTCGCCCCTCAAATTTGCGGCTGTGCCCTCTAGTTCTGGACACCCCCACCATAGGAAACATCCTCTCCACGTCCACATAATCTTGGTTCTTCCACATTCAGTATGTTTCAATGAGAGTTGTAGTTGTTGCTGTAATGTTCAGAACACCACGGCCGAGCTTTCGTCCCTTCCTTAAAAGTGGGGGTGTTTTTAGAATTTCCCTACCGATGACTGATATACAGCAAGGAACCATTCTTACCTACCGGACGTGTTACAGGGTTATCGTGGCGCCTCAACGACGGCAATGAAAGGCCAACGATAGTGCAGGAAATTTCTTCATCTGGGATTTTCCGCTCAGATTTCAAACTTCACAAACAACTATGTGGAAATTCGGGGTTTGAGCCCTGGAGTTCACACATGCGCTCCTCCACTGAGCCAGGTCACCACTGTCACATGAACGATGATCTCTTCTGTCTGAGACTCTGATCACAAAGATTGGGCGTTGAAAGATAGAAAATAGAAGCCGGAGTAGGCTATTCTACTTTTCGAGCCAATTCCGCCATTCACTTCGATCCTGGTCGCTCACCTAACCTCAGTTTCTCTTTCCGATCACCAGGCACGCCCTTTGATCCCTTTTGTATATGAAAATATGTCTGACCTCTCCTTGATTTATTCTCATTGTGGAGACCTGCGTCAGGGAGAAAAGGAGACGTGACTGTCTGACGGTCCCACACCACTGACCTGCAAAATTTAAGGAGTTTCAGGCAAAAAGAAAAAATAGGCTTTTTAAAAAATATATAAAATCAGAGTATTAGTTTAAAAGGCCAACGTGAAGGCGGAAGAAGCAAATATTTCACCAAACACAAGACTGCACATTTGTCCTGAATACAAACAGAACATTTTTGGAAATTCGCATCCACGCCAAATTAAAGAGAAAATGTTTAAATCGGAAATCACTTCTTCACATTCTTCAGACTGGAACGGATTGATCATCGACTACCCAAATAAACATTGTTCCCTGCAGTCTGGAATGCCGTCAACCGTGTCGTGAGGATGTCAAGTTGTGGGTTTATTTATCTTGCACGATGATGTGAACGAAACATCCGGACTCCTGGGTCGGAAAATGACACAAAGAGACTAAGTGAGGTCAATAAATCAGCTACTTCCCAGTTGGGGTTCTGGGTCTAGTGTTATAGCCACCTGCCACCAGAAGGCAGAGAGGAGCTGAGTCTTGTGTTATAACCAGTGGCCAGCAGAGGGCACAGAGGAGCTGGTATCCGATGGAACCGCCGCAATACGTATTGGTTGCAGGGCAAACGTTTGATATACTGGTGCCAAATGAGAGTTTGTATTGGTTTCATATTCCATGTTCTGTCCATTCATTTCATGGCAAACTGCATGCAAAGAAAGGCAAGTGGTGATAGTATTCTATTTTATAAATGTGGTTATCGCTTTTAATGAATACAACACACATAGACAACAAAAGCTGCAGTATTTCCAGAGACTATGAGTGGCCTCGATCACTGATGTTCCGGTAACGCGCAAGGCTTTGATGGATTGCGCCACGGAGACATCCTGAAATAAATTGGAATAAATCGGCTCTTCCTGGGTTTAGATACGGTGACCAGATACTGGTTTTTGCACCCGTTCTTTTACAATCCGTGTCGGTGAGGCGGATCAGAGAGTCACGAAGAATATAAAACAAAAAATGAAGCGGAAGGTAATTGTCAGGATTCAAAACTATGCAGAGACAACATAATCGATTTGTCATCCATCGCCTTAACCACTCGGCCACAATTACTATGTTCACATGTGACAGGGTCAGACAAACAGAAATGATCCTGAACAAAACGCAGAAACTGCTGGAAATACTCAGCATCTGTGAAAGGAGAAACAGAGTCCACATTTTGCTCGGTGACCTTTCACCCTGAAATCCATGGGGCATTTGGTCGGAGAAAAAACTCTATTACAGCGGGATAAATTTTCATTATATCGCGATGACAAACCCAGAGATCCCCATGTTGGCCTCAGCAGTTGGGACAAAGGTGTTTGCCGTTTCCCAGCTATCCTGGAGAAGGCGGAGCCGGGCCCTATTCCTGTCACACGGATCTACGTGTGCTGAGGGAGCCCCCAATGGGCTCTCAATGACAGGGCGCCAGGACACTGAAGCAGAGCGCAGGGACTGACTGCAATGGTGACGTCTGCGGGGTAGCAGGGGCCGCCGTCCCGGACTTGTTCCACTCTCTTCCTACTTTCTCCCATCAGGTGCATTAGCACCACCTACTGTAATGGAGTATGAGGGGACGCTTGATGGGGATCAGATGCGACATCACAAATCTATTTTAACTAAAACGTTCACCAGGGCCCTACACGACTTAACCGTCCCGGCCAGAGGTACCAGTATATCCTGCAAATTCCGCACCCCGGCTCGACCCAACAAATGCCTAAACAGCTTCCAACTTTCCAAAGAATATCTGTGGCACATCATGATCACATGCTCCACCGTCTCTGGGATATTACAAAAAAAAAAATCCCACGGCCAATTCCCATACTACCCAACAAGTACCAAAGAGGAGTGTAAACCAGTATGTCCAACCATTAGTCTCATAAACCATACACCTTCCCTCCCATTCCTTCCTAAAAGGTGCATCGTTTGGACTGATGGAAACAAACTATAATACTACCTCCCTCTGCAACTCCTATCCCACAATTTCTGCTATTTCCCAATCTAGTGCAACATTTGGCTTCATGCCTTCCCGTATGAACTAGAATATCTGCCTCGGACTTAGTAAGTGTCTGCTTGCTGTAACATCTGCCCTTTCATTACCCGACACACACACAAGTGCAAGTACGTAAGAGAAAGTGTGTGCAAGTACGTAAGTACGCAAGTACGGAGAATGGGAGGTGACCTGATAGAGGTGTATAAGATGATGCGGGGCATTGACGTCAGGGGTAAGTTTTCACATAGAGAGTGGTGGGTGCCTGGGATGCACTGCGGCGGCGGTGGTAGAGGCGGATCCAATAGAGTCTTTTAAGAGCCTCTTATAGGTACACGGGGCTCAGAAATATAGAGGGCTATGCTCTAGGGAAATTCTAGGCAGTTTCCAGAGTAAGTTACATGGTCGGCACAACGTTGTGAGCCGGAGGTCCTGTAATGCGCTGTAAATTTCTGTGTTCTGTGTTCTGTCTTCTTCCCACACACATCAGAACATATAGATCAGAATACACTTCCATCAACAGATCAGCTATGATCCCCTTGAAGACTTCGATTCGAAACTCTGCAGTACCGAGGCAGTGTCTGGGCAGATCACAACTCTGTTTCACTTAACTTGTTCAACCCATTGCAGACTAATGATAATGGTCATGAGTTCTGCTGTATAGACAGGCAACGTTTACCCACCTGTCCACTTTGGAAGGACAAACTCCAAGGCAGAGTTCAAAGTAAATGGCAGGATACTTGGTAGTGTGGAGGAGCAGAAGGATCTCGGGGTACATGTCCACAGATCCCTGAAAGTTGCCTCACAGGTGGATAGGGTAGTTAAGAAAGCTTATGGGGTGTTAGCTTTCATAAGTCGAGGGATAGAGTTTAAGAGTCGCGATGTAATGATGCAGCTCTATAAAACTCTGGTTAGGCCACACTTGGAGTACTGTGTCCATTTCTGGTCGCCTCACTATAGGAAGGATGTGGAAGCATTGGAAAGGGTACAGAGGAGATTTACCAGGATGCTGCCTGGTTTAGAAAGTGTGCATTATGATCAGAGATTAAGGGAGCTAGGGCTTTACTCTTTGGAGAGAAAGAGGATGAGAGGAGACATGATAGAGAGTAAAAATTAATAAGAGGAACAGATAGAGTGGATATCCAGTGCCTCTTCCCCAGGGCACCATTGCTCAATACAAGAGGACATGGCTTTAAGGCAAGGGGTGGGAAGTTCAAGGGGGATATTAGAGGAAGATTGTTTACTCAGAGAGTGGTTGGTGCGTGGAATGCACTGCCTGAGTCAGTGGTGGAGGCAGATACACTAGTGAAGTTTAAGAGACTACTAGACAGGTATATGGAGGAATCTAAGGTGGGGGCTTATATGGAAGGCAGGGTTTGAGGGTCGGCACAACATTGTGGGCCGAAGGGCCTGTACTGCGCTGTACTATTCTATGTTCTATGTTCTATGCTCAACATTAAACCAGGGGATAAATAACACACCTGGTTACCAACTGGGTTTTCAGAACAATCTAAAGATAGGCAAAAAGGAAATAATACTGATGCCGTAAATAACCCGATACCCTCTCACCCCAACAAGAGTTTGTTTATCCTCTGGAAATCTCAAATGTATTCCCACATCTGGAAATGTCCATGATGGAACTCCAGGCCAGGCCAGTTGTCCACAAATCCCCAAGACCGTACTCCCACACTTACTCTCTAAGTGTCTACAGAAAACATTTATCAGCTCTGCCGGTATATTCCCAACAACCCATTAAAACAGAATTTGTCAGACGTGACGTCCTCATTCTATTAAGCAAGTCCAGTTTGCAAGGCTCATTGTTTATTTCTCCCGGCAGGTCAAGAGACATCTCGCCTTGTTTAACCTCCAATGCATCTCTAGCTGTGGTCCGGAACGCTCCATTACAGATTCACAGTGCACTGGTTTGTAGAACATCCAACCTATATAAAACAGAATGAGCTGTCTCTCTATAAATTAAACAACCTGTATTAAAGGACAATAAATTGTCAATAGAACACCCTGGAAGAGCCACAGTCAAATCCAGCCACACTGTGCATAAAGTTAATGACCTGTTTACATTTATCCTCCAAACACTTTGTATTTGCTCTCCACATCAGCCAAAGCCCGTTATAGTTAAACACAGGAACACTAGACAGCAAACACTCATACACAGTAAAGTGAATACAATCCACACTATGTTTCCGAGTAAACACACACATTTTGATTTGGACACAGAAAATTTAAAACCCAGCCCAGAGACTATTCCTCCATTACTGTTAACACTGCGTATACAGACCGTAGCACATAGGCGGCATTGCAACCCCTTTTCCACAGACCCCATCATCTGCACATAAAGCCAGACCAAGCCCAGGCCCAACACCACCAAATATCCTTAATCCTCAGATTAAACAATATTGAGCTAATAACACCATCCTGAGTGTGAGGCGTCTGCAAATTCTGATGGCATTTCTTCACAACCCACCACCACTCCGAATGACAGGCCGAAATAAAACAATATGCAGTTGTAAAACTTGCCACCAATGCCAAGCTTACTGAGTTTAATATAAAAAAAACCTCCCTCCTTGATTTTTCAATGTGCAAAAACTGCTGATACTTTACTGTAAAAAGCTTTCAGAATATCGTTTCCCAGTGGTACCAGGGCGTCTTAGATCTCCTTTAACGAAACGCAAATTAGTAGGGACGAAATAATTCTCTCGTCTCTAAAACAAAGAATGGACAGCACAGCAGCCCTTTTCCAGTCTCCTGGAAACATCCCTAACTTCCAGATCTTCTTATAAAACTCAAAGAACCTCTTTCAGGCTGCCTCGGGCAGATGGAGTATATGATAGCTTCCCATATCATATCCTGGGTTGTCTGACTTGACCTATTGACAACAAATGTCAATTAATCCAACTTAAAGTCATCATCCAAGGCACTCTCAAACGCCACGATTCTCATAGATCTTCCCATTGTTCATCAAAATATGCTCTTGTTTCTTAATATACTCATCCCCTATGTAGACTAGTCTACCACAAACCGCCGAAAGGTCTCGGCCCGAAACGTCGACGGTACTCCTTTCCATAGATGCTGCCTGGCCTGCTGAGTTCCTCAGGCATTTTGTGTGTGTTGTTCGTCTAGACTAGATATCTTTGTAAACAGGTTTCGCATTAATTCTTCCTTTTCTTTGTCCGTTGCCGCCAAGTTTTCATTCCCCATTAATACTTGCTATATCTTCTGACACCATTCATTTTATTTAGCATTCTTCACACCCCTGGCAGACCAGATTCCCTCCCAATTGATCAGCAAATGCCCTCAAGCCGCCCTTTTGTCATTCCTAATAACTCTGCTTGCTATCGTTCTATCCTTCTGAAAATTCAGCAAAGCTTTTTGCGGGACTCCCCGTTAAGAAACACCGAAAGCCCCTCTCCGGTCTCTCTCTCCATTCCCGCGCCCCGGCCCGTTGCCAAGGGAACGAGTCTCGCGATCAGCGCGCGTTCTCTGTGACGTCACCATTAAACTACTCGTTAATCGTTGTGTATCACGTGACGGTTAGGCGCCAGCCTCGGGGGGGGGGGGGAATAAATTGTCAGTCAGAGCAGCCAATGGGAATCCTCCAAATATTACAAATAAATCATGAAACAGGCTCGACTGGGGCGGGGTGGGGTTTTCGCGGTGGGGAAGCCGGATGTCTATACCGGGCCTACGGAAAGGAAAATAACAAATATTTAAAAAGGGAAGTAACGAACGAGATATAAAACTTAACAGACATATTAAATTGTCTACAGGACTGTCGGTGGGAGGTAAGAAATAGACGCCGATTTGGATCGAACCCTCATCAGGACAATGTTAATGCCGAGATATGTAATACTGTATTAGTTGATTTCTCGCTGAAAAGTTTAATTACATCGGGAAAGAACAGAAAGTCTTGTGGGTGGTGTGGCAGTTAATGATTGAAAATAAAGAGAAATTAGATTAACGAAGAGGTTTCAGACGAACATGATATCACTGTAATCTGTGACCTCGTGCTCTGGTCCCCATCCCCCCGCCAGTCCCAGGGAGCAGCAATGAACCTCCCTGACAGTGTAGAGCAGATTCGGCAGGATGTTGTCTGGCATGTGGCCTTTCTGTGAAGAGGTGAAACTAGATGGCTTGGCTTTGTTTTCCTCAGAAAGGTGGAGAAGCTGAGCTGCTGAGAGTGGCAGCAGACAACTGAAGTTCACAAGAGTGAGTCTAGTGTTCTGTGGCCAGTCATCACTGCAGCCGCTGCAGCAGCCCATTAGTTGCAGCCAGAGCCTCAGTTCAGTGGAGAGACGAGTGAACCTCGCAGAGCAGCCAGCTGAACCGGCCCATCCCTTGCTCCGGCTTCAACACGCTGACCTGGCACTTAGACCGATCACTCGGGTGTTTTCTACCTCGCAGGCCTGGGCCCAGGCCCCGCCACCTCTACTCTGCATTGCGGCCGCTTGTCTCTGCTCAGTTCTGTCACATCCAATCACCTCCAAGTCTGCTCCAGGAGTGGCCAAACATTGTCCCACTCTTCGGCCCGGGCCCCGTCGCCTCGATTCGGTCCGAATGCGCCACGCACAACCGCCCTGCATCTTCAAAACTGCAGTTCACACCGCAGAAATTCCAGTTCGTATAGGCAGCTGAAAAGCTCAACTCCGAATGGCAAGCAACAGCCTATTGATTGCAGTGATCGTCTACCTGAAAATGTGAGATTAATAAAGTAGTTCGTGGTTTTGTTTGATACCGATAAGTCATCGCCGTGCTTCACCAGCGCCATCATAAACCGGAGTGCCCCTCCCTGGCGCCAGGGTCAGGGACGTCTCGGAGCAGCTACAGAAAACTCTCAAGGGGGTCAGTGTTTATTCAGCCGGAGGTGGTAGTTCACGTCGGTACCAATGGACAGGTAGAAAGCAGATGATGCCCAGTACTGTGAATATAGAGAGTTAGGGAAGAAGTTAAAGAGCAGGACCTGAAGCGTTGTAATCTCCGGGTACTCCCGGTACCGTGTGGTAGTGGGGGTAGGAACAGAAAGTTAGAGCAGATGAATGTGTGACCGAGGTGCTGGTGCAGGGGCAGGTTTCAGGACTCTGGATCATAGATTCATAGCGCCATTGAAAAGTATAGCAGAGAAACAGGTCATTCGGTCCATCTAGTCTGTGCCAAATCATTTAAACTGTCCACTCCCATCGAACTGTACTGGGAACATATCCCTCTATACCCTACCATCCGTGTACCTAGCCAAAACTTCTCCTAAATGTTGACATCAAATTTGCATGCATCACGTGTTGGCAGCTCGTTCCAAAACTCCCATCTGAGTGATAAATTTTCCCTTTGTGTTCTGATTAAACTTTATCACCAACCAACCTTAACCCATGATCTCCAGTTGGAGTCCCACCCAGCCTCCGAGGGAAAAGTCTGCTTGCATTTACCCTATCATCGGGACTTCTCCTGGTGTGGGGATGACTTGTACACGAGGGATAGTTTGTACCTTCACTGGAGGGGGGTCAGTATCATAAAGTTCATTACTGCTCCCAGGAGGGTTGAAACGAGATTGACAGGGCGATGTGAACCAGAACACCAGTCACTGAATGGAGGGATTGAATCTAAGTTAGATGTCATGCACAGTAATACTGTATGGATGGATGGGCAGGAGCTCAGGAATATAAACGACAGCACAGATGGATTGAGATGTGTTCAGTTGAATGTGAGAAGCATTAAGAGTGAGTCTACAAAATTAAGGACGGCAATTAATCTGATGTTATACAGCCTCATCTCCATCAGTCACAGAGACAGATTTTAGGAAGGAGCAAAAACAGTGTTATCATTATGGGTGACTTCAGGATAATCACAGTGGGTGTTGATTCGGAACGGGTTTAAGATGGTGATGGTGAACTTAAGCGAGTTCTGGCTGGTGGCTAATGAAACACGAAATATATATATATTTAATTCAGCTTTTTCTGACTAATGATCACTGCAAGTAATAACTTCCCTTAGGTCTTTAAGGTAATTCGCAGCGGCAGAACCGAGGCGAGGTCAGGAGACGGACCGGTCGCCAAGAGCGAGGCGGACTCACGGTTCGATCAATTTCAGCGCCGTGCCGATGGCCGAAAGGAGGTGGCGACGTTCGGGCACCAGCGCAAACCGATTCGACTGAACTCGATGCTTGGACCCAGAGTTAATCGCCGTGCCGAATCGGGGATCAGATCGACCCGACGAGGTCCAGGCCCCAGATCATATCGAGGCGATTAAACCCGACGTTTGGCCATCGATTTAGGTGCCGGATCAAACTGAAAATATCGGGGTGCCAAGACCTGAGCCCCTCATATCACTGTTCCACGAAGTTCACTCGGCTCCGCGTTGAATTGTGGGCTCGATGGCGGAATTCAGTTCAGAATGTTGTTTGCTCGCATTTGTTTCTTCTCTGTATGTTGGGTGCTCGACGGTCTTTTTTACTTGATTTGGGAGGGGGCTTCTTTGTTTTTGTGGCTGCTTGTTAGGAGACGAATCTCGAATTTGCTTAATGTATATATACTTTGATAATAAATGTACTTGGAACTGTTGAACTTCGAACCGCTCCAACATTGCCTGGGGACTCTAATGGAGCAATAGATTTGATAGGGCAGTATTTGTTAGCCATGTCTAAAAGGGTTTCTTTAAGCAGTTCATGCGTGGTCCAAGTAGAGGTGAGGTTATGCATTGTATCCCGTTCCCGGAAATGAGCCAAGTGACCGACCTTTCAGTTGGTGAACCAGTGCAATTTGCAACAAGGCAAGAGTTACGTTATTGCTCAGGTAAGGATAGTTTTCAGATAGCGTACAGTCAATCTCGGCAAGAAAGGTCTTTGAAAAGCAGAGCTTCCCTTTCACAGAAGGGGATTGGATCCACTTACATACCAAGACAACATAATGACAATTATAGCAAATGACAGATTATAGTGTAATATTTCCCTTACTAATTCTGAGTTATCATTGTCTTTAATATGCAGATTCTTTTGGCTATCAATACTGTATTATTTTAGTTTGAAGATTGACTAAACAAGGACACAAGGAATTTGAACAAAAACATTGCAAACACGAGGAAATATGCAGATGCTGAAAATCCAAAGCGACGCGCACAAAATGCTGGTGGAACTCAGGAGGCCAGGCAGCAGCTATGGAAAAGAGTAAACAGTTGACGTTTTGGGCTGAGGCCGTTAATTAGGACTGGAAATAAAAAGGTCAGATTAAGAAGGTGGGGAGATAAGGTAGGTGATAGGTAAAGTGGTGGCCGGGGTGAAGTAAAGAGCTGGAAAATTGATTGGTAGAAGAGATAAAGGGATTGGGGGATGTGATAGTAATGGATAGAAGACCATGAAAGAAAGGGTGAAGGACTGGTAAGGAGATAAGGTAAGAGAGGGAAATAGGAATGGAGAATGGGGAATGGTGATGGAGAGGAGAGGGCAATTACCAGAAGTTTGAGAAATCAGTGTTCATGCCATCAGGCTGAAGCCTACCCAAACGGAATATAAGGTATTGCTCCGCCAACCTGAGTGTGGACTCATGGTAGTAATAGAGGAGACCATGGTCTGACATGTCGGAATGGGAATAGAAGGTAAAATTGAAATGAGTGTCCACCGGGAGATCCCACTTTTTCTGCCAGATGGAGCGAAGATCCTTGACGAGACGTCAGGTTTCTCCGATATACACCATACCACAATATGGCCACTGGATACAGTAGCCAACACCAACATACTTGCCGGTGAAAGTGTCACCTCAGACTCTTGGGGCAATGAATGGTAGTGAGGGAGGTGGTGTAGGGGCACAAGTGGCACTTGTTCCGTTTGCAAGGATAAACACCAGGAGGGGGATCAGTAGGGATCGTCGTGGACAAGGGAGTCGCATCGGGAGCAATCGCTGCAGAAAGCAAAGAGTGGGGGTGGAGGAGGAGGGACAGATTACCATTTGGTCATTTTCAGTCTCCGAATAAACAACTCTAAGAAGTGGTATTTCTTTGTTCAAACTTGCGAACAGTTTGGTTCAGAGGCCATGTTGTTCTCCTTGTGCACAGCTAACTAATGTTTATTTGAAGAACGTGTGCGAGTTTGCAGATTACAGCTAATGGTGATGGTAGATACACGAAGTTTCCTCGAAGATACCAAACCCTTGAGTTTATTGTACAGTAAAAAGGAATTCAGCCCCATTGGCCGATCAGTCCTCACACAGAATTCCTCCTGTGTGGAGTAGTCGATCACCTTTGTCAAATGTGGGAAAGCTGCAACAGTAAAACAGGGGCATTAGTTGGGCTCGAATCAGGTGAGTGAACAGATGGAAACAGTAGCTGCCTCGGGCCGGGCTGGATCTTATGAATCGATGGGACAAGAGGATGCCTCATGTTGGATTGAATCCCATTGGTGCATGATGGATAGAGACTGCCTCGGGGTGGATTCGATCCCATGATTATGAAAGAAGCGACAGAGTGAGAAAGTGAATTCTGAAGTATGAGTGAGTGCCTGGATTGTGTATCTGATGGTCACGTGACAGTCCCTGTCCTGGACATCAGGAGGACTCCGGTGGCGTGTGTATTGGCACGTTATGGAGCAGAAAGTAGGAAATATGTTGAGAAGTGGGTGGAATGGAAGAAGCGAGTGCTTGCAGAAGTACAGATATAAGGAGAAAAATGGGAGAAAGCTAGCAGATGTCCTGTGACTGTTTACTGGAAGAGTGAAATGCAAAAAATAGTTATATGATTGTCGCAGTAAGAGCAAAAAATATGAACTAAAGTTAGAGAATGAAAAGGCACAGAAAGAGCACTCTACAGTGTTTAACAAGAAACAACTTGTAGCAGAGTCTGAGCAGCAAGTAATGTCTATAACCCGCTGTACCCCTGCCTCCCGCAGGCACGGTTACAACAAAGCCCATCCCTCAGTTGTACTGAGTTTGATTCTGTCTACCACTCTGATAAGAAGGTTAGAGCTGTGAAGGGAGCACTGGACCGCACTGCCCAGAGAAATCACACTTGCCAATGGAACTGCTTTGAACGATGGCAATAAACTTCTCATCATGGACTGCATAAATTCTCAGCTCCGAAGCTGCTTCATGAGGATGAGGGTGAAGTCTGTTACTGCAACTACCGGGTAATGGCATCAGTTTTAGGTAATAGTACGTGTGATGTCCATGTCACCAGTGATCTTGCAACTTCTGTTAATGGCACTTACAGTATTGGCTGGCAGGCCTACTGCTGTTTGCCAAGGGTATCCCTTTCCCTTTAAATGGGGTATTTGGCCTGAACAGGACCTGTCAAGCGGTTATTATTCTTTGGTGTATGTAGCAGCAAATACTAACACCTGCCAGCATTGAAGGACGAAGGAGACTGATGAGTGTAACTGGATTGTAGTGTTCCTGTTCTGGACACCTACCAGACAGACTCGAGAGAGCATCAGTATGACCCCAGTGTTGCAGTAATTGGCTAACGACACTGCTATAGTGCTACATGATACAACTCTGGTCACCAATGACATTTCTAACAAAGTGGCAGCAAGCCGCAATGCGGCCTTTCAAAACTGACCAGAATTAAACTTTCTGTTGGCTGAGAGGGGAGGTAGTTGTGCCATCATTGGCTGGAATGATGCACAAACATCCTTGCTATATCTGAGAACATCACCAGCTTTAGCCATGAAGATCCCGTTGGAAGCAATTAAGGTTAAGAAGTTTGGACAGGAGAGACATCACATTTGGAAGTCTATTCATTAGCTTCACTCCCTGCTCGGAAGATTCTGCAACTGGAGTGTACAGTGGGCAAGGGTTATTTCCTTGCTGGTTTTGACACTTGTTCTCCTGTCCTGCCTGAGATCACTCTGTGTAGTAATGGTGCAAATAACAGCTGCCTCCATTACAGTTCAACAGGCCTCCTCTTCAGATAGTCACTGAAGAGAGCCGAATTCTCTGTGCAAGTCAACTGCAGCCACAATCCGTGCTGTCATTGACGAGGGAAGGGAAGTAGGGAGTCTGGAAGTTACAGCAAGTCAAGTTCATGTAGCGCCTTGGCAAAGGAAAGTTTACAGATAGTGTGCAGTCAACATCGGCAAGAAAGGTCGTTAAAGGGCCGGCTTCCCCTTTTGCATACCAAAACAAGATGAGGATGCAAATGACGAGCTCTCGGAATATTGGCCACAAACAACAGAAATCTGCAGATGCTGGAAATCCAAGCAACGCACACGAAATGCTGAAACAACTCAGCAGGCCAGGCAGCATCGATGGGAAAGAGTAAACGGTCGACGTTTCGGAACGAGATTCTGCATCAGGACTGATATTGGTCAGTTCCTTTACTAAGGTGGTGGGACCATGTGGGAGTTGATATTTGACAACAACAGCACCGGTTTAAATGTGTTCGGAGTGATGGACTCCGTCACTGAGTGTAACAACGAATGCTGCTGAGATACAGATTCTCGGGTTATATTTGAGGAAAGAGGTTGAACACAACGTCGCTCTCTTCTCGGATCTACATTCTCGAGCTCACAGCAGCCGGGATATTCCACCTTTCCAATATCCAAAGAAATGATCACATAAACCGAATTCCTTGTCCGCATTTACTTTTTAAAATTCATTATCCCTCTTGAATACTAATGTAGTAAAATGGCATTCTCCTCGTCGGGGAACTGAACCCCGGTCTCCCGCGTGACAGGCGGGAATACTAGCCACCATACTAACGAGGAACATCCCTTGGCATTTAACTCTGTCATCTGTCTTATGTATAAGAATACAAAAGGGTAAATAGGATTATTTTGATGTGTGTTGACTGCAATACTGGAGCCTTTTACTCGTGTCTTTCCCCTAGAAGTGTCTCAGGTTTCTCCAGTGATTCAGTTACCTACTGCGCTCGAAGATTAGCCGAGGGAAGTTCTCTCATTACAGCCCAATTCCCTGTTGTTGGAAAGTTCATTAATAATCATATTTATATTTTATTTCTGCTTTTAAAATGTGATAGGCAGAAAACGATGTGTAAGTCTTCGAATTTTGAAGGGATCACTTCCACTTCAGTCCGATTCCGGGTGATTATTCACTGGGTGTTGTGCTCTCCGGTCTGTCGGAGGATGGCGACATCAACTGGACAGAACATGAACTGCACCAGAGTGAGGAATCAGACTGACCAGTTGGAAAGCAGCTCGGGACGTCATTCGACGTCATACACCACTGCAGACAGTCAGTAGCTGAGTCTCCTGCAGAATGATGGACCGATGGTGATATGATCGTTATAAAAGTAATTTGTCCCGTTTTTTTTTTCCGTTATCTAAAAAGTAAAAGAGTGGTGAGAGTTGATATTGCACCACAGGAAAATTATGCTGGTGCGATAGTAATGGGGACAAACAAATAGCAGATGAACTTCATGGGTACTTTTCTTGTTTCTTCATTGTGGAAGACACTAGCAGTGTGCTAAACGTCTGTGACTGTCAGGGAATAGGTGTGAGTGCCTTTGCTATTACAAAGGATAAAGTCCTAGGCAGACCCAAAACCATTATGGTGGATAAATCACCTGGGTCAGATGGACTACATCCCAGAGTCCTGAGAGAGGTTGTTCAGGAGATAACTGATGCATTGGCAATGATCTTTCAAGAATCGCTTGATTCTGGCATGTTTCTGGAGGACTGGAACATTGGGAATGTCACTCCACTCTTTAAGAAGGGAGGAAGGGAAAAGAAAGGAAAGTATAGGCCAGTTAGCTGAATGTCAGTAGTTGGGAAAGTGTTGGAGTCTATTATTAAGGATGCGGATTCAAGGTACTTGGAGACTAATGATAAAACAAGTCAAAGTCTTCATGAGGAAATCTTGCCTAACAAATCTGTTAGAGTTCTTCGAGGAAGTAACAAGCAGGTCAGACAAACGAAAGGCAGTGGATGTCATTTACCTGGAATTTCAGAAGGCGTTTGATAAGGTGCCACACATGGAACTGCTTAACAAGATAAAGCCCTATGGCATTACAGGAAAGATACTGGCATGGATAGAGGAATGGCTGACAGGCAGGGGACAATGAAGAAATAGAACGGACCTTTTCTGGTTGGCTGCTAGTGAGCTAATGGTGTTCTTCAGAGGTCAGTTTGAGACTGCTGCTTTTCACATTGTTTGTCAACGATTTAGATAATGGAATTGATGGCTCTGTTTACGGATGACATGAAGATAGGTGGAGGGGTTTGATAGTGCTGAGGAAGCAATGTGATTGTAGTGGGAATTGTGGCAGATGGAATACAGTGTTGCGAAATGTATGTACAACACGTCACAATTGTCTGCATTAAATTTCATCTACCAATATAAAGATGCAAAGTACTTATTTAGTATTTTAATCACATAATTTGGCTTCTGGCAGAAATTCCCTCGTTTATTTTTGAGAGCTCCTACATTCTCCACTGCAAACTTCCTGTTTTAACAGTCTATAAAATACCATTGAATTTTCTTAATCTCACTCATGACGTTTAATGTTCCTTTTCTTGGAATATGGAACAAAAAAAAACAGGTCTAGCACTGGAAAGGCCATTCGGCCCATGATATTGTACTAATATTGATGCCAATTCATATTAAATGCCATCCTTCTGTTTATCATCCAGTCACTTCATATTCACATGTTCATCTAAAAGCTTCGCAATCTCCAGCAACTCTCTGCTTCCATTGCTATCAGAAACATACCCTCTTCTATTGGCATTTCTACCATGGGGAAAAGATTCTGACTACCCTCTCATGATTTTAAACACCTCCATCGGGTTTCCGGTCAGCTTCTGAGGTCCCAGGGAGAACACAAGTTTGTTCAAACTTTCCTCAGACCTCCTATACTCTAATCTGTGGAGCATCCTGGTGAAGGTCTTCGGCATCCGTTCCTGACTGTCCTTTCTTAACTCTTTCTGTGCCACACTGAAGACTGCATTGGCACTGTTTCATGCACCCATGCTGAGCTCAAAAACAAAAATCATCAACTTTGACTCCAACTTTCCAGGTGCCCTTAAATTCATTTCCACATGTTTGACACCTGTCTCTGATTTCTCAATAGTTTTGTCTCCATCTCTGGAGACAGACTATCTAGTGATATCTTCCTATAAACCTACTGACTCTCACAGCTATCCTGACTATTCCTCTTCCCACCCTGCCTACTGTACAAATGCCGTCCCTTTTATTCGCCTCCACCACATCTGTTCCCAGGGTGAGGGTTTCCTTGTCAGATTATCAGCGATGTCTTCCTTCTTCAGCGAACGGCATTTCCCTTCCTGTCTCATTGCTGCTACTCTCACCCTCATACATGCCTCCATTTCTCAGACATCTTCTCACTGCCATAACAGGGTTACAGTTCCCCTTGTTCTTACGTATCACCCCCGTGTGTCCCTTTCCAGGGCAACATTTTACATAATTCCACCATCTTCAAAGGAATTCTAGCACTAAACACATCCTTGCCCCACCCTACTCTCCACTGTCAGCCGGGATCACTTTCTCTGTGATTCCCTTGTCCATTCATCCCTCCCCACTGATCTCACTGCAGACACTTGTAATCCCTGTAATCCCTGTAATCGGAACATCAGCTACACCTGCCCCTGCACCACTATTCAGAAACACAAATAGTCCGTCGAGGAGAAGCAAGACTTCACCTGCAAGTCTGTTGAGATCGTCACCTGTATCTGGACAACACACACACAATTTTAGAGGGACTCAGCAGGCTAGGCAGAATAAATGGAAAAGGGTATAGTCGATGTTTGGGGCCGAGACACTTCATCAGGAATGGAGAAAAGAAGACGAGGAGTCAGAGTTAGAAGGTGGGGGAGGGGGGAAGAAACACAAGGCGAAAGGTGAAACTGTGAGAGGGGCCGGTGAAGTAAAGAGCTGGGAAGTTGATTGGTGTATGAGATACAGGGCTAGAGAGGGGGAATCTAGTAGGAGAGGACAGAAAGCCATGGAAGAATGAAAACAGTGACGAACACCAGAGGGAGGTGATGGGCAGGTAGGAAAATAATGAGAGATGGAAAAGAAAAGTGGAAATGGTAAAGGAGGCATGAAACATTACCGAAAGTTAGAGAAATAGAACTTCATGTCCGTGACGGGCGGGTTTACTAACCAGTGACGAGAAACCAGCGCGAAAGTAAACCTGTCATTCAGATGTCCGAACACACGAGGTCTCAAGGGGTTAAACCGATATTTGTTCGGGGACTGCGAAACCGGCACTTTTCAGACATTTTACATTTCTTCCTCTGCGACCGGAGAGGTCTCGGGAATCCTGTCCGATTCAGCTACTTCTTTGTCGAGCACTGGCCAGAGGACACGCTCCAATTTGTGCCTGATTGTGCATTGGGATGAAGAGCATTCCCCAACAGGATTTATTGTCTGAGTAATCGATGCAGGGAACGGTTTGGAAAGAGAGAGAGAGAGAGAGAGAGAGAGAGAGAGAGTGAGTGAGAGAGAGAGAGAGAGAGAGAGAGAGAGAGAGAGAGAGAGAGAGAGAGAGAAGCTCCTCTGCAAGGGTTTCTCATCTTTTTCTCCAGTCCTGATGAAGGGTCTCGGCCGGAAACGTCGGGTGTACTCTTTTCCGTAGATGCCGCCTGGCTTGCTAAATTCCTCCAGCATTTTGTGTATTTTTTCTCTTTTCCAGTTGGGACGAACGGGCATCCACCGGAAACATCAAATCTCTTATTTCTGCGAATGTTGCCTACCCATTGCGTGTTTTCAGCATTTTTCTGTTTTTATACAAGATTCCGCAGAGAATAGATGACATTAAGATACCTCAATACACAATCGGTTAATCTTTCCAACCAAACAGAGACCTCCGTAAAAATTAAAAAGGATAACATATAAAAGTACTGTCCAGCCGAAAGCCAATGGATTTCCTTGCATCTACCAATGATGAGATGGCCTTGTGTTTTAAAGCGCACTGACGGAAAATTTTTGTTGTTAGCAGTTGAGATAGGAGAGGATGGTTTCGATCCATCGACCTCTGGGTTATGGGCCCAGAACGCTTCCGCTGCGCCACTCTGCTATGGAAAAAAAACAGCATTGCTTTCCCATGAATGACGTGCAACTACTTGCGTTTGTTTGTGTAAGCGCGCGTATCATTCTGTGTGTGTTTGCGTTTGTGTGTGTTGGTATGGGTGTGTGTCTTTGCGTAACTGTATATGTCTGGGTCTATATTTCAGTCTGTGTCTGTGACTGTGTCTGTCAATGTTTGTGTCGGTGCCTGTATCTGTTTTTGTCTTGTCTATGTCTGTACATGTCTGGGTTTGTGTCTGTATTTCTGTGTCTGTGCGTATATGTTTCGGTCTTGTCTGTATCTGTACATGTCTGGGTCTGTGTCTGTGTCTGTACATGTCTGGGTCTGTGCCTGTGTCTGTATATGTCTGGGTCTGTGTCTATGTCTGTATTTGTCTGGGTCTCACTCTGTGTCTGTCCATGTTGCATCAATTCCATCTTTCCCCCTTATTCCTACCCACTTACTTCATTTTCGGTCGTTAATTATGTCTCCACTTTCGTTTCTTTCTTCCTTACTTTCTGGACCACCCTGTTATTCTCTCCTTGTGGTTTATGCTTTACCCCATCTTGCACCTCGTTCCCGATATTACCAGTGAATGTGGTTTATCTTATTTAATTGTTAACATGGACAATTCATCAGTCTTGTGGGGTTTCTTATCAATAACGACATTTTGAGCCACACTAGGGAATCACTACGTTCAATCCCGAGGTCCCATTAACATTCCAATCCCGTCCTGATCATTGAATGAATGTTGAATTTCCAAGTTGAACCAGAAGTTCACCTCGTCTCCCTGTGAACGGAACTCGCGGGTTTAGATGCTGACTTGGTTTCCGCATCACAATCACAGACCTCAAACCATCCCTTCATCAGGATTTAGTTAGACCATAAGACCATAAGACATAGGAGCAGAAATCGGTCATTCAGCTCATCGAGTCTGCTCCGCCATTCCATCCCGGTTGATCCCGGATCCCACTCAACCCCATACTCTTGCCTCCACCGCAGTCTGCGGCTGAGCGTTCCACAGATTTGTTACTCTCTGGCTAAAAACAAAATCCTCCTTACCTCAGTCTAAAAGGTCGCCCCTCAATTTTGAGGCTGTTCCCTCTAGTTCTGGACTCCCCCACCATAGGAATCATCCTCTCCACGTCCACATAATCTTGGTTCTTCAACATTCAGTAAGTTTCAATGAGAACTGTAGTTGTTGCTGTAATGTTCAGAACACCACGGCCGAGCTTTCGTCCCTTCCTTAAAAGTGGGAGTGTTTTTAGAATTTCCCTACGGAGGACTGATATGCAGCAAGGAGCCATTCTTAACTATCCCACGGGTTACAGGGTTTACGCGGCGCCTTTACGACGGCAATGAAAGGTCAACGATAGTGCGGGAAATTTCTTCATCTGGGATTCTCCGCTCAGATTTCAAACTTCACAAACGACAATGTGGAAATTCGGGGTTTTTACCCTGGAGTTCACACATGCGCTCCTCCACTGAGCTACATCACCAGTGTCAAATAAACGATGATATCTTCTGTCTGAGACTCTGATCACAAAGGTTGGATGTTGGAAGCTAGACAATAGAAGTCGGAATAGGCTATTCGGCTTTTCGAGCCATTTCCGCCATTCATTTCGATCCTGGTCACTCACCTAACCTCAGTTTCTCTTCTCGATCACTACGCACCACCATTGATCCTTTTTGTTTATGAAAATATGTCTGATCTCTCCTCGATTTATTCACATTGTGGGGAGCTGCTTCGGGGAGAAAAGGGGACGTGACTGTCTGACGGACCCGCACCACTGACTTGTGAAATTTAAGGAGTTTAAGGCAAAGAAAAACAGCAGTTTTTTTTTCAAAAAAAAAATAAAATCAGTGTATCAGTTTAAGAGGCCGATGTAAAGGCGGAAGAAGCAAATATTTCACCAAACACAAGACTGCACATTAGTCCAAATATAGAAACAGAACATTTTTGGAAATTCGCATCCAAGCCAAATTAAAGAGAAAATATTTAAATAGGAAATCACTTGTCACATTCTTGCAGAGTGAAACGGAATGATCATCAACTACCCGAATAAACATTGTTCCCTGCTGTCGGGAATGCCGTCAACTATGTCGTGAGGATGTCAGGTTGTGGGTTTATCCATCTTGCACGATAATGTGAACGAAACATCCAGACACCTTGGTCGGAAAGTGACACAAACAGAGTCAGCGGGGTCAATAAATCAGCCACATGCCACAGAGGGCATGGTGGGGGGGTGAGATGCGTTGGGGCTGTGTCTTGTGTTACATCCATCTGCCACCAGAGGGCAGAGAGGAGCTGGGTTTTGTGTTATAGCCACCTGCCAGCAGACGGCACAGAGGAGCTGGGTCTTGTGTTCGAGTCACCTGCCACCAGAGGGCAGAGAGGAGCTGGTGTCCGAAGGAACCACCGCAACATATAATGGTTGCAAGACAAGCGTTAGATATACTGGTGCCAAATGAGAGTTTGTATTGGTTTCATATTCCATGTTCTGTCCATTCATTTCATGCAAAGTGCATGCAAAGAAAGGTAGTATTCTATTTTATATATGTGGTTATCACTTTTAATGAATGAAACACACAACAGACAACAAAAGCTGCAGTATTTCCGGAGACTATGAGTGCCCTCGACCACTGATGTTCCGGTAACGCGCAAGGCTCTGATCGATTGCGCCATAGAGACATCCTGAAAGAAACTGGAATAAGTCGGCTCTTCCTGGGTTTAGAAATGGTGACTAGATATTGGTGTTTGCACCGGTTCTTTCACAATCCGTGTCCGTGAGACGGATCAGAGAGTCACGAAGAATATAAAACAAAAAAAGAAGAGGCAGGTAATTCGTCAGGATTGAAAACTATGCAGAGACAACATAATCGATTTGTTATCCATCGCATTAACAACTCTGCCACAACTACTATGTTCACATGTGACAGGAGTAGCAGTGATCCAGAGTCAGGCAAACAGAAATGATCCTGAACTAGAAGCAGAAACTGCTGGAAGTACTCAGCATCTGTGAAAGGAGAAACAGAGCCAATGTTTTGCTCGGTGACCTTTCACCCTGAAATCTATGGGGCATTTGGTCGGAGAAAAAGGGGGATAAGTTTTCATCATATCGCGATGACAAACACAAAGATCCCCACGTGGGCCTCAGCAGCGGAGACGAAGGTATTTGCCGTTTCCCAGCTGTCCTGGAGAAGGCGGAGCCGGACCTTATTCCTATCACACTGATCTACGTCTGCTGAGGGAGCCCCCAATGGGCTTTCAATGACGGGGCGCCAGGACACTGAAGCAGTGCGCAGGGACTGACTGCAATGGTGACGTCTGCAGGGTAGCAGGGGACGCCGTCCCGAACTTGTTTCACTCTGCTCCTACTTTCTCCCATCAGGTGCATTAGCACCACCTACTGTAATGGAGCATGAGGGGACGCTTGGTGGGGATCAGATGCGACCTCCCAAATCTATTTTAACTAAAACGTTCACCAGAGTCCTACACGACGTAACCATCGGGGCCTGAGGTACCAGTATATCCTGCAAATTCCGCACCCCAGCTCGACCCATTAAATGCCTAAACATCTTCCAACGTTCCAAAGAATATCTGTGGCACATCATGATCACATGTTCCACCGTCTCTGGAATATTACAAAAAAAAAACACGACACATTCCCATACTACCCAACAAGTGCCAAAGTGGAGTGCAAACCCGTATGACCGATAGGTACATGGAGCTTAGATGAACAGAGGGCTATGCGCTAGGCATATCTATGCAGTTTACAGAGTAAGTTACATGGTCGGCATAATATTGTGAGCCGAAGGGCCTGTAATGCGCTGTAAATTTCTGTGTTCTGTGTTCTATTTTCTTGCCACACACATCAGAGCATATAGATCATAATACACTTCCATCAACAGATCAACTATGGTCTCCTTGAAGATTTCGATTCCAAACTCTGCAGCACCGAGGCAGTGTCTGGGCAGATCACAACTCTGTTTGACTTAACTTGTTCAACCCATTTCAGACTAATGATAATGGCCATAAGTTCTGCTGTATAGACAGACAACAT
Source organism: Mobula birostris (assembly GCF_030028105.1). Lineage (NCBI taxonomy): Eukaryota > Metazoa > Chordata > Chondrichthyes > Myliobatiformes > Myliobatidae > Mobula > Mobula birostris. The sequence goes on from NC_092397.1 coordinate 27,180,899, forward strand.
TTACACACCACAACATTAAACCAGGCGATAAATAATCCACCCGGTTACTATCTTGGTTTTTAGAACAATCTATAAAGATAGGGAAATAGAAAATAATGCTGCTGCCGTAAATGATCAGACACTCTCTCACCCTCTACAAGAGGTTGTTGATCCTCTAGAAATCTCAAATCTATTTCCACATCTGGAAATGTCCATGATGGACCTCCTGGCCAGGCCACTTGTCCACAAATGCCCAAGACCATACTCTCACACTTGCTCGCTAAGTGTCTGCAGAAAGCATTTATCAGCTCTGCCGGTATATCCTCAACAACCCATTAAAACAGAATTAGTCACACGTGACGTCCTCACTCTATTGAGCAAGTCCAGTTTGCAAGGCTCATTTTTTCTCTCGACAGGTCAAGAGACATCTCGCCTTGTTTAACCTCCGATGCATCTCTAGCTGTGGTCCGGAACGCTCCATTACAGATTCACAGTGCACTGGTCTGTAGAATATCCAACCTATATAAAACTGAATGAGCTGCCTCTCTATGAATTAAACAACCTGTACTAAAGGACAATAAATTGTCAACAGTACACCCTGGAAGAGTCACAGTCCTATCCAGCCTCAGAGAGCATAAAGTTACTGATCTACTTACGTTTGTCCTACAATCACTATATACTTGCTCTCCACATCAGCCAAAGCCCGAAATATTTAAATACAGGAACACTCGACAGCAAACGCTCATACACAGTAAAGTGAATATAATCCGGACCATGCTTCCGAGTAAAACCCACACATTTCGATTTAGACACAAATAATTTAAAACTCAGTCCAAAGACTATTCTTCCGTTGCTTTTAACACTGCGTGTACAACCCCTAACGCATAGGCAGTATTGCAATCCCTTTTCCACAGACCCCATCATCTGCACATAAAGCGAAACCAGGCTCAGGCCCAACACCATCAGTGGCACCTGTTAGTCTCGCAAGATCATGGATCTGCACCTGTAAAGTCTTGCTTCTGCTCTCCAGGCCGTAGGCCTAGGCAAAGTTATATGGAAGGCCGGCAGTTGCCAATGCAGCAAGTCTCCCCTCTCCACGACACCGATGTTGTCCAAGGGAAGGGCAAGGGCCGATGCAGCTTGGCACCAATGTCGTAGCAGGAGTTTCCAGAACGAGGTTGAAGACAACGTCGGGCTGCCTCAGGGACTCCAGCTCTGGATTTGTCCTCAGGGTTTACTCCCGAAGCCTTTCCCATGAGTGGGTATGGCCGCAAGGCAGCGGAGTTTGAAATCAGAGTTTTCCCTCTCTTAGCGGCCAAAACGTATATTAAAAATATTCAAAAGAACATCTAAACAAGTCTGATGCATTTTGGAAACAGGTCCTGTGAACTGATGAAGTTAAAATAGAACTTTCTGGCCACAAAAAAGGTATGTTTGGAGAAAAAAGGGTGAAGTATTTCATGAAAAGAACCCCTCCCCAACTTTTAAGCACGGGGATGGATCGATCATGCTTCGGGCTTGTGTTGCAGCCAGTGGCACGGGGAAGATTTCACTGGTAGAGGGAAGAATTCAATTAAATACCAGCAAATTAGCAGCTATACTTCATTAGAGTTTGAAGAGATTTGTTATGTCCACAAATACACTCAGAAACATCAACTGATGTACCGCGAAGAGTATTTTGACAGGCTGCTTCACTGTCTGGTATGGAGGGCTACTGCACAGGACCGAACGAAGCTGCAGATGGTTGTACACTTAGTCAGCTCCATCTTGGGAACAAGCCTACAAAGTATCCAAGGAACAGTGTCTCAGAGCGGCAGTATACATGATTAAGGACCTTCAGCACCTAAGGCCTGCCCCTTTCTCACTGTTACCATCAGGTTGGAGATACAGAAACATGAAGGCACACACTCAGTGGTTCAGTAATAGCTTATTCCCCTCTGCCATCCGATTCCCAAATTGACATTGAACCCTGGAGACTGTCTGACTTGTATTAATATATAGTATTTCTGGGGATGTTTGGCACAATTTCTAATCTTTTCAATATATGTATACTGTTGTTTATATATTATTTATTTATTTATTATTCTCCTTTTTTTCGACATTATGTTATACCTTAAACTATTACTGCTAATTAACAAATTTCACGTCACATGCCGTTGATAATAAACCTGATTCTGATTCGTCCACCTGCAGGTTCAGACTTATCCTTCTCAATAACCACCGGAAACCCTCCAGAATTATAATCTGTAAATCTATCTCAATGAAACCCCAATCATCTCGCTAGGCTCATTTCCCACAGTATCTCATGTCCCCTCCCTGGTGAACCATCTACATCAGTCAATAATCTGCAGACATATCTGTTTGCCTCTCTTACTGGTTATTATAAGGCTTAGAGTATTACACTTTTCTTATTCCTGAGTCCCTCCACATTGTCTTACTGGTTGAGCTTCCGGGATGAAGTCGAACTTGTGACATTCTGTCTGATCAGCAGTGCAGCTCCCCAATCTCTTTTAGCTCCCTCTGGACTCTCTGAATCATCTAAATCCTGGAATGTTTCGATACCAGTCCAAACCTTCTCTCAACCAGATCTCTGTAATGGTTGAATCACTGTGCCATGTATAAATGCAGGATCTAGGTACGTCTGTCTGACCTGTTTTACACTCTACACTGAAATAAACTCACTTTTTTTTTCCTTTCGGTGCCACTGTGCTCACTAAGGTGACCCCATCTTGACTGCCTTTATGCGTTCTTTGACCTCATCTCTACCTTCCACCAATGCAACCTCCTGACCTGTAGCTGTGGATACCAACATACTCTCCACAGGCAACATGATCACAATCATCAGGGTGACTCCAGCAGGATTCCGTGTGAGAATATGATTTACCCTTCAGTGTAATCCATCCTCCCTGTAAAACAGAGCCTAATGATGAGCGTTCCCGATGCCTTTCCTCCTGACCCAGATGGTTAGCCACACATTTAATTTCACCAACATTTGATCCCTTACGTCGCAAGCATGTGGCATCGAAAGTAATCCCGAAATCACCACCCCAGAGATTTTATTTTTTAAATTACTGCTCACCTCCCTAACTTTTCCTTGCGGGAAGATTTCTCTCTGTTGTTAGTTCTAATAAGGACCATGACATCTGGCTGCTCATCCTACCCTTTGAGAACGGTCTGTACCTTCTCACGGACATCCTTGGTGAAGGTAACGCACTTTCCTGCAATCTCACTCATTTCCACAGATATTCCACCCTGTACCTCCTCGGCTAAAGAGTTTGCTGCATGTGATTCATATCATTCTATTTCTTGGAAATTCATGAACTTATGTAATAGCCTCTTTGTAAGGAAAATTGTGTTATAATTTATTCAGTATTCATTTTTGATTCAGCTCAGGTTATTTACATAACCGTTCGCAAACAAAGGAGACTGCACACGTGTGAAAACAAAACACTTTATCAGAACACGCACGGTTTTAGTACAGAAAGATAAACAAATATCTACAATAGTAGCAGTACATGAATCAAAATAACTCTGATCATCCATCACACACACAAGCCGATCTCAGTGTTCGATGGAAACAGAGATCCGACAATGTCATGCAGCTTGTTCTGTCCCTCCCGTTCTCATTCTCTCTCTCTCTCTCTCTCTCTCTCCCTCCCTCTCTCCATCGCAATGTCTCATTACCTCTCTCCCCCTCGCGGGGACTCCTTCTCACGCTCAGCCTCGCTCACGCCCTGTCCCTTGTGCGCTCTCCCTTGCACCCTCTTACTCGCGATGTCTCATTCGCTCACTATCCTTCGCACCTCAGACTTCGAGCTGTCTCCTTCTCGTGCTCACTCCTTCACAGTCTCATTCGCTCTCTCTCTCTCTCTCTCTCTCTCTCCCTCTCTCTTTCTCTTTCTCTTTCTCTCTCACTCTCCCCTTCCCACCCTTCTCTTCGAACGCGAAGAGTGTTTTTCTCGCTTTACTTCGCGCTCATCCTCGCGCACGCTCTCACCCTCGTGCTCACTCTCGCACCCTCTCTTTCAGGTTCTCTACCTTGTGCGCTCTTCCTCGCGAAGTCTCATTCACTTTCTCTCCTTCCCACCGTCAAACTTGGTGCTGTCTCCTGCTCACGCTCACTCCTTCACTGTGTCGCATTCGCTCTCTTTATCTCTATCTTTTGCCCTCTCTCTCTCCATTTTCTCTGTCTTCCGTCCCCTCTCTCTGCCAATTCGCGCTCTCTCTCTCTCTCTCCTTCTCTCTCTCTCTTTTTCTACCCTTTTTTTTCCTCACAGAGCTACAAGTGAAGGTAATGGTATTTGTCTTCAATTGTAAAACGAGAAATCTGTTACAAAAGGAAGTTCAAGGTGGCAATAAGAAGGGAAACCTCTAGATAGAGAAGGAGGAGGAAACAGGGTGAAGGAAAAGACGGGTTGTGACGGAAGCACGAGTGGTTGATACAGACGAAAATATTCTCCAAGGTCAGGCAGTTTTGTCAGCACCGGGAAGCAGGGAAAACAGGCTCGTCTCCAGCGTCAATTTAACACGGCGCGACGTGAGATGCAAAGGGGATTTTTTGGGAAGGTGAGGCCAGTGATGCCGTCGTTATCAGCTTTAAACAGCTGTCTTGTCACTGTAAGCAACACACACAGAATGGAAAATAATGAAGTGTTGACAGGTTTCTGATGAAGGATGTCGGTCCGAAACGTTGACGATTTATTATTTTCCGTAGATGCTGCCAGACCTGCTGAGTTCCTCCAGCATTTTGTGTGAGACCCTTCATCAGGATCTGATTTTGTGTTTGTTGTTTCGTATTGCGACCATCTGCAGATGTTCTCATGTTTGTTTTGTAACTCTGTTCATCACATTGTCTCCATTTACCCACAAGTGGGGAGCTAGAATAGGGCGTACGAAGGCAGCTAAATTGTAATACTTTACAGCGTTTATTTCTAGCGTTTCGTGAGTTTCAAAATCAGATTCAGTGGGTATTTCACCGCATTCTTTAGTTCTTCTCGGAATTTGCTCTGAGTCAGGGCGTAAACACACGTGTTGGTGCAGGAACTGAGAACCTGCAGCATTATCGATGCTTGGTCTGTGACGTAACGGGGATCCCTGACAGAATGAACAAAACTGTTTGTAACCCGTCTATAGATAGAGAATACCACCATTGTTCCCCACAACAATATGAAACTACCGGTTATGCTGAAGAGCAAAACGATGGATTTGCGTCGGTTCTCCATCTCCCGGTCCTTGTCATTCTCTCCACTCTTTTGTCCCCGGAGCCCCCTGCGGGCTCGACTGGCCGCTAGAATCCGCCTGACAGTCAGAATATTGAACAGCAACATCAGAATGAAAGGGGCGCAAGGGTAGAAAATGCGGTGAAAAATCACAAATGCGGCCCATGAGGGAGAGTTTGTGAAGGTCTGTGTTAAAACACAATACCAAGAAACACCATTAATTGTTTCTCCAGACTCGTACACAAAGCCCCAGGGAACAGTCTCCAAACAGTCCAGCACACTCACTGTCCCGATAACCACAGCCGCCGTTCTCTCGGTGCAATATTTTGTTTTCAGCTTCTCACAGCAAATAGCCACAAATCGATCGACGGTGAAAGCGACAGTCAGCCAGACTGAGGTCGCAGTGCTCGCAAACATCAACCACGTGACGGGTCTGCATACAGCAGTAATGAGCAGGAATGATCGGGGAAAATAAATCTCAGCAGTCCACTTCAGCAGCGGATTCGAAATAACGACCAGGAGATCGGCCGCTGCCATTCCCAAAAGGTAGCGAGTGACACATTTGGAGAGACCGCACTTTCTCCGGGACAGGATCACAATCGCCACCAAGTTCGCTGGAAGAGAGGCAGGGAAGAGCAGTTTGAGAAAATCCAAACAAAAGCCACTTCTGCAGTTCGAGCGGATCCTGTGATGTTTCCACTTAATTCTTGGATTTAGTGGTGGGAGGCTCGAGAGAGGGCGCAGAGCTGGCGGAGACATAGAACGACTTTACACAGTAAAATAATTTGAATACGGATTACTTACTGATGACCAAAATATGAAATGCCAGAGGAAAGCTTAAACTAGGTAACCACCTCTGAGTCAATACTGGATGGAACATTTTCTGCCGGTGCCTTCCGCGTCTCATTCGGACACTGATGACAGGATTCTTCCATTAGACAATCATCAACTTCCATGGCGATCCCTGTAAGGGACAGAACTGCCGAAGGACAGAACAAAAACAAGAAATGCTGGAAACGCTCATTCAGGTAAAACAGAATATGTGGGGAAAAAAAACTGGTAAAATGTCTCTCCTCAGAACTGTTCTCGGATAAACCCCAGACACATGTGTTAACTGGTTTCTTTTTCTGTACAATCTGCTTGGCGTTTAGTGTTTCCAGCATTCCCCGAGTTTGTTTCCTATTCCAGCTTTTGCCTTCTCACTCACTTTACAACAGAACATTGACAGATTTCTGACACAACCTCACGACAGTCGTGATTCCTCCCACCGAATCCATCGCAGATAAGCATGAGAGAGGAATTCAATGTCCAGCAGCAAACTCGATGCCGCAGTCAGATGTCTGTAACGGTGTCAGATGTAGATATAATAGAATACATTTCACAGTATGGATAACTATGAAGCACCACGTCGCTCGTGATAATCTGCTCAACAAATATTTCATTGTGTTGTCCGTCAGTTATATTCAGTTCAGCTATATTGCACAAAGTTATTAAAAATCCACATCATGGAACTCCTGACATTTGCTAAAGTGTTACTGCCAGTCGATGGATTGAACATCGCACCTAACTCAGTCAATCGCTGATTTACAAATATGGACAATCAATCAATTGGTTGAATGTCCGCGGGCTGTTTCAACACAATATTTGCAAATTCAGTGCAGCTGCTACAAGACCAAAAATACAGAAACCCGAACAGCCCATTATGGATCACAAACCGCTGGTAGAACGCTGCCTGACCCATTCAGTTCCACAGAGTTTGGCGGATTCCCTGAGTTCCTGCAGCCGTTTGTTTTAGATCCTGATCCCAGAATCCATAGTCCCGGTGTTTCCAATCCAAACCTGAAATGCGGAATACTGGGACTGGTATCTGGCAGTGACAGGAACAATCACAGCATTAGAAATAAACTTTATTTCCCACAAACAGCCCCTGACACTGCGACTTACCGGGTATTCCAAAGGCTGAAATAATAGGATAGTAAAGGTCTCGTATCCGCCAGATGACCGGATAGACCATTTCATGAGAATCTGTGATTCCTGTTGCTCCTGAATTCACTGCTCCGGCAGACACTGAGCTGATGCTTCACATCAACCCTGATTTATACAGAGGCTCAGTCTCCAGAGATACGGTTATACTCCTCACTAACTTTCTCAGTTACAGTTACTTGAACAAACAATTTGATTCAACACCATTGCCTCTGGTGTACAGATACTGTCTACATGAAAATTCTTTGGCATCACCTCAGTAGTGTCTCTGGTGGAAATAGGCCGGTAGCTTTAATTACAAAGACCGAACCTTGTCACGGAGCAGCTATATATAGAGATTTCATTTTTGATGTCTAATTAATCAGTATTCAACGAAGACCAGCGACGCTGTCCGACACCTACCTTTCTCTGTAGTTTACCATTTTGATCTGTCATTCAGTCATTCAGCTTCATCCTGGTCAATAAGGATACAATAGAGAAAAAGGTCGGGATGGAAACGATCAATTGACCACGTTTCCAATGTCGAAACACGACAAAATCTGCAGATGCTGGAAATCCAAGGGAACACACTAGAATTCTGCTGAGTTCCTCCAGCATTTTGTGTTTGGTGTTTCTGATGCAGTCGTCTTTTAAACACGTTTTACATTTGACAAAGTTCAAAAGACAATTGGAAAGTAATGTGTTATCCATCAATAGAATGTCAAGACCGGTAAAATAATAAAAATAGTACTCGAAATTGGAAGAACAATAGTTGCAGGATGACTAAAAGTGAACGAGAAAACGACTAGCTTGAGATACAGAGAGAGAGAGAGAGAGAGAGAGAGAGAGAGAGAGGAATCAGGCTGTGTGACATTGTCGGATCTGTGGTGCTCTCTTAAACTGAGATCGGCTTGTTTAATGGATGATACGTATTATTTTGATTACTGTACTGCGAGGTACAAAATGAATACATTGAATTCATTGTTATTCATTAAGGAGAAGGACCTGGAGGAAAGCGAGATCAGGAAGCGGGTATGGTGACATTCTCGGGCGTGTTGATCCTAAGCTAGAGGTGTTGTTGGGTCTCTCAAAGTGTATTAAGGTGGGTAAATACTTTCGGGGATTTAGTCCACTGGGGGACACAGACCACAAGCGGGCAAACATACAGATCGAACTCGCATCATGGTCAACACACACACAGTGAGCTGAGGGGAGTGATCCTGTGCTGTTCTGTTCACTGTAAATTATTCAATGATTTGAGAAGAATGGGCAAAGGATCAAAGGAGCATGTAATGAAATTCTTATTTTTACACTGATTGTTGTTCTCATCTGGGACACACTGCCTGCAGGGGTGATGAGAACAGCCAATCAAATTGTTCAAAGATGAAGTGGACAGGTCCTTCCGAAGAAGTAACCTGCAGATCATGGGAAGAGAACTGGGAATGGCACAGTGGGAATGCTGTACTATAGACTTGATGCTCCGCACTATAGAATTGATGGGTTGAATGTTCTAGTGTATCCCCCAATGATCCTGTGTCCACTAATGATCTGAAACAGTCAGTCTGGTCTCCAGGAAACAGTTAATTTAGTCGTGGTCCGGTCTGTGTAATCTACATTCCGGTTCACGGTCCGCTGCCTGTACCTTATTCCAGGTTTTCCGGTATTCCTCAGTTTCTGTTGAGACAGCTGATTCTCGTTTGGCTGGTCTCATAAATAGCTTCAGGATTGAGCCTCTGGCTGCTGGATTGTTCCTGTCCATACCCGCTATGTGAATCCCTTCTGTTCCCCTTCCTTCTTTGACCCGCCAGAAGCCCTGCGTCTCCTTGCCTTGCCTCGTCTGAAGCCTTGCCTCCCTTGCCTCGTTTGAAGCTCTGCCTCGCCTGCACCGATGTCAAGTTCAATCGCCGGAGCAAGGTAAGGAACTGTCTATCGTTGTTTTGAATTTTCTATGTCCACGCCTTCGCAAGGTAGGTCAGGCAGTCTGACGCTGCCTTGTGTTGGGAACCGTCCTGTCATATTTTGTGTTCAGTGTTTCAGTCCCGGCCCTACGTCCTGTTTCCAAGGTGGGGGTGGGGGTGGGGGGTTGTGGTCCCGGCTTTGTGTTCCATATTCCTGTCTCTTCCTTGACCAAGGCTCTGCGTTCCGGTCTCTTCCTCGACCAAGTCAAGGCTTCGGGATCTCGTCCAGTTCTAGCCACGTCCAGGAACCTTGTCCTGTCCAAGCCTCGGCTTTGTATTCTCGTCGTGTCCATGTGTCTCTCCCAGCCCAGGAGTACCTTGCCCAGCCCGGTGCTGGGGGTCCCTCGCCCTGTGCTGTGTTTCCATTGTCCTGTCCGGGAGTTTCATCTCCAGTCCTGTTGCTACTCCTCAGCTGTAGCCACGTCTTGTCCTCGCCTAGTTCTGGAGACGGAGCCCGAGTCAAGTCCCAGGTTCTGGGTCGTTGCCCAGTTTCTGGCTCGTAGTCCAAACCCAAGCCTCGAAAAAAAAACACAATCATGTCCAGTCCTGTAGCCACATCATGTCCTCGCCTTGTTTCAGGGTCCGAGCCAGAGTCAAGACCCAGGTTCTAGGTCAGTCACCAGTCTCTGACTCGGAGTCCAAGCCCAGGCTCCTAGTTCGATGGTCCTTGTCCTGGTTCCGGTAAACTAGTCAAGTCCTAGCCCAAGGCTGTGTTCTTGTCCCAGCTCCTAGTTTGCATCCAGTCACGTCCCTAACTCTAGTCTCTAGCCATGTCCAGTTCTTAGTAATTCAGTGTCTGTGTCTTGCATTTGGGTCCGCTCCCAGCACCCCCACCATGACAGAACAGTCCAGCAAGACTTGGACCCAGCGACACAAACACTGCCGTTTAACACTCGCTCTCGTGGGTTCTTTCCCGTCGAATGCCCCACCCCCACCCACTCAAGTCATCAATAATCTGGGAAGCGTTTTGGGTCTCCTGAAGGCTCCCATTGAGCGGGGAATGCTGTCATTGTCCGGTCCCTGAAATCCACATTCCGGTTCACGGTCCGGTCCATGATCCTTATTCCAGGGATTCCGGTTTTCCCCACTTTCTGTTGAGGCAGCTGAATCTCGTTTAGCTGGTCTCGTAAACAACTTCAGGATTCAGTTTCTGGCTGCTGGATTGCTCCTGTCCATACCTCCTGACTGAATCCCGTCTGTTGCCTCGCCTGGACCCTTGCCTCGCCTGGACCCTTGCCTCGCCTGGACCCTTGCCTCGCCTGGACCCTTGCCTCGCCTGAACACTTGCCTCGTCTGAAGCCTTGCCACGCCCTGCCTCGTATGAAGGATTGCCACGCCCCGCCTCGCCTGAAGCCTTGACTCGTCTCGACTCGCCTGAAGCCTTGACTCGTATGATGCCTTGCGTCGCCTTGCTTCGTCCTAAATCTTGCCTCGCTTTGCCTCGTCTGATGCCTTGCCTCTCCTTTCCTCGTCTGAAACCTTGCATCCCGTTGCCTCGTCTGAAGCCTTGCCTCGCGTTGCCTTGCCTGAGACCTTGCCTCGCGTTTCCTCGTCTGAAGCCTTGCCTCGCACGTAACGGTCACCTGCACCACTCTCAAATTTAATCGCCGGTGCAAGATAAGGATCTGTCTATCGTTCTTTTGAACTGCCTCTGTGTTCACGCCTTTAGTTGGTGGGACTGGCCGCTGGCCGCTAACTGTTGTTGGGAACCGTCTGTATCCACGCCTTCTTTAGGTAGGTCTGGCCGTTTGCCTGTACCTCGTGTTGGGAACTGTTTGTGTCCACGCCTTCTTTAGTTAGTTCCGGGCGTCTGCCACTGCCTTGTGCTGGGAACCGTCTTGTCATATTCTGTGCTCTGTATATGAGCCCCGGCCCGACGTCCTGTTTCGAAATAGGGGACCCGGTTCTGTGGTCCATGTTCCTGTCTCTCCCTCGACCAAGGTTTTGCGTTTCTGTCTCTTCCTCGACCAACTCAAGGCTTCGGGGTCTCGTGCAGTTCTAGCCACGTTCAAGAACCTTGTCCTGTCCAAACCTGGGCTTTGTGTTTTCGCCTTGTCCATGAGTCTCGCCCAGCCCAGGAGTACCTTGCCAGCCCGGTGCTGGGGTTCCCTCGTCCCGCGCTGGGGTTCCCTTGTCCTGACAAGGAGTGTCACGTCCAGTCCTGTTGCTAGTACTTGTCCTGTAGCCTTGTCCTGTCCTCGCCTAGTTCCGGAGTACGAACCCGAGTCAAGTCCCAGGTTCTGGGTCCTTGCCCAGTCTCTGTCTCGGAGTCCATACCCAAGCCTCGAAGAAACCCAAGTCATGTACAGTCCTGTAGCTACGTCATGCCCTCGCCTAGTTCCGGGGTCCTTGTCCAGGCTCTGGCTCGGAGTCCATGCCCAGGCTCCTAGTTCGAAGTTCCGTGTCCTGGTTCCGCTATCCTAGTCAATTCCTAGCCCAATTCTGTGTTCTTGTCCCAGCTCCTAGTCTGCATCCAGTCACGTCCCTAACTTTAGCAGTCCGGCTCCGCTCAGAAGAGCACCTACCTCTTGAATTTTCTAGTTTACATGGAGGTACATACCTCGGGGTCCTCCGAGAGGGTGAAAGAATGATGGACCCAATCGGACGGATACAGTTAATTACAGGGAACGACTACGACCAAGAGCTAGGATAAGAGGCTCTGAGTGTCCAGTGTGTTGGCGTGGGAGAGCGTTTTCCAGCATCAAAGGTTTACGAGTCCACCAAGCAAAGTTGAAGTGCTATTCCATCCCAGTGGATAAAGATGAGATTTCTTCACCAAGCACAGATGATGTGGTCTTTTCAACCACTGAATCACAAGCCACGGCGATTCGCTCTGGACAGAGTCATCATACGCCAGGTCAGACGAGCGATAACACAGGTCAGGTTTCAGACCAGAGAACCCAGGTAGATTCTTTGCATGATGGCGGTGGGGAGGAGGTAGAGAAGATGAGGAAGATCAAGTGGCCAGCAATGGCAGATGAGAAGGCTTGGCGTGTATTTGATGAGGATATCAGTATGATGTTGGAGAATACTCTCAGGGGAACATCAAAGAGAAAGTTAGAATTGATGGGCGATATGATTTACGATGTTGGAAAGTACAGGTTTGGTTTGGTTGAGTTGAAGAAAACAAAGCCTACTCAGCAACCAAGCAGGCGCCAGAAGGAGATTAGTAGGTTCAGGAGAGAGTTTAGATCGTTGAGACAGAGGTGGAAGGTAGCAAGTGAGGGTGACAAGCCAGGGCTTGCTGATCTCCGAGAGCATTTTCGAATGAAGTCAGCATCACTCCGTCGTGCAGAGTCAAAAGGTAAAAAGAGAAAGAAGAGAGAGAAGGCAAGAAAGTCGTTTTTTGAGAACCCTCACGAGTTCACGAAGAAACTGTTTGAACAAAGTAAGAGCGGACAGCTTAACATCTGTCAACAAGAACTTGAGGATCACCTGGCAAACACTTACTCTAACGAACAGCAGGAGGCTCCTTTGTTTGACATTTCAGGGCTTGTTACGCCTACCGAGCCACGAGTGAAGTTCGATCTGTCAGAACCCAAAATGGCAGAAGTCGAACGGTTCATGAGAAAGGTAAGGTCAGGTTCAGTGCCAGGACCTAATGGAGTGCCTTATAAGGTGTTCAAGAAGTGTGAACAGCTGAGGAAATGCTTGTGGAGATTGTTAAAGGTGGTGTGGAGACAAGGTGTTGTTCCTTTGTCATGGAGTGAGGCTGAAGGAGTATACATCCCGAAGGAAGAGAATTCTGTATTGAATCAGTTCCGACCAATTTCACTCCTGAATGTAGAAGGGAAGATTATGTGTGGCATTCTGGCAGAAAGACTATCTTCATTTGTGATAGAGGATGGATTAGTAAATACATCTGAGCAGAAGGCAGGAATACCAGGTCCTCTCAGGATGCCTTGAACATTTTAGTATGATATGGCAAATCATCCAGGAGTCAAAAAGGCTGAGAAGAAATCTGGCTGTAGTTTGGCTTGATCTGGCAAATGCATATGGTTCTGTGACCCATGTCTTGATTGGGTTTGCGATGGAATTCCTATGGATTCCTGCTAAAGTGAGGAACTTTGTTATGCAGTACTACAACGATTTCCGGATGAGGTTTTCCACTCAGCAGTTTACAACTAGGTGGCAGAGCTTGGATGTTGGAATCCCAATGGGATGTGCAATTTCACCCATCCTTTTCGTGTTACCCATGGAGGTTATTGTGAGGGCTGTAGAATCAGTGGGACCAGGTGTCGCACTTGGTGGCGGAGAGGAGTTACCACCAATACGAGCGTTCATGGATGATCTTACACTTTTGGGTCCCAGCACGGAGGCAGTGGAAAATGTACTACCTAGACTCGAGAAGCTAATGGATTGGGGAAGAATGAAGTTCAAGACCAAGAAGTCAAGGAGCCTTGTTCTTAGGAGAGGAAAGCTGGTTGACTTTCATTTCACGCTTTGTGGAGAGAAGATTCCATCCATTCAGGACCAACCAGTTAATAGCCTCGGGCGATGGTACACAGAGGAGCTGAGAGACACCAAGAGTGTTCAAGAGACAGCAGAACAGATCAGCAGAGGTCTGATGTCTGTTGACAAGTGTGGCTTGCCTGGCAAGTTGAAGTTGTGGTGCTTGCAGTATGGACTGATGCCACGGATAATGTGGCCACTAACTGTCTATGAAGTGGCAATGTCCCACGTTGAGGCAATGGAACGGAAGATCAACAAGTATGTGAAGGACTGGCTTGGAGTACCGAGCAGCCTCACAAATGTTGCAATCCACAGTAGCCAGACAAAGCTCACCATCCCAGTGCAATCCCTTGTTGAGGAAGTCAAGGTAGCCAAGATGAGATCATTCTTGATGCTTCGAGAGTCAAAAGACCCTGTCATCAAGGACACCCAGCCGGACGTGAGATCAGGCAGGGAGTGGTCAGCCTGTGTAGCAGTTGATGAGGCAGAGTCCAGGTTGAAGCACAAGGAGATGGTTGGGACTACCCAGCTAGGCCGCCAGGGACTTGGATGGACAACCCACAATTGGTGGTCATCTTCTACAGGTAAGGAGCGCCGTGAGCTTGTAACACAAGAAATACGAGAGGTAGAAGAGGAGAAGAGGTTAACTAAAACAGCTGGTCTGGCCAAACAAGGGGCTTGGACCCGCTGGGAAAGTGTTGAACAACGACATCTATCTTGGAATATTTTGTGGTAGATGGAACCGCTCTGCATCTCTTTTCTATGCAGAGCAGCGTACGATCTGCTCCCAACACCTGCCAACCTCAGCACCTGGTATGAAGGTAAGACAGACAGATGTGCTGCTTGTGGCGAGAAGGGAACACTTCAACATATCCTAATTGCATGCAGAGTCAATCTTTCCAGCGGCATGTCCACGTGGAGACATAACAACGTTCTCAAAGTTGTAACAGAAGCGGTTGAGCGGAGAGTACTGCAGCACAACTTATCTCATGCCCCATGCTGCACAGAACATCGCATATCATTTGTGAAAGAAGCGTCCAATTCAAGGGTGTACGGCATAGGCTCACGATCAAGCATATTTTCTTCAGCCAATGATTGGTGTGTCAAGGCTGGCCTGGACGGGAAAGGCAGTTTCCCGGAGCAAATAGCTTTCACAACATTGCGTCCAGATATAATTGTATGGTCTGACAGCAGTAGAGAATCGGTTATTGGTGAATTCACAGTCCCCCGGGAAGACAACATCGATGAAGCCCATGAGCGCAAGTTAGCCAAATATGCAGAGTTAAGATCAGAGTGCCGAGACAGAGGGTGGAAGGTCTCATGCTATCCATTCGAAGTAGGCTGCCGAGGGTTTATTGCGTTCACTCTCCAGAAGTGGCTGCGTGACCTTGGCTTCACTAGAAGAGAGATCAAGTCAACTAGCAGGGCTGTAGCTGAGGCAGCAGAGAAAGGATCAGCATGGGTGTGGACCAAGTATGTTCAGAGGGGCAGATAGTCAGACTGTGTATACATATCTTGCAAACCGTTCAGTAGTTGCATAGACACCTGAAGAGCAGACTATCTGTTGGATGGAAGTGGCCAGCAACTCTGATAGAGGCAGATGCCAAGTTTTTAAGCTCACCAGTTGGAGGTGGTGTTTTAGCACTGCTGGCCCACCACCTCGAGGGAGTCTTGATCATAAGCGGGCCGAAACTCCTGAAGACAGGTGGCAGATCAACGGATGATCCCACTGGTGACAGCACAGGACAGTTAACATCTTAGTCCATGAGTATTTTGTAACTCTAGAGAGAGGGCAGAGGAGATTTACAAGGGTGTTGCCTGCATTGGAGGGGGTCCCTTATGAGAATAGGTTGAGTGAACTTGGAGCGACGGATGGTGAGAGCTGGTCTCATAGAGGTGTATAACATGAAGGGGGTCATTGATCATGTGGATAGCGAGAGGCTGTTTCCCATGGCTGAAATCACTAACACGAAGGGACATAATTATATGGTGCATGCAAATAGGTACCGAGGGGATGTCAGGGGTAAGTGTTTCACACAGAGAGTGGTGGGTGCGTGGAGTGCACTGCCGGTGGCGGTGGTGAAAGCGGTTACAATAGGGGCTTTTAAAAGCCTCTTAGATAGGCACATGAAGCTGAGAGATATAGACGGCGATGCGCAAGGGATATTCTAGGTAGTTCCTAGAGTAGGTTACATGGTCGGCACATCGTTGTGGGCCGAAGAACTTATAATGTGGTGTAGACTTCTCTGTTCTCTGTTCTATGTTCACCCTTTGTGCCACAGAGAAATCCCGAAGGGAAATGGAATACAGTAAATCGGTTCTCCCCGGGTTTAGAAGCGGAGACCAGAGACTGGTTTTTGGAGCGATTTTTTTTAAAAACCCGCATTCGTGAAATGGATCATGGAGTCACAGAGAATATAAAGATAAAAAGCTGGAGACACGTCGTCTGCAGGATTCGAACCTGCGTGGGGAAAACACAATGGATTTATCGTCTATCGTCATAACCTCTTGGCCACAACTACAGCGTTCTCCACACGCGACAGGGGCAGTCGTGATCCCAGTTTCAAAGAAACAGACTTGCCTTTGAACTAAAAGCGAAAACTGCTGCAAGTAGGCAGCAGAACCATTAGCATCTGTGGAAGGTGAAACAATATTCACGTTCAGCTGAATTCAATGCGGGCATTTGGGCGAAGGGAAATTGAAATAGAGCGGGACAGGTTTCTTCACTCTGTGAACACAACACCCCCTCCCCTCGCCCCCAGATCCCCATGTGGGTCTTAGCAGCAGGGACAACGGTGTTTGCCGTTTCCCGGCTGTCATGGAGAGGGACGTGCTGGGCCGCCTTCCTGGGTCGCTGCTCTACGTGGGATGAAAGATCTCCCACTGGGCTCTCAGTGACGGGGCTGCAGAATTCTGACCACGTGTCCAAGCAGTGACGGCGATGGGGGAGTCTGCCCGATGGCTGTGTCAATATTCGGACTGGTTCACTCCCCTCCAACTTCCTGATCCATCCGACATCCTTAGAGGTTTGAAAGGACAATTATAAACAGGATTTCTTTGTCCATTTGGTGTTGCGCGAGGCAGGACCCCATTATTAGCTCTTCGGCTCGTTCAGGGCTCGATTCTAACACAGTCTGACTCCTGGAGTATGCTCGCCGTGGATTGTATAACTCCGGTCTATTGGGAGATGGCGACACTAATTTACCGGAATAGGATCTGCAGCAGAAATGATCCGAGAGAAAGCTGCCTGGGGACTGATCGAGTCACACGGAACTATGGGAGACGCCTTACTCCTCCAATCTTTTGCAACGTCATTGAGCGATGGTTGTTACTGGTGAGCAGAGCTGCCTTCCAAGCACTTGACCCGGCTTCGATTTCCAGCCATGGCACGCTGTACCATTTTAGACTACATAACAAATAAACTTCTTACATTGACACGATCTACGCAGAACTCCAAGGGCCAAGTAATCGACTCACGCTAATTCATGTTGTGAGTGTAAGGTGGCTTCATTAATTATCATTCACTGTGTCGTGGATCAGAGATGGAATTAACGTCCCTCAAGAGTTTCCCGTTCAATCCTGTCTTGATTCTATTCCAGATTCTACAAGAATGGCATTTCACAGGAAGGATTGGCAGGATTTGCAAAGCGTTTCCCCGATGCTGCCTGATTAAAATGATTGAGCTTGTTTGTCTTCACTGAAATGTCAGCGCCTAAGAGGAAACTTGACCGAATTAAGAAGTAGAAAATTATGAGATACATAGATTGGGCAGATAGTCAGAATTAGATTCCCAGGGTATAGATTTGAAATTCTACCGGGAATGAATTTAAGGTCGGAGTGGGAGAGAGTTTAATGAAGATGTGTGGCTCACGTTTTTAGACAGAGTGGCGTGGGTGCTTGGAACGGGCTGCCAGATTCAGAGACGGAAGGGTGTACGATGTTTTTAGATAGGCTCATGAATATGTTCGTGTGGAGCGACATCGATAGAGGCACAAGGAGAAAATCTACAGGTGATGGAAATCCAAGCAGCACAGAAAATGTTGGGGGAACTCAGCAGGCCAGGCAGCATCTTGGGAAAAATACAGTCGGCGATTCGGATCGAGTCCCTTCATCCGGACTGGAGAAACAATCGACGAGTAATTAAACTCAGACGGTGAGGGGACGGGAGAAATAAACACAAGGTGATGGGTGAAACCGCCGGGGGAGGGGCTGGTGAATTAACGACTTGAAACCTTGATTTGTGAAAGAGATCCTGGGCAGGAGAACAGGGAATCTAATACGAGATGACAGCAGGCCATGGAAGAATGAAAGGGGGAGGTAATTGGCAGGTAAGGAGATAAGGTCAGTGAGGGAAACGAGACCGGGGCTTGGTGAAGGAGGTGCCATAACCAGAAGTTGGAGAAATCTATACTCATGCGATCAGGTTGGAGGCTACCCAGACGAATATAATGTGTTGCTCCTCTACCCTCAGTGTAGCTTCATGGCGACAATCCAGGAGGCCATGGGCTGCCATGTCGGAATTGGAATGGGAAGTGAAATTAAAATGACGGCCAGAGGGGGATGTCACTTACCCTGTTGGACGGAGTGTATGTTCTCGGTGAAGTAGTCTCCCAATCTGTGTCAGGTGTCACTGATATATAGGAGGCCACACCGGGAGCACTCAATGCAGTAGATGACCTTGAAATACTCAGAGGTGAAGTGTCGCCTTACCTGAAAGGATTGTTTGGGACTCTGAATGGTAGTGAGGCAGGAGGTGTAGGGGCAGGTGTAGCACTTGCTTCACTTGCAAGGTTAAGTGCCAGTGGGAGGGATGAACGCACATGGGATTCAGATAGGAAGCGATTCCTGCAGAAAGTAGGACGTAGAGGGGGGAGGGAAAGATGTGATTGGTGGTGGGATCCCGCCGGAGATGGCGAAAGTTACATAGAATTGTGTGCTGGAGGCAGAGGCTGGGGGGAGGTAGGTGAGGACAGGACGAACCCTCTCCCTGGTAGAGGGCGCGAGGATGAGATGAGGGCAGACGTGAACAAAACGGAAGATATTCCGTTGAGGGCAGCTTTGGTGGTGGAGGAAGGGAGGACCTTTTCTTTGAAAACAAAAACACGTTATCTCCTTTGTTCTTGAATGAAACGTCTTATCCTAAGAGCAGACGCGGTGGAGACGGGGGAATTGAGAGAAGAGGATGGCATTTCACAAGTAACGGGGTGGGAAGCGGTATAGCCCAGATAGCTGTGAGAGTCTCTGTGTCCAAAATAGATGTATCAGTAGACAAGCTGCCTTCAGAGATAGAGACAAAGAGATAAAAAAAAAAGGAGGGAGGTGTCGCATAAGGGCCAGGTAAATTGTTGTGCAGGGTGGAAGTTGGAGGCAAAACTGATGAAGTGGATGAGCTCCGCATGGGTGCAGAAAACAGCAGCACTGCTGTCAGTTATGTAGCGGAGGAAAATTATGGAGCGATACCAACGTAGGCTGGAAGACAGACTGCTCCTGGAAGCCGACAAACAGACAGGCATATCTGCGACCCCTGCCAGTGTTTATGGCTACACCTTTTGTTTGAAGGAAATGGGAGGAGTCGAAGGAGAAATTATTGAGTGGGGACGTTCCTCCAGACGGAGGTGCGTAGTGACAGAGGAGAGCTGGTTGGGTCTGGTATCCAGATGGAAGCGGAGAACTTTAAGGCCATTAATTAATAGTTTTTAATGTGTAGCTTTTTGTTCATTGATGCTGTTGTGTTGTTCAGATCTACTCTGAAAGCCAGCAAGTACATGAATGCCAGAGTAGTCGATGTTGACATATACGTAATTAGATAATGATACTACTTTGGACTTTGAACGTGCTCTCCGAGTTCCTATTGCCCACTATTAATTGCTTATATCTGGCTTTTATCAGATTTTGGAATGCTGGGAGCACAGAACCCGCCGTCCTCACTCGTTTTCCACTGGATGTGAGTCTATTCCACACCAAAATTGTTATCTGGTGACGGCCCTCGGAAGCGGCTGAGTCAGGTTGTCGGATGGATCAGAAAGAAGGACAAGAATGAAATAAGTCCGGGCGCCGGTCCTGCTACCTGCAGACTTTCCATATCGATCAGTGCCAGGGCGCCGGGCCAGC
Organism: Mobula birostris; assembly: GCF_030028105.1. NCBI lineage: Eukaryota > Metazoa > Chordata > Chondrichthyes > Myliobatiformes > Myliobatidae > Mobula > Mobula birostris. The sequence continues at coordinate 27,200,580 of NC_092397.1, forward strand.
GTCCTGGAGCTCCGTCATTGAGAGCCCCCTCAGCTCACGTAGATCAGTAGCTCAGGAAGCAAGCTCCACTCCGCCTTCTCCAGGACAGCGGGGAAGCGGCAGGCACCATTGTCTCTGACGCTGAGGCCCACCTGGCGATCTTGGGGTTTGTGGTCGCGATGTGAAGAAACCCTGTGCCGCTATAATTGAGTCCCTCTGTCGCATGGGGAGAACATGGTAATCCTAGCCGAGTGGTTCAGGTATTGAACTGGAAATCCATTGGGTTGTCTTCGGGAAGATTCGAATCCTGTCCACTGCAATGAATGGCCGAGCAGACTCGAAAGGCAGAATCACCCATTCCATCTTTTCTTTTATATCTTTCAACGTCCAGCCTTTGCGATTTGCTACTCAGATTTACTATTAAGGGTGAGGTTATGGAGTACTTGGTGACACAGGACAAGATTAGACAAAGTAAGTATGGTTTCTTTAAGGAAAAGTATTTTGAAAAGTCTTGGACTGCTCACCTCAGAAAAGATGTGCTGGCATTGGAGATGATGGAGAGCAGGTTCACAAGAATGACCACGGAAATGAAAGGGTTATCATATGAGGAACATTTGATAGCTCTGGGTCTGTACTCAATGGTATTTAGAAAGATTAGGTGGGATCTTATTGAAACCTTTCGAATGTTGAAAGGCCTGGACAGAGTAGATGTGGGAAAAGATATTCCCTACTGTGGTGAAGTTAAGGATAAGAGGTCGCAGTCTCAAGAGAGAGAGGCGTCTATTTCAAGCAGATGCAGACGCAAGCATCGGCGGATGCGAGGTCGTTCGGGGTATTGAAAGCAGAGCGAGATATTCTCTTGGCTGGACAAGGCAACAAAGCCTATGAGAGAAGGCGAGGAACTGGGACTGAAGAGGGGAAACATAGATCAACCCCCATGATCAGATGGTGATGCAGACTCGATGAGCCACATAACCTAATTCTGCTCCTGTACCTTATGATCTATGGGATCAGATTGAAGATTTCATCATAAATTCGACATCGGGGATGTGGCTCAGTGGGAGAGCGCATGCTTCGCATGTATGAAGTCCCGGGTTCAATCCCCGGCATCTCCACAGAATGTTTTATAAATGGGCGGAAAACAGATGAAGAACTTACTCTACGCTCAGCCTTCATTTCCCTCATTGAAGTACGGGATAAGCCTGTAACATGTGGGAGAGTTAAGAACGGGCCCTTGTTGTATCCGTGGGGAAACTCAAATAACATTGCGCAACATTCATTGCACAGCAATTCCAGTTACTCTGTGAAGCACAGTGTCTCAGCGGATCCGCGGAACCCATAACCTCCAGGTCGATAGATCGAAACCATCTTCTGCTGTATTCATCACTTATCAGTGCGTTTTAACACCGCGACCTGTCATATTATGTCCAGATACTTGGGAATCCACCGCTTTCAGTTGAATAATAGAAGGAAAAATGAAGAAAGATTTTAAATTACATGTGTGCAACGATCGGAGATGGGCATTTCTGGTTTATCTGAGGCTTTTGGTTCTGGTGTGTACAATATGATTTCGTAGGCGCACACTCATCCACACAGGTTTTAATGAAGTCAGTGACAGCTGTGGCGTAACCCATTGGGACTCGAAGATGAATCCCTGAACACAGTCCTGTCTACAGATTTAAAGCTCTCCTACAAGAGCCGCTGCACCTCCCTTGTCCATATCTTTTTAGTCCTCAGTACTGATGCTGCGGACATCAGTGCCTACCTGTATTTAGGGAGTAGAAATAGAGCCAGACTTTCCAGTGTGCGCAAAGTAGAAATTTGGAAAAATATTTTCTTGTATCAGTTAAATCCTGTTGACGAATGTTCCCTTTCCCAAAACACAATCATGCCGGGATGGAAACTTTATGCAATGATCCGCTGAATCGGAAACGATTCCGACGACTCTCCCATCGCCCAGTAAAAAGCGCGTCTGTGAAATGCGCCAGTGCTACAGTCAACGAACAGACATTGGGTGACTCAATGAAGTATCCTCTCCTCGGAAATCTCAATGTCAGATCGCTCTTTCGCACTGAATTTTCGTTAGTTTAGTGGTTAGTATCCCCATCTGCACGGGGAAGACGGGGTCAATTTCCCCGTCAGAGAAATGGTTTTGCTCTTTCCATATTAAATATAATTGTAACTCGAATTGAAAAGGGTTAAAGAGGTTAAATCCGAGTTTGGGGTTGAAGTGATCGGTTGTTTGGGGATGTGAAACAGTCGATCTGCAGTGAACCCGGGAAGGGAGAGTCTGCCGAGAGGGCGGAACTTTGTGTTCAGCTTCGATAAATCTCCCCTCAGCGACTCTGCATCTCAGAGTTATTCAGCGTAACACGCGGTGACAGAGAACAATGTTTCCAGAAATATTTACTTCATCCGCCTCTGCCACATTTTAAAAGTTAAACAAAGGCTGTTCTTGCGCTCGATTTAAGGTTTACAGTTCAAAGAGTCAGAAAGGAGAGGGCGAGTGGAATCGGTGCCTTCACCCAGCTCAGGCCACCCTGCAGAAACTCCGTGAGACTCCTTCCGTCTGACTGCGAGCTCGGAGCTGTGAAAGGTCATCGACCTGAAACGTGAACTCTGTATCTCCCTCCACAGTCGCTTCCTAATCTGCGGAGTATCTCTGGCTGTTTCGGCTTTTAGTTCAGGAACAGTCCTGTTTCTCCGACCCCGGGATCGGTGCTGTCCTCATCCGTCCCGGGACACAGTGATTACGTCCCATGTAAAATGTCGTTCTTTGAGGACTGTGTACTCGTGGCCGAAGTTTTTGGCGATGCACTGGGAATCTATTGTTATTTCCCCTTCTAATTCTGACAAGTTTGTGGCTCGAACGTTTTCTGTTTCACGTTGTCTGCTAACCTCTGATGCAAACCATTCATGCAGATTGTGAAAAGCCGGGTCACACTATCAATTGCCAGTCACCATCTTCTAACGTTGGAATGGCAGATTTCCCCGGTTTGTCTCTGTGGCGCAATCGGTGAGCGCGTTCGGCTGTTAACCGAAAGGTTGGTGGTTCGAGCCCACCCAGGGACGCTGGTGATCCAGCAGCTTTTGCTGCGCGTTGTATTGCCCACCGGGAAACGCTGCGCTGTCCGGAGACCGGCGTTCCCTGTACTGCCCCATCACGTTCAGTGGGATTTAATCTTTTTGTCATGTACCGAGATACAGCGAAAAGCTTCTCTTTCACACTGTTCATAGCGATCAAATCATTACACAGTGTATTGAGAGAGAACAATGTAAAACAAAACCAGAATGCAGGATAAAGTGTAACAGAGAGAGAGAGAAAGCACCGTGCGGGTAAATAATTAGGTGCAGCATCACAACGGCGTAGATTGCGAGGGCAAGTGTCCATCTTGTTCTACTCGGGCACCATTCAATAGACATAACAGAGGAGCTGAAGGTATCCTTGAGCTGTAGTACGTGCTGTCCGACACATTCAGCCGGATAGAGGAATGAGAAGAGAGAATACCCGGGGTGCATTATATCTTTTTGTTAGGAGTACGTGAGATCCACTTCTCTTTGACCATGAAGTGTATGTTTCCTCGAGCTACACCCTTGGAACTAACGGAATTGCCGGGTCTAATGCCGTGGTTTTGATTTAATTTAATTTTGAGCCCTCGATCTTTCAGTTGAAGTCTAATCTTTTTGCATGCCACATAGGGCCCCGGTCATATTATTTTCACTCTGGATGTCCAGTCCCTATAGACGTCCACCCCCGACAAGGAAGGCCACAAATCTCTCCGCTTCCGTCTAGATACCAGTCCCAACCAAATCTCCTATACCACCATGCACCTCCGTCTGGCGGAACTTGTCTCTACTTTGTCCTTCGATTCCTCCCTTTCCTTCAAACAAAAGGTGCAGCCATGGACACTAACATGAGTCCCAGCTATGCCTGTCTGTTTGTCGGCTATGTGGAACAGTCTATCTTCCAGCCTATCTCTGAAGACAGCGTGCCTACCATGCGGAGCTCATCCACTTCATTAGCTTTCCCTCCAACATCCACACAGCCCAGAAGTCTATCTGCCCATATCGGACATCTCCCTCCCTTTTCTCGATCTCTCTGTCTTTATCTCTGAAGACACCGTGTCTACCGATATCTATTTTGAACACAGAGACTCCCACAGCTACCTGGACTATACCTCTTCACACCCCATTGCTTGTAAAAATGCCATCCCTTTCTCTCAATTCCTCCGTCTCCGCCACATCTTCTCTCAGGGTGAGGCGTTTCGTTAAAGAACAAAGGAGATATTATCTGTTTTCAAAGAAAAGAGCTTCCCTTCCTGCACCATCAAAGCTGCCGTCAACAGAATCTCTTCCATTTTGCTCACGTCTTCCTCCCTCCACCCACTCCACCCTCGCGTCCTCCACCAGGGAGAGGGTTCGTCTTCTCCTCATCTACCTCGCCCAGCCTCCGCCTCCAGCGCACAATTTTCTTCAACTTCCGTCATCTCCGGCAGAGTCCCACCACCAAACACATCTTCCCAACCCCCTCTACTTTCTGCTTTCTGCAGGGGTCGCTCCCTACGTGAATCCCGTGCGCGTTCGTCCCTCCCCGCTGATCTCTCGCCTGGCACTTATCCTTGCAAGTGAAACAAGTGCTACACCTGCCCCTACACATCCTCCCTCACGACCATTCTGGATCTCAAGCAGTCCTTATAGGTAAGTAGACACCTGAGATGTGAGTCTTTCGGGGTCATCTACTGTATCCAGTTCTCTCGGTGTGGCCTGCTGTATATCTGTTGGACCTGTCACAGATTGGGAGACCGCTTCGCCGAGCACCTGCACTACGTCCACCAGAAAAAGCGAGATCTCCCGGTGTCTTCTATTACCACTACGTCGAATCTGGCCTAGGGGCATAAGGCATAAGGCTCCCAGTGGCCACCCATTTTAATTCAACTTCTCATTCTATTTCTCACATGGCAGCCCATGGCCTCCTGTACTGTCGTGATGAGCCCGCACTCAGGGTGGAGAAGCAACACATTATATTCGTCTAGGTTGCCACCAACCTGATGGCAGGAACATCGATTTCTTGAACTTCTGGTAATACCTCCTCCTTCACTAGTCAACTTTCCAGATCTTTACTTCACCCCCTGCCCCCCTCCACCCGCTGGTTTCACCTATCACCTGGTGTTTCTTCCTCCCCTCCCCTCACCTTCTAACTCTGATTCCTCATCTTTTTTTTCTTCAGTCCTGATGATGGTACTCAGCCAGAAACGCTGACTGTACTCCTGTTCATAAATACTGCCTGACCTGCTGAGTTCCTCCAGCATTTTGTGTGTGTTGCTTGGCTTTCGATCATCTGCGATGTTCTCTTTGTCCCTCTCTCCATATCGCTCCACACATACATATTCATATGTCTGTGTAGAAACATCGTCTATACCACCATCGCTCCATGATGTTGTATGAGATTCGAGTAGTGAAGCGTCTCCCATGTTTCCATGTGACTCGACCTGTCAAGGAGCAGCTTCCTGCCGGATCATTCCTCACTCTGCTGCAGGTCCTATTCCGGTCATTAATGTCGCCATCCTCCAGCAATTCGGAGTTCCCGTTGAGTCTACTCCGGGAATCAGATTGGGTTAAAGCAGACTCCTGAACGAGTCGAAGGGCTACTGATGGGGTCCTGCCTCGCGCATCAGCAAATGGGAAAACAAATCCTAATTATAATTGTCCTTTCAAACCACACGCTGATGGGATCCCTTCCTTCGGCCAGACCTTGAACACAGTAAGTGACTGAATCGCGAAAGAATCCTGAGACCCTCCAGTCACACAGTGAGAGGGGACGGGTAAAAAGCGGCAGATCCACACTCAACAAATAAACGTCAGGGTGACTCTGTGAGTTCTCCTGTACTCTGAAATCTGTGTGACAGATTCCATATCCTTGTATATTCTTCGTTAGTTCAGTGGTTAGTATCCCCGCCCGTCACGTGGGAGACAGGGGTTCAGTTCCCCGTTGGGGAGACCATTTCCTGCTTCAAGTGTAAAATAGCCAAAAAAAACGGTGCTGAAATCGGTCTTTGAGACTAGGGAACAAGTCTGCAATGAGCTCAGAACGTGAGAGTTTCCGAGGAAAAAGAGACGACGGTTAGTTTCAAAATATTTCCCCAAACATTCCCTCAGCGAGTCTGTATCTGGGCGCCATTCGGAGTCACACCCCGTCACTCCGAATACGTTAAACCGGGGCTGTTGCTGTAAGATATCAACTCCCGCACGGTCCCAGCAATCCTGCCGTCTCCCTCAGTGCGTCTGTGTGACTGTGTGGAGAAGACAGGCAAAGGGACACCTGCAACACTTTGCAGAGAACGATCGAAGTTCAGATATGTTTAATTCCAGGTTTAAAGCGAGCCCGTCCCACCTGCAGTCCCCAAAGCCGTTTCTCAGACCCTCATAAAGCGAATTGGGGGACGGTCCGGAGGTGCTTCGCACTTTGGCGACAGTCGCTCGCATGCGCTGCGAGGCTCCGCCCTTAGGCCTGATTGACAGTGTACAGCTGAAGACATGTGCTGTCCCATTCCCTCGCCCAGTTGCAGCAGCGGCTTTAAAGCAGCTGGGAATGGGAAGGCCCCAGGCCCGAAGCGGTACATTGAGGTGGTGGAGCGGGGAAATCCGGGGGAAACCTAGGCCCGGCCATCGGAACTGGGTCCAAGAAGGCGACCGGTCTCGGTTGTAGTTTGGACGCGTAATTGCGGGGGAGGGCAGGGGAGACACCTGCAGAGTGTTGGGGCGACAGTGGCAGGGGCTGGCTGGCGGTTTGCAAAATCTAAAATGTGACTGAGGGGTGCCAATGTTGGGAAAGTCAGATGCGGCATATGGGGAGTTAAGTGATAGTATGGAATCGATTTGGCAAGAAATAAGTGGAAAATGAGTCGCGACAGATGGGGAGGGACGCCCGGTAAGGGAAGAAGGACTCGGGTAGAAGATACTGTCGATTTCATGGTAATGATTAGTTTCAAATCTTATTGTGATAAACATCTCCATCCAGTTAGATTAACGAATGCTATTGTTACGTACCCCGTAACTGGGTTGCCAAACCAGCAGAAATGGATTACTCAGTTGGAGTCTGGATTACTAGAACTAAGAAAGTTTTATCAAAGAAACAAGGAACACAGTACTCTAATGAAAAGGATAATAAACGCCAACAGTTCAGCAATGATAATCACACGTACACAGAATTAGGATAACAGGATCAATCAAGCTCTATCGTCGTCTAGGGATAAATGACCAGTTTCAAAGTGACGCAAAGTTCAGTTCAATTGAATTCAGTTCAGTTCGCAGTAATCACTGCCGTGGGAGATGGACAGAAGTGGGGGGGGGGGGGAGGAGAGAGAGAGCAAAAACGAATGAATATTCAAACGGCTTCCACACAGACCTCGATATTCTTCGCAGTCAGCTTTCGGGCGAGCCCTTTGTGATGTGTTCTGAGGTCAGCGACCGTGACCCCTCCGTTTCCAGACACGATCGTTTCTCTGCGGTGAACCTGGCACCCAGGCAAGGGCGGACACACACCAGGTTCCCGCTGATCGTGCCTTTCCACCCTATGCGTCTATGGCTTGGTCCCGCGACCGGCCTTCCAAAACTTCCCACCGACTTGTGGGAGATGCACCGCTTCCAGGGTCTCGTTACCTCGGGGTGTCGTGTGTGTCCTGCCTTAGCGAACCTGTCCCTTTTTATCCTCCTGCTGGGGTATCGCCTGTCCGTCACTTCAAACAGTTCAGGGTTCAAAGGGGGAGCCGATCTTGACAGCTCTCCTTCCGTTAAACTCTCCCGTCCCTTCATTAACATCTCCAAATGCTGCTCCATTGTTTTTCTTCTCTCTCTTTCTACTGAAGACAGGTGGCAGACCAACTGCTGATCCCACTGGTGCCAGCACAGGCCAGCTAACATCTTAATCTATGTGTATTCTCGTTATTGATATTGATAACGTCAGTAGTATGTCTGAGCAATGAGCGGCTGTAGGCTACATGTGTAGGAACAGGAGAAATTGGTGAAAATGAAGACTCTGGACGGAAGTAAAATTGTCAGTACATTGGTAGGAGAAACGAAGATTCAGGATGTTATTTCATTTGTACCTGCGTGTGTTTTGTGTGTGGAGTATAGCAGGACAACCTGAGAGGGGGTAAGATAGCTTTGGCTAAGAGATTACAGACTTTGAGAGAAGGGAACGTGTTTGCCCGTTCTGTTGTGCTTTTCTGATGAATTTAGGCTGCATTCGTTATTCTGTCAAACCGGTTGACCCTCCGCCGTTGCGTTGATTTAAATGCCAAGGGTGGGACATGTTCGTTCTTCTTGCAGGGGGAAATTGCAATGTGCAGAATACGGAGGTGAACATGAATATGGGGATTGTGACGTTAGTGCTGTTGCAAGATGCTGTATCTGTGCGCATGCTCAGAGAGCTGCTCATTTAGGTTGTCCAGCTTTACAAAAGGCTCAAGATGTTCAGAAGGTGAAACTAACGAGTAGCATTTCTCCTGCTGAATCCACCAGAATTCATTTCTCTGCATATGGTAGATGTTGGATTAAAACAGGCACTTACGAGCATTCAGATGGGGGAAGACCACGGAGAGATGTGAAAGGGGGCAATGTGGGAGATGAGGCATGTCGTAAAGTGTTGATTCGTAAAAATAGATTTTCTTGTGGTATTGTGTGCTATGGCTAATGGAAGAGTGCAGGCGAGAAAGAAATCGGATAGATTCAGAATAGTGATGGATACAGCATGAAAGTGTTTGGGATTAGTGGAGATTCCTGCAGAACAGGTGCATGAAGTACTTTGGAGAGAAGATTTAAGAATTGGTGGTAGACGGAGTGGGCTGCTAGTTGAGAATGACTGAGAAATGAAAGTAGAGGGATTGGACAGTGGTTGAGGAATGGTCTATTGGTGGAGGGTGATTGGGAATAGGCTGGTGGTAGATAGTGATTGGGTAATTATAGTAGAAGCAATGGGCTGGTGGTGGAGAGTGATTGGGGAATTGTCTTGTGGTGGAGGGTGATTAGAGGATGATTATAGAGAGAATGGACTGTTGGTGGAGGGTGATTTGGAATGGGCTGGTGGTGGAGAGTGATTGGGGAATTGTCTAGTGGTGGAGGGTGATTGGAGGATGATTATAGAGAGAATGGACTGTTGGTGGAGGGTGATTGGGAATGGGCTGGTGGTGGAGAGTGATTGGGGAATTGTCTCGTGGTGGAGGGTGATTGGAGGATGATTGTAGAGGGAATGGATTGATGGTGGAGGGTGATCGGGAAGGGGTTGGTGGTGAAGAGTGATTGGGGGATGATAGTAGAGGAAATGAGCTGGTGGGGGAAGGTAATTGTACACAGGGTGCTATACGTGGATAATTTCCAATCAACTCACAGTTCTTCATTGGAATGCAACAAGACTGTTAGTCAAATGATAGGAATTTAAAGACTGTTTTGGTGTTCCCTTGGGTGTTATTTGTGTACAAGAAATTTGCTGCAATCACATGTATTGTTCAAGATGCCGGGTTATGATGATGTGAGATATGATAGACACATAGCTGTGGAGGAGAGAGTGGCATCTTTGTGAAAAAGGGTTTACTTGAAATAATTCTGCCTTTTCCAAAGAAAAATGAATGCATGATTATTAAATTATTGTATCCATGCGGTGGGATCAAAATTATGAACATTTTATAATCCGGATTGGAAGTTATCTGTCAAATGGTTGGGGAGAATGCTGTGAACTTATTGTTTTTTTGTGTGTGTGGCGACTTCAATGCACATCGTGGTCTTGGTGTCAGTAAGACTACAGAAGCTAACAGGACGGCAGCAGATGAGTTTCTGGAAGAGTCTGATTTACCCTATTTAAATGATGGAAGAGAGGTAAGAGTGGATATTGCCAAAGGTGGGGTTCTTGTTTGGACTTGACTCTTATCTGTGCTCCACTTGCTGGACAGTAGCTGGAATGTAAGGGTTAATGGTATGGGGAGTGATCATTTTCCAATCCTCTGTAATCTAAGCGTCAAAGTACGCTGTCAGAATTTGAGTTGTGTTACTAAATGGTGTTTTATGAGGGGAAACTGGGGAAAATTCCATTAAGTGTGAGAAATCATTTGAATAATTGTCTCTCAGCAGTACTATGGAAGAAATCTATCAGAGTGTAATTTCTGAAGTGTGTGGACCTGCCCGTTGAGCCATTCCTTGGTGTCCCGGAGAGCTGGTAAGAAATGTGTTCCTTGTTGGACACAGAAATGTTCAGAGGCCAGCAGAGACAGGAGTGGGGCATTTCGTGTGTGGAAATGTAGGTTAATGCAAGAAGCTTTGCTGAGGCTTTTCAGGGGCAACGAGCAATGGCAATGAGAGTTATTAGTAATGCTATCAGGGCAGCTTGGAAGAGATTTTACAGAACATTTGAGAGGGAAACTGTCCTGACAGTGTTGAGGAGAATGCTGAAGAAAGTGAATGGTGTCGGAGGTAAAACCAGATTCCAGTATTAATTTGGCTGCAACAGACAAATAAAATGCAGAATGTCCGTGAAATGCGTTTACAAAGAAACACAGACTCAACAGTATAGGGGATGAGTGCATTAAGAGATGAGAGTGTATTTTGATGGACAGTAGGAAGATTTTTGAGAAACAAGAGGTGTTAGAGATGCCATTGATGATGAGTTTACATTGGCTGAATTGAAATTTGCTGTCAATAGGGCGAGTACTACAGCCCAGGGCAGGAAATGGGAAGCTTGAAAGATCATGACCGTTATCTCTTCAGCAACCTCTCTCAGGAATCTGAGGTGCAGACCCTCAGGTCCTGGTGACTTATCCACCTTAAAACATCTGAATTTGCCGAGAGTTTTTTGTTATTTTATTAACAATGGCATTTACTCCTGCTCCCTGACACTCACAGGCGTCTGGAACATAGTTAGTATCTTCTACAGTGAAGACAGATGTGAAGTCCTCATTAAGTTCATCTTCTATTTTTTGTCCCCCATTACTATCTCACCAGCATCATTTGACATTGGTTCAATATCAACTCTCACCTCCTTTTTACTCTATATATAACCAAAAAAAAAACCTTTTGTATCCTACTTTATAGGTACTCCTGTCAATGTGAGATCTGCTCTACTCCGCTGTAATCCCTGCCATTATCAACCTCCAATCCACCGGGGCAAGGTCCTCTCTCATGTCTCTGTAAATCTCTTTATTCCATTGGGATACTGATATATGTGAGTAATGCTTCACCCTCTCAAATTGCAGTATGAATTCAATCATATTATGATAACTGCCTCCTAAGGGTTCCTTCACTTTAAGCTCCCTTATGATATCAGGGCTATTAATTAACACGCAGTCTAAAGATAGGTTTTCGCCGAGCAGGCTCAAGCACAAGCTGCTCTAAAAAGCCATCTCGTAGGCGTTCAACAAATTCCCTCTACTGTGATTGAACACCAGCCTGATTTTCCCAATCCCCTTATTGTGTCATTACCCTTATTATCAGAATAAGAATCAAGTTTGTTAACTTAGCAGCAGCAGTTCAATGCAATACATGACATAGAACAAGAAAAGAACAAAATAAAATAATAATATTAAACAAATAAGTAAATGAATTACAGTACAGGAAAATTGATTAGTTTAATATCGTGCAAAAACACGGAAATAATATATATTAAAAAAGTGAGGTAGTGCCCAAGGGTTCAAAGTCCATTTCGGAATCGGATGGCAGACGGGAAGCTGTTCCTGAAACGCTGAATGTGCGCCATCAGGCTTCTATACCTGCTACCTGGTGGAATTAATTAGAAAATGGCATACCTTGAGTGCTGGAGGTCGTTAATATTGAATGCTGCCTTTCTGAAACAGCGCTCCTTGAAGATCTCCTGGGTACATTGTAGGAAAGTACCCGAGATGGAGCCGACTTAATTTACAGCCCTCTGCAACTTCTTTCTGTCCTGTGCAGTAGCATCTCCCCCACCCCATCCTCCATACCAGACAGTGGTGCAACCTGTCAGAATACTCTCCGCGGTACATCTATAGATGTTTTTGAGTGTATTTGTTGACGTACCAAATCTTTTTAAATTCCAAATTATGTATAGTTGCTGTCTGGTCTTCTTTATAAATGCATCCATATGTTTTGACCAGGTTAGATCCTCCGAGATCTTGACACCCGTGAACTTGAAACTGCTCAGTCACTCCACTTCTGATCCCTCTATGAGGATTGGTATGTGTTTGTTCATCATACCCTTCTGGAAATCCAGAATCAGCTCTTTCATCTTACTGGCATTCAGTGCCAGGTTGTTGCTGCGACATCACTCCACTAGTTGGCATATCTCACGCCTGTAGGACCTCTCATCACCACCTTTGATTCTGCCAACAATGATTATATCATTAACAGATTTATAGATGGTATTTGAGCTATTGCTATCCGCACAGTCAAGGGTATAGAGAGAGTAGAGAAGTGGGCTAAGCACACACCCCTGAGGTTCGCCAGTGTTGATTGTCAACAAAGAGAAGAGGTTATCACCAATCTGCACAGATTGTGGCCTAATGGTTAGGAAGCTGAGTATTCAATTGCAGAGGGAGGGGCAGAGGCCTAGGTTCTGCAACTTCTCAATCAGGATTATGGGAATGATGGCATTAAATGCTGAGCAATAGTCTTGTCATCGGTGTTTGTGTTGTCCAGGTGGTCTAAAGCCATGTGACGAGTCATTGAAATTGCATCTGTTGTTGAACTACTGTGGTGACAGGCAAATTGCAATGGGTCCAGGATCTTGCTGAGCCAGGAGTTCTGTCATGTCATGATCAACCTCTCAAAGCATTTCATCACTGTAGATGTTAGTGCTACCAGACCATAGTCATTAAGGCCGCTCACATTATTCTTCTTAGGCACTCGTATAATTGCTGCCTCTTTGAAACAAGTGGAAACATCTGCCCGTAGCAGTGAGATGCTGAAAATGCCTTTGAATACTCCCACCAGTTGGTTAGCACAGGTTTTCAGAGTCTTAGAAGATACGCCATCGGGACCTTCCACCTTGCGAGAGTTCACTTTCTTTAAAGACAGGTTAACATTGGCCTCTTAGACAGGGATCTACCTTCTTGCCCGCCAAATTCCCTGACATATTTATGCATGCAGCATTGTCTCCTAGTCCAAATCGTTCCCCTTTGGTAAATACTGAAGCAAAGTACTTATGATGTATTTCACTCATATCCTGCACATCCAAGCAAATGATTCTCTTTTTATCATTGAGGTGTCCTCCCCTCTCCCAAGTTATCTTCTTATCTTGATGTATGTACAGAGTACCTTGTGATTTACCTTATTTCTACTTGCCATTGACTTCTCATGGCCCCACTTGTTTTCATAAATTTCCTTTTTTAGTTCTTTTCTGGATTCTGTATAACCTTCATCTACTCCATTTGATCCTGACTTCCAAAACGTGACATATTTTCCTTTTCCTTCTTGACTAAATTTATCATTTCTGTGGTCATCCAAGTTTCCCTTTTCTTTCCACCCCTGTCCTTCCCTCTAAGAGGAATATACCTTTCCTGTACACTGTGCAATTGATCATTAAGCACTCTCCCCATGTCTGATGTGGATTTTCCAGAAGAAATGTTATTTCCAATTAACCCTTCTGAGTCATTGCATCATACCCTTGTAATTTGCCCTTCTCCAATTAAAAAAAAATCCCATCTTTATCTATAACTATCTTAAAACTGAGGGAGCTGAGGTCTCTGTCAGCTAACTGCTCACCCACTGAGGGGGCAGCCACCTGAATAGACTCATTACCCAACACTAGGTAGTAGTACATTCCCATTAGTTTGATTGCTCCCTTCTTGTTCTTGAGTTCTACCCGAATGGATTCAGCGTCTGAACCCTCCACTAGATATGCCCCGAGTGCAGCTGTGATATTGTCCCTGGATGGTAGTTCAACTCACACCTCTTTTACCTCCTTCTCTATCTTTTCAAAAACTTCAAAAGCCTGGTAGATTAATCTCGCATCCCTGCCCATCTTTCAACAAAGCCCCTGTAATGGCCACAACATTGTAGTTCTATGTACTGATTCACGTTCTATGTTAATCACCTTTATCCATAATATTCCTGACATTCAGTACACACCATTGAAAATATATGTCTAATAATATTTGTTAATTTGATTTTGTCTGGCCATATTTTCACTGATATCTACCTTCGGGTCCAATCCTTCACTTATTGACTGCTGTTCCCATTCGCAGCCCCCTGTAAAACTAGTTTAAACCCTCTGAGTAGCATTAGCAAAACTCTTGGCCAGCATATTAGTTCCCCTCCCGTTCAGGTGTGACCCCTCCCTGTTCGACAGATCAGTCCTTGCCCAGTAAAAGGTTCCAATGATCCGAGCGTGAAACCCTGTCCCCTGCACCATCTCCTCAGTCACTCATTCAATTATGCTGTAATTCCATTCCTAGCTACACTCGCCCATGGCGCGGGGAGTAATCCGGAAATTACTACCTTGGAGGTACTCCTCTTCACCCTATTTCCTGTCTCTATATGCTCAGTCTGTAGAACCTCATCCCCTTTTTTGGCAATGACATTGGTGCCATTATGCACCACGAGCTCTGGCTGTTCACTCTTCCCCTTGAGAATATCCCGCAGCCGCCCTGGTACATCCGGACCCGAGCACCCGGGAGACAACACAGCATCCTGGAGTCTGTTTTGTGTGCACAGTATCTCCTGTTTGTACCACTACTATCCAGTTCCCAATCACTAATGCACTGCATGACTTTACCTTTCCCTGCCACAGGGGAACCACCAGGGTTTCTTCATCTCATTTTTAACTTTAAGAAATTCATTGAATCAGGTATAGGCAAAAGTTAGCAGAATTGTTCGTGGACCAGTGCTGACTGGCGAATAGTCGGTGACTGCATCGGTTTCCTTCCAGAGACCAAAGGCGAGTTGGATGGTGCATTCACTGGCTGCAAGATACTGTCCTTTGTGTACGTGAGAGACAGGAGGAAAGCGGCGATATGAGATAGTGCAGATATGGTGAGGGCCATATCAGTAACAGTTATGTCCTGCAGAGTCAGAGCCCAAGTTCACGGTCAGATTGCGAAGTTCGGTCTAGGATGAGGAGCAGCGAGAGCCAGTGCCTGATTCTGGGAGCAAATCTCAGCGATTCCAGGACCAGTGCATTTGTCAAATTGTGGCCGGTTGGGAATATTTTACTGTAAGTGTCATTACACTCACAAATTGCGGTGTTGCCATTGTGTGCTGTTCTGGGTCTGGGGAGGAGCTCTGAGTGGAACTGCAATTATACCTTATTGCAGACCGCACTGGTTTCCTTCCAGAGACCAAAGGCAAGATAGATGGTGTGTTCACTGGCCACAAGATACTGATCTTTGTGTACATGGGTGACAGAAGGAAGGAGGCCTCTTTCCTAATTCTATACACGCAGTATGTAGGATCTCTTAGTTTTTGACAATGACATTGGTGCCAATTTGCACCAGGACCTCTGGCTTTTCACACTTCCTCTTGGCAATATCCTACAGCTGCACCTCTACACCCTAGACCCCAGCACCAGGGAGACAACACACCATCCTTGTGTTTATTTTGCTGCCACAGCATCACCTGCCTGTCCCCACTAACTACTGAGTCTCCTGTCACTACCACACTGCCTGACTTTTACTTTCCCTGCCACAGGGGAACCACCAAGGTTCCTTCGTCTCGTTTTGAACTTCAAGAAATTCATAGAATCAGGTACAGGCAAAAGTTTCCAAAAAGTGATAGTGGACTCAGGCTGACTGTCTGACAACCTTGCTTAAAAACTGCCACGTTCTTGACATTGAAGATCATGGAGATCAGGCCCACAGGCCAAGTGTTGCATGGAGCAAATAGAAGGTGACCACATCGGTTTCCTTCCAGAGTCCAAAGGCGAGCTGGATGGTGCAGGCACTGGGTGTAGGACACTGTTCCTTGTGTACATGGGTGACATCTATATATGGACTACAGAAAAAAATAGTACCCCTGTAATACATTTTAACCACAGGGCATATGCAAGTATGAGAGCTATAGTCAAGTGGGAAATTGTGATTGCCAAAGACAGGTTGAGAAGGATATTCCTGATAATGATAAGATTGATCCCAACGAACTTTGTCAATACTTTAGTCGTAAAAGAGACGTTAAGAGGGAAGTTAAGTATATTTGGAATAACAGTGGGGTATTAAATTATGCAGAGAAGGACATAGCGGATACTCTCAACTCTTATTTTTCTAAAGTGTTCACCTGAAAAGATGTTAGCAATCTGACAGTAAGCGTAGAGAAAAATAAAGTTGCTTAAAGTGACTCTGAGATCTTAGAAAGTGAAAAGGCTGAAGGTTAATAAATCTCAGTGTCAGGCAACATACATCCAAGGGTACTTAAATTAGTCTATGACTGAAAACACAAACACCTAACAAGAATTATTCAAAATTCTGTGAAGATTGGTCAAATTCTGAAGGAAATGGGGTAACATTTTACCGGTATTTAATAAGGGTGACTGCACTAACACTTGTAACTGTGGACCAGTAAACTTAGCGTGTATTGTGGGTAAGATAAGGGAAGCATTAGTAAAGAACGAGTTGTAAAATCATCTGATAAGTACAGGCATGAAACTAGTGGGAGTATAGGATCCTTGTCAGGTTGACTGCCAGTGACTAGTGATGATCCGCAGGGGTCGGTGTTGGGACCACTTCTTTTTATGGTGTATATAATGAATTCGAAGATGAAATAGATGGGTTTGTTGCCAAGTTTATAGATGATACAAAGATTGGCAGAGGGGCAGGTAGCGCTGAGGAAATAGTTAGGATGCAGAAGGATTTAGACAGATCAGGAGAATGGGCAGGAAAGTGGCAAATGAAATATAATGTTGGAAAATGCACGGTCATGTACTTTGGTAGTTGAAATAAATGTGCGAATTATTTTCTAAACGCGGAGAAAATCCAAAAATCAGAGGTGCAAAAGAACTTGGGAATCCCTGTGCAGAACACCCTAAAGGTTAACTTGCAGGTTGAGTTGGTGGTGAGGAAGGCAAATGCAATGTTAGCATTCATTTCAAGAGGTCGAGAATACAAGAGCAGGGATGTGATGCTGAGGCTTTTTGGAGGCACTGGCGAAGCCTCACCTTGATTATTGTCTACAGCTTTGGGCTTCTCATCCCAGAAGAAATGTGCTGGCATTGCAGAGGGTCCAGAGAAGGGTCATAAGGATGATACCAGGAATGAAAATGATGTCATACGAAGTACGTTTGATGGCTCTGCATCCGTACTCACTGGAATTTAGAAGGATGAGGGGGGATCCCCGTGAAGCCTTTCGAGTATTGAAAGGCCTGGAAAGAGTAGATGTGGAAGGGTGTTTCCCATGGTGGGAGAGTCTAGGACAAGAAGGCACAGACTCAAGTGTCCATTCAAAACAGAGATGCGGAGAAATTCCTTTAGCCAGAGGGTGAAGAATATGTGGAATTTGTTGCCATGTGCAGCTGCGGATCCCAGGTCGTTGGGTGTATTTAAGGCAGAGATTGACAGATTCTTGATTGGACGTGACATTAAAGGTTATAGGAAGAAGGCTGGGAAATGGGGTTGAGGAGGAGAAAAAAAAGAGCAGCCATGATTAAATGACACGATGAGCCAAATGGCCTACTCCTGCTATGTGTTATGGTTTTATGGTCTTATGTTAGCAGATAGTCAGCACGGGTTCAGAAAGGGTAAATCACGTTTTATAAATATGTTGCAGGTCTATGAAGAGGCAAGTAAAATTTATGATAACAATAAAGAGGTAAAA
The DNA here is from genome assembly GCF_030028105.1 of Mobula birostris. Lineage (NCBI taxonomy): Eukaryota > Metazoa > Chordata > Chondrichthyes > Myliobatiformes > Myliobatidae > Mobula > Mobula birostris. The sequence continues at coordinate 27,218,319 of NC_092397.1, forward strand.
ACTTACTGAGAGCTAAAGAGATAAAGAGGTAAAAATGCACTTGGACTTTCAGAAGGATTTTGGCAAGGTTCCCCACAAGAGATTGATAATCAAATTACAGGATGTAGAGGTTCAGGGTGTGGTATGCGAATGTGTGGAGAATTGGCTCAAAAAGAGAAAACAATGAGTTATGGTGAGAGGATCATTTTCACAGCTGGAAAATGTTCAAAGTGGGGTTCCACAAGAATAAGTTTGACGGCTCCTTCAATTAAACTAGTTATGTTTGCAGATGACATAATATTAGACAGATGGGCTGATAAACATCAGGCAGCAGAATCAACACATGTCGATCTAAACAAAATTCTGATGTGGGCAGATGAATGGCAGATTTAACTCAATGCAGGTAAATGTAAAATATTACATGCAGGAAGTAGAAATATTAGATATAAATATACAATGGGGTTCTTGAGTAAGAAAGTGCATTGTATGGGAGGGTTTTGGGTGTCCTGGAAGACATCACTATCAACATCTAGGCAATGCACTGAAGCAATTAGGAAGGCTAATAAAATGTTGGGCTATACAATGTGCTCAGAGGAGTTCACAGCTAGAGAAGTTTAAAGAGACGTTCTCCTTAAGCTGTATAATGCACTTGTGAGGCCACGCCTTGAGTACTGTGTACAATTTTGATCTCCACATTTTGTGACGGGTGCGAAGGCACTGGAAAGAGTTCACTGAAAGGCAACGAGACTCATACTCATTGCAGGACGGCAGAGTATGAGCTATGCAGTAAGATAGAGTGAACTAAATCTATTTGGCCTAAGATGACAGAGAATGAGAGGAGACGCGGTAGAAGCGTTCAGAATCATTAAGGGTAGAGGTAAGGTCGATGCGATCTGCTACTTCAAAATTAGTCCATCAACAAGGAAATGGGTCCACACATGTAGACTGTTTAAAGGGAGATTTCAGACTAACATCAGGAACAAATTCTTTTCAGAATGATTTGACAAGTACAGAATGAACCCCTTCACTCACACGGTACGAGAGACTGACAGGTACAGAATGAACCTCACACTTTCAGACTGTAACAGAAACAGACGGGTACAGAATGAACCTCACACTCTCACACTGTACCAGAGACTAGCAAATACATGAGGAACATCATAGGACTCCCACTTTCAAATCTCTTACTATCTCTTCTTTCAGTTAGTCCTGGCGAAGGGTCTCGGCCCGAAATGTCGACTGTACCTCTTCCTATAGATGCTGCCTGGCCTGCTGCGTTCACCAGCAATTTTTATGTGTTGCTCATTATTTTGCAGACTGAAATATTTCTCAATTTCTTTTGACATTTGAGATGCGCATTAAAGACTATTAGATCAGCAACATCACACACCAAATGCTGGAGGAACTTGGATTTCCGGCATTTACAGATTTTCTCATGTTTATACAATCTACGCAGTTTTATCTCCTGCATCCATTCATCTGCCTATTTTGAGTACTGTATTTATTCCTGTAGCCAGTTTGCCTCTTCCTTTGCAGATTGAAATATTCTAAATTTCTTTTGTCCTTTGGCGAGATTTGAGATGCCCATTAAAGACTGTTACATCACACAAAATGCTGGAGGAATCAGCAGAGTTCATTGCGTTGCCTTGGATTTCCAGCATCTGCAGATTTTCTCCTGTTTGTACATTAGCAATGTGATCATTTGACCGTTTCCATCCAGATCTCGGTTTCTCTGTTGCATCTTTGTCCGAATTTGTGTTTGCATGTTTTGAATTGTATTGACTTTATTAATTACATCCTTATATACATGAGGAGTAAAAATCTCTGTGTTACGTCTATGTCTCAATGTGCAATGTGCAATTTATGGTAATTAATAATAAATAGAATGCACAATAGGGCAGTCACTATAACATAGAAACACAATTGTACAGTTGTTCCGTGTGTGTGTGTGTGTGTGTGTGTGAGAGAGACAGAGAGAGAGAGAGAGAGAGAGAGAGTCTGTGTGTGTGAGAGACTGAGAGACAGAGAGAGAGAGTCTGTGTGTGTGTGTGTGTGTGTCTGAGAGAGAGAGAGAGTCTGTGTGTGTGAGTGAGTGTGAGTGTGTGTGTGTGTGTGTGTGTGTGTGTGAGTGTGTGTGTGTGTGTGTCTGTTGGTGTGTGTGAGAGAGTCTGTGTGTGTGAGTGTGCGTGTGTGTGTGTGTGTGTGAGAGAGAGAGAGAGAGAGAGAGAGAGAGAGTCTGTGTATGTGACCAGGAAGAAGCTGAAGGACTGAAGGACAGTCCAAAATGGAAAACTGCAGGGACTAGGGATCGGTCAGTGTCGCTGGTCTCCGTTCAGAGATGAATAATTAGCCAACAAAAGGATGAAATCTGTAAATGTAGCTGCTCTGTGACAAAGTTCAGTCTTTGAAATTAAATCTACCGGCCTATTTCCACCAGAGACACTGCTAAGGTAATGCCAAAGAGTTTTGATGTATTTGTCTCCAATCGCTCCAATATTTACACCAGAGACAATGGTATTGAATTGCAGTGTTTGTTCAAGCAACTGTAACTGAGCAAGTTAGTGAGGTGTATAACCGTATCTCTGGAGACAGATCCTCTGTATAAATCAGGGTTGCTTTGAATGCATCAGCTGTCTACCGGAGCTGTGAATACATGAGCAACAAAAATCACAGATTCGAACTGAAATGGTGTATCCAATCATCTGGCGAATAGAAGACGTTTACTATCCTTTTATTTCAGCCTTTGGAATTCCCGGTAAGCCGCAGTGTCAGCTGCCGTGGGCGATGTTGAAGTTTAATTCCAATGTTGTGATTGATTCTGTCGCTGGTTTAAACTGTTACATTCCAATGCCGGTATTCGGCATTTCAAGAATGGAGTGGAAACACCGGGACTATAAATGTTGAGATTTGGATCTAAAAACAAACATCTGCAGGAAATCAGCGAATCGGCCAATTTCTATGGGACTGAGTTGGTCAGGCAGCGGTTTGTGATCAACAAGGGGATGTTCGTGTCTCTGTGCTTTTGGTCTTGTAGGAGCTGCATTGAGTTTCTAAGGGTGATTCATCAATTGATTGTCTGCATTTTTATGTGAGCAGTTTTCAGAGTTAGGTGCAACAATAAAGCATTGACTGCTAGTAACACTTTAACAAATGTGAGGAGCTCCGTGTTGTAAGACGAAACTGTTATGGATTTTTAATAAATGTCTACAATATGACTGTATGCAAAGCAGAAAGAAATCGTTGCTAAGCCGATGAATAAGATGTGGTGCTTCATCGTTATCAATACTGTAAAATGTATTCTATTACACCTACATCTGACTCCGCTACAGACATCTGACTACGGCACCGAGTTTGCTGCTCGACGTTGAAATACTCTCCCCTGCTTCTCTGTGATGGACTAAACGGAAGGCGTCATGTCTGTCTGTGAGGTTGTGTCAGACTGCACTGTTTCTGTTGGAATCAATGTTGTGATCTAAAGTCAGTGAGGTGACTTTGCTGGAATAGGAAATAAACTCGGGGAATGCTGGAAACACTGAGCCCCAAGCAGCTTGTATGCAAAGAGATTAACACTCGTCTCAGGGGTCTCTCTGAGAACAGTCCTGAGGACAGATATATTAACTGTTTGTCCACATATTCTGTTTTGCCTGGGTGACTGTTTCCATCATTTCCTGTTATTGTTCCGTCCTTCGGCTGTTCTGTCGCTGACAGGGATCGCTATGGAAGTTGATAATTGTCTAATGGAAGAATCCCGCCATCAGCGTCCGGATTTATTCATTTCATCCAGACAAGACCCAGTATTGACTCTCAGGAGGTAGATACCCAGTTTTAGATTTTGTATTGCCACTTCACATTCCGCTCATCAATAAGAAATCCGTATTCAGATGACATTGAATTTATTTTACTGTGTAAACTCATTCTCTGTCCCGCCGCTCTGCGCCCTCTCTCGACTCTCCCACCGCTAAATGTAACAATAAAGTGGAAATATTACAGGATCCCCTCAAGCTGCAGCATCGGCTTCTGCTCAGTATTTTCTCAACTTGCTGTTCCCTGTCTCTCTTCCAGCGAACTTGATGCCGATTGTGATCCTGTCCCGGGGAAAGTGCGGTCTCTCTAAATGTGTCGCTCGCTACCTGGTGGGAATGGCAGCGGCCGATCTCCTGGTCGTTATCTCCGATCCGCTGCTGAGGGGGCTGCTCTGAATTATTTTCCCCGATCATTCCCGCGAATCACTCCTGTGTGCAGATTCGATCTATGGTTGATTTTTGCGAGCACTGTGAGCTCAGTCTGGCTGACTGTCGCTTTCACCGTCGATCGATTTGTGACTATTTGCTGTGAGAAGCTGAAAACAAAATATTGCACCGAGAGAACTAATTGATGGTGTTCCCTGGGATCGTGCTCTTACACCGAGCTTCACAAAGTCTCCCTCATGGGCGGCATTTGACATGTTTGACCTCATTTTAACCCCTTGTGTCCCAATCTTTCTGATGTTACCGTTCAATATTCTGACTGTCAGGCGGATTCTAGCGGTCAGTCGAGCCCGCAGGGGGCTCCGGGGACAAAAGAGTGGAGAGAATGACAAGGACCGGGAGATGGAGACCGGACGCAAATCCATCGTTTTGCTCTTCAGCGTAACCGGTAGTTTTATATTGTTGTGGGGGAACATACGTGGTATTTTCTATCTATAAACGGATTTCGATGGGTTTTGTTTATTCTGTCACAGCTCCCCGTTACATCACAGAACACAGATCGGCAATGCTGCAGATTCTGAGTTCCTGCACCAACACGTGTACTTACGCCCTGACTCAGAGCAAATTCCGAGAGGAACTGAAGAATGCGGTGAAATACTCACCGAATCGGATTTTGAAACTCATGAAACATTAGAAATAAAGGCTGTAAAGTATTACAATTCAGCTGCCTTCATGCTCCCTATTCTATCCCCCCACTTTTAGGTAAATGGGAACAATGTGATGAATAGCGTAACAAAGCAAATACGAGAAAATCTGCGGATGCTGGAAATACAAAACAACACACACTATCAGATCCTGATGAAGTGTCTCGGCCAGAAACGTCGACTACTTAACCTTTTCCTCACACAAGATGCTGGAGGATCTCAGCAGGCCAGGCAGTATCAATGGAAAAGAGTATTTAAGAGGTTAATAAGTAGGAACGCTGGGGTGGTGATTTCAGGATTTCTTCAGTTGCCACATGCTTGCGAGGTAAGATATGGTAATTTGGTACACTTAAATGAGTGGCTAACAATCTGGTGCAGGGGGGAATGCATCAGGAACACAGATCATTGGGCTCTCTTGCAGAATAAGTGGGACTGGTGTAAGAAAGGTGGGTTACAGTAAAGGGAAACTGTAAATTTGAATTATGTGTGCTTCAATTTCCAAAAGTTTTGGAAATGCCACCGGCAGAAAGAGAAACAAGAATGGAGGCAGGTTATGGAAAGTTGTAAAAGCAACTGAGCAATGTGTGACTGTAATTTCCCCAAAATTGACAGATTATTTTATATTCACAGAGGGAATCTTGCTGGAACCACCCTGAGGATTTTTATCATGTGCCATGTGGAGGGCGTCTTTGGATCCAGAGCTACAGGTCAGTAGGTAGCATTGAGCGGAAGGTAGAGGTGAGGTCAAAGAACCCCTAAAGGAAGTCATGATAGGGCTGTGGCTGTGTCCTACACGTAGTCGGTGAGTTAGAGTTGCGATGAAAGAGACTTATTCAAACTTCGCGGCCTGCTTTAAAGCCTTCCCGTTCCCGCCCTCCCTGGGCGGGACTGCTGTGGGGATTGCATATTCCAAGACCCTATCTGCGCGAGGGATTTTCCCCCTGCTGGTGAAGATGGACTGGCGCCCTTTTCTGCGGCCGGCCCTCTGCCTGTGCGCGTTGTTTCGTGAGCCGGTTCGTGTGGTCTAGAAAGTGGGTCGCCACATAACCCTCCCCCCCCCCCGCAACACACCCACTCCCAGAACAGGCGATACCTCCCCCAATGTCGACAGTCTGGATCGGCCTCTGTTTGGGAGGTCTGCCTCTGCGCCGCGGTGCCTGAGCCTGGACCAGCTGCGCCAAGTCCACATGGGCCGGTTTGAGTCGGCCCACCGTGGAAACCTCCTCTCTCCCGCCAACGTGGGGCCGTTGTTCCTGATCACCTTAAACGGCCTCTCGTAGGGCCGCTGTAGCCGTGCCCGGTGTCCGCCCCGTCGTACAAAAAGAAACTTACAGTTCTGCAGGTCTTTGGGTACGCAGGTCGGGCTCTGTCCGTGCTGTGAAGTGGGTATGGGGGCCAGATTACCGAGCCTCTCACGTAGTCTGTCCAGGACTGCTGTGGGTTCTTCCTCTTGCCCCCCTGGGGCTGGTATGAAATCTCCTGGGACTACCAGGGGTGCGCCGTACACCAACTCGGCCGACGAGGTGTACGGATCCTCCTTGGGTGCCGTGCGGATTCCGAGCAGGACCCAGGGAAGCTCGTCCACCCAGTTAGGCCCCTCCAGGCGGGCCATGAGAGCCGACTTCAGGTAACGGTGGAAACGCTCCACTATTCCGTTCGACTGTGGGTGGTAGACAGTTGTGTGGTGTAGCTGTGATCCTAAAAGGCTGGCCATAGCTGACCACAGGCTGGAGGTGAACTGAGCGCCCCTGTCGGAGGTAATGTGGGCCGGTACCCCGAAGCGGGCTACCCAGGTTACGATCAATGCTCGGGCGCAGGATTCGGAGGTGATGTCGGTGAGCGGGACTGCATCTGGCCATCTGGTGAACCGGTCTACCATAGTTAGGAGGTACTGCGCTCCTCACGACACTGGCAGGGACCCCGCGATATCCACATGAATGTGGTCAAACCTCCGGCGGGTGGGTTCGAACCGCTGCGGCGGAGCCTTGGTATGCCGCTGCACCTTGGCCGTTTGGCACTGCATGCACGTTTTGGCCCATTCACTGACCTGTTTACGCAGCCCATGCCACACGAACCTGTTGGCGACCAGCCGGACGGTTGTCCTGATGGAGGGGTGCGCTAAGTTGTGAATGGATTCGAAAATCCGCCGGCGCCAGGCTGCTGGGACGACGGGGCGGGGTTGGCCGGTAGCTAAGTCACACAGTCGGATCCTCTTACCTGGGCCTACGGGGAGATCTTGGAGCTGCAAACCGGAGACTGCAGTACTGTAACGAGGGATCTCATCGTCTGCCTGCTGTGCCTCTGCCAGCGCTGCATAGTCCACCCCCGGGTGAGGGCTTGTATAGTAGGTCTGGATAGTGCGTCCGCCACGACGTTGTCCTTTCCCGAGACATGCCGGATGTCAGTCGTGTACTCGGAGATGTAGGACAGATGTCGCTGCTGGCGGGACGACCAGGGGTCGGACACCTTAGTGAACGCAAAGGTAAGCGGTTTGTGGTCCGTGAACGCGGTGAAGGGCCTACCTTCTAAGAAGTACCTGAAATGCCGGATTGTCAGGTACAGTGCCAATAGCTCCCGGTCGAAAGCACTGTATTTGAGTTCGGGTGGTCGTAGGTGTTTGCTGATGAACGCCAGGGCTTGCCAGCGACCCTCGATGACTTGTTCCAGCCCTCCACCGACTGCTATGTTGGATGCGTCCACCGTGAAGGCAGTAGGAACGTCCGTTCTGGAGTGCACTAGCATCGCGGCGTTTGCCAAGGCTTCTTTGGTTTTAACGAAAGCGGCTGCGGCCTCTTCGTCCCAGGTAATGTCCTTGTCCTTACCCGGCATCAGAGTGAACAGGGGGTGCGTGGTTCGGGCTGCTGAGGGGAGGAAACGGTGGTAGAAAATCACCATACCCACGAATTCCTGCAGGCCTTTGATTGGGTCGGGGGAAGTTGCGGACCGCGTCTACCTTGGCGGGCAGCGGGGTTGTCCCGTCTTTGGTAATCCTGTGGCCCAGGAAGTCGATGGTGTCAACACCGAACTGGCATTTGGCTGGGTTGATTGTAAGGCCGAATTCGCTCAGGCGGGAGTAGAGCTGGCGGAGGTGGGACAGATGCTCCTGACGACGACTGCTGGCTATGAGGATGTGGTCCAAATAGATGAATGCAAAGTCCAGGTCGCGTCCCACCGCGTCCATTAGCCGCTGGAAAGTCTGTGCGGCATTCTTTAGACCAAACGGCATTCGGAGGAATTCGAGAAGTCCAAACGGGGTGATGAGTGCTGTTTTGGGGATGTCGTCCGGGTGTACCGGGATTTGATGGTATCCCCGAACGAGGTCTACCTTGGAAAAGATCCTTGCGCCGTGTAGGTTTGCTGCGAAGTCTTGAATGTTCGGCACAGGGTATCGGTCTGGCGTTGTAGCCTCGTTCAGTCTGAAGTAGTCACCGCATGGTCTCCAGCACCCCCCCCCCCCCGACGTTGCCTTGCGCACCATGTGCAGGGGGGAGGCCCATGGGCTGTCGGACCGTCGTATGATCCCCAATTCCTCCAGCCTCTTGAACTCCTCCTTCGCCAGTCGGAGCTTGTCCGGGGAAAGCCTTCGAGCACGGGCGTGGAGGGGTGGTCCCTGGGTCGGGATGTGGTGCTGTACTCTGTGTCTGGGCATGGCTGCCGTGAACTGCGGTGTCAGAACTGATGGGAAATCTGCCAGGACCCTGGTGAATTCGTCGTCGGACAGCGTGATGGAGTCCAGGTGTGGGGCTGGCAACTTTGTTTCACCCATGGAGAACGTTTGAAAAGTCTTGGCGTGCACTAGTCGCTTCCCTTGCAGGTCGTCTAGCAGGCTGTGGGCTCGCAGAAAATCCGCCCCCAGGAGTGGTTGGGCCACGGCGGCCAGTGTGAAGTCCCGCCACCTCTCTTTTTTTTTACAAAATTCTTTATTACAAATGTCGGTGCTATACAATATTTACAAACCCAGTGACTAACACATTTACTACACTACAAACAGACAATACATGTTAAACCAATATATTGCCATCCTCATCAATGATGGCATTTACACCCCGCGGAGCCCAACGGTCCCGGAACATCTCGACGGTCGCCGTGGACTGTGCGTATTCCTTTTCAATGTTCACCCGGGCTCGAACATACCCCCTAAACATAGCCAGGCAGTCCGCCCGGGGAGAACCTCCTGCCACCCTTTTCCAGGAGCCACGGATGGCAAATTTCGCCAGCCCCTTTTTTTTTACAAAATTCTTTATTACAAATGTCGGTGCTATACAATATTTACAAACTCAGTGACTAACACATTTACTACACTACAAACAGACAATACATGTTAAACCAATATATTGCCATCCTCATCAATGATGGCATTTACACCCCGCGGAGCCCAACGGTCCCGGAACATCTCGACGGTCGCCGTGGACTGCGCGTATTCCTTTTCAATGTTCACCCGGGCACGAACATACCCCCTAAACATAGCCAGGCAGTCCGCCCGGGAGAACCTCCTGCCACCCTTTTCCAGGAGCCACGGATGGCAATTTTCGCCAGCCCCAGGAGCAAGTTGACAAGGACATCCTCATCTCTCTGTGCCCCCCTCCTTACTGGATGACCATATATGAATAGGGTGGGACTGAAATGCAACCAGAAGGCGAGAAGCAGCCCACGCAAATACGCGAAAAGGGGCTGCAGCCTCACACACTCCACGTACATATGGTACATGGTCTCCTCCAGCCCGCAGAAGTGACACGCGGCTGGGAGATCCGTGTACAAACTAAAGAACTTATTGCAGGGCACTGCTTTATGCAGCACCCTCCAGCCGAGATCCCCAAGGTGCATGGGAAGGACTCCCTTGTAGAGGGACTTCCACTGGGGACCCCCCTCACCTCCAGGTGGAAAGACCGACCGCCATGGCGTGTCGGGACGGTGGACAAATGCTAGGAAGTGGAGGGTGTGGAGCAGCAGCCCATAAAGGTACCTCCTGCCTGCATCCCTGAATGGGATTGTGGGTGTTGATGAAAGACGGCTCAAGTTGTGTGGATTCGTCTCTCGGGTAAGGCTGCGGGGCCTGGGCCCGACGAGCAGCTCAGCCCGAGTCGTTCCACACACCTGAGCCGCACTGACATCCGTTGAGACAGGGCAAGGGTCGGCCAGGACCCCGCCCTCTGCCAGAGGAGGGGATTCCCGGCCTGAGGCAACCATGTTCCAGACTCTCAGTAGGTCCTGATAGAAGCCGGGCAGCCTCTGCAAAGCAGCACGGCTAACGCCCGCCGGTGGTAGCTGCATATCTTCGGCAAGACAGCAGCCCCTCCGGAGGAAGAAAGTCGCCAACACGTGCCACCTGGGAGGGTGCTCGGCGTACAGGCATCTCTGCAGCCCCAGGAGCAAGTTGACAAGGACCGCCACCTCTCGGGGGTTGCCATCTGCCCGGGCCGCCACCTCTCGGGGGTTGCTGAAATCTGTGTCGGACAGCAGCAGGCAGACGTCCTTGGGCAGTTGCTCTATGAACGCCTGCTCAAACATGAGGCAGGGTTTGTGTCCTTCAGCCAGGGCCAGCATTTCGTTCATTAATGCCGACGGCGGCGTGTCTCCCAAACCATCCAGGTGCATTAAGCGGCGTGCTCGCCCGCGCCGTGAGAGTCCGAAAGTCCTTATGAGCGGGGCTTTGAATGCTGTGTATTTGCCGTCCTCCGGGGGCGACTGTATAAACTCCTCAACTTGTGCAGCTGTCTCCTGGTCGAGGGAGCTCAGCACGTAGTAGTAGCGAGTGGACTCCGAGGTTATCTGCCGAATGTGGAATTGAGCTTCTGCTTGTTCGAACCACAGGCCGATTCGCAGCGGCCGAAAGATTGGCAGTTTTAACGAAACTGCTTGAACAGATGCGGCGTCGGTCATCTCTGGTCCAAATATCGTTTGGGCCATCGGGGTCACCAATTGTGGCGGTGTGCTGCACACAGCGCTAAAATAACCACACGTAGTCGGTGAGTTAGAGTTGCGATGAAAGAGATTTATACAAACTTCGCGGCCTGCTTTATAAAGCCTTCCCGTTCCCGCCCTCCCCGGGCGGGACTGCTATGGGGAAAGCATATTCCCAGACCCTTTCAGCGCCCGGGATTTTCCCCCTGCTGGTGAAGATGGTCTGGGGCCCTTTTTGTCGCCGGCCCCACTGCCTGCGCGCACTGTTTCGTGAGCCGGTTCGTGTATGCTAGAAAGTGGGTCGCCACAGGGCCACATTATTGAGCAGAGTGGCACCAAAAGGCAAAAGTGAGTTTATTTCAGTGTAGAGTGTAGAACAGTGAAAGCAGGTGTACTTAGAGCCTGAATTAGTCATGTCACGGTGATTCATCCATTACAGAGATCTGGTTGAGAGAAGGGCAGGACTGGTATCTGAGCATTCCAGGATTTATATGATTCAGACAGTCCAGAGGGTGCACAAAGAGGGTGGGGAGCTGTACTGCTGATCAGGCAGAATGTCACAAGTTTAAGGTCATCCCAGAGGCTCATCCAGTAAGACAATGTGGGGAGAAATCAGGAATAAGAAAGGTGCAATCACTGTGATGGGATTTTACTGTAGACCTCACAATAGCCAGTAAGAGAGAGGAAAAGATGAGTCAGCAGGTTATGGGCTGATGTAAAAACAATAGAGTAGCTGTAGTGGGTGAATAATCTTCTCCGAATGACAGGGACTCCTTTACACCTGAGGCTTGGACGGGGCATTATTTGTGAGGTGTGTTCAGGAAGGTTTCCACAGGAAGTGTATAGATGGTCCACCAGGGAGGGGGCATATTTGGCGTAGTATTGAGAAATGAGCCTAGCAAGATGATTGGAGATTCATTGGGGAAAAAAAAGGATGATAATGCAGAACGTTTTAAGATGGTTATTGAAAGGATAAAAATGGACCTGCAGGTGGATAGATGTAAGTTTCTGGAGTTTAATTACAGCAGAATCGGACACGAATCATAGAGAGTAGTCTGCGAGCTGATGTTACTGGATGGAGCTAATGTTAAGTGATGCCTGCAAGCGAGCGTCACTTACAGTCCAGCCGGTCAGAATTCAGGAGTTTCCCCGTCTCTGTGAGGAGGGCAGAGAAGGACAGGGACACTCGGGAACTGAGGGTGATGAGAATTTGTTTAAAAATGCAAGAGCAGTCATGTGGAAGGTTGAGGAAGATGAAATTAGACAGGGTCTTTGAGGGCCTTACCAGAAGCAAGAAACAAGTCACACTGTGAATCAGGAGAGCGAACAGTGACCAGAAAATGAATACACTGAGTTTATGCCTGGAACCAGAGTAGCATGCGAGGTAGAAGATGAACACATTGTATTGGTGTTCCCTAAGGAGAAGGACATGGAGGACAGCGTGATCAGAAAGGGGGTATGGTGATATTCTCTGGCATGTTGATACTAAAGAGGAGGTGTTGTTGGGACTCTCAGACCATTTAGATAGGTAAATCGTGTGGGTTATTTAATCCTTTGGGATACACAGACCACATGCTGTTAAATATGATGTTTAAACTGCTGGCACCATACTGTAAGGAGACAGATCTTAACAATATCTGGCCCGTACTGCAAGGGGAAGGGGTGGGTCTGTCTCTGGTATAAACATGCCCTGCATATGTGACTGCTCAAGAAAGGCAGCAGTTGAATACAGGGACGGTGAACTATACAATATTGAAACCTTCACTACCAGGACACAGGCCTATAATACTCACAGGACTGTGCAGTGAGCACACAGACCTGTACATACCCAGCACTGTACTCCACCATTAAACACATCTACAACACTGGCACTTCAAGGACAGACATCTATACAACCCTGATAGTGGACTGCTATTCATAGACACTATCCATCCCCTCCCTCCCTTCCACTGGGCATCTCTCAGGATCTGACAGAGAGTTGATAAAGTTGAACTTTGAAATATGTGTGCTTCAACTTTGAAAAGTTTTGGAAATGCCACCGGCAGAAAGAGAGACATGAATGTGGGCAGGCTATGGAAAGTTGTAAAAGCAACTGTGTAATGTGTGACTGTAATTTCCCCAAAATTGACAGATTATCTTAGTGCAGAATTTTTGCAGATTTAGGAATTTCATCTAAAACTTTGATAATGTTAGAAACATAGAAAACCCGCAGCACAAAACGGGCCCTTCAGCCCACAAAGCTGTGCCAAAGATGTCCTTAACATAGAACTGCCTCGGCTTACCCATAGCCCTCTATTTTTCTGAGCTCCATGTATTCATCCAGGAGTTTCTTAAAAGACCCTATTGTTTCCACCTCCAGCACTGCTGCCAGCAGCCCATTCCATGTACACACTACTCTCTGCATAAGAAAAATTTACCCCTGACATCTCCTCTGTACCTACTTCCAAGCACCATAAAACTATGTCCTCTCGTGCGAGCCATTTCAGCCCTGGGGAAAAAAAAAACTTTGACTACCTACATGATCAATGCCTCTCGTTATCTTCTACACCTCTGTCAGATCACCTCTCATCCTCCGTAGCTCCAAGGAGAAAAGGCAGAGTTCATTCAACCTATTCTCATAGGCATGCTCCCCAATCCAGGCAACATCTTTGTAAATCTCCTCTGAACCCTCTCTATGGTTTCCACATCCTTCCTGTAGTGAGGTGACGAGAATTGAGCACAGTACTCCAAGTGGGGTCTGACCAGGGTCCTATAGAGCCTCAACCTTACCATTTGGCTCTTAAAGTCAATTCCACTGTTGATGAAGGCCAATGCACCGTATGCCTTCTTAACCACAGAGTCAACCTGAGTAGTAGCTTTACGTGTCCTATGGACTCGGAACGCAAGATCCCTCTGATCCTCCACATGGCCAAGAGTCTTGCCATTAATACTACAGTTGAAGTCAGGAGTTTACATACACCTTAGCCAAATACATTTAAACTGAGTTTTTCACAATTGCTGACATTTAGTCCGAGAAAATATTCCCTGCCTTAGGTCAGTTAGGATCACTACTTTATTTTAAGAATGTGAAATGTCAGAATAATAGTAGAGAGAATTATTTATTTCAGCTTTTATTTCTTTCATCGCTTTCCCAGTAGGTCAGAAGTTTGCATACACTTTGTTAGTATTTGGTAGCATTGCCGTTAAATTGTTCAACTTCCGTCAAACGTTTCGTTAGCCTTCCACAAGCTTCTCAGAGTAAGTTGCTGGAATTTTGTTCCATTCTTCCAGACAGAACTGGTGTAACTGAGTCAGGTTTGTAGGCCTCCTTGCTCTCACATACTTTTTTGGGTCTGCCCACAAATTTTCTATCGGATTGAGGTCAGGGCTTTGCGATGGCCACTCCAGTACCTTGACTTTGTTGTCTTTAAGCAATTTGAACAGATACATGAAGGAATAAACTCCTTTATTCCTCCAAAGAGAAAAAGTAGGATCATTGAGTGAAGGTTTAAATAAATAGTTTCGATAAATTAAACTAAAAAGGTTAATTTTTTCAAGATTAAAAAAATATGAAATGGGACCAAATTCATAATGTCTGCTTAATCATAGGATATAAATTTAGATTAGAAATTTTGGCTTGTTGTACAGGTAAAGAAGCTCCTAATAACGAGGTTAAGTAAAATTGTTTCACAGCTTTCAATTCCAAATCAACCCAAGGTGGTCGTTCATATTTATCAGTCCAATATAACCAATAATACACATGACATATATTAACAGCCCAATAATTAATTCTGAATGCTCAAAATATTCAATCAGGCTCGTAAGGAACAGCCTGCTTTGACAAAGCCATGCCGACTATTCCTAATCATATTATGACTGTCCAAATGTTCACAAATCCTGCCTCTCAGGATCTTCTCAATCAACTTACCAACCACTGAAGTAAGACTCACTGGCCTATAATTTTCTGGGCTATCCCAACTCCCTTTCTTGAATAAGGGAATAACATTTGCAACCCTCCAATCCTCCGGAACCTCTCCCATCCTCATTGAAGATGCAAAGATCATCGTCAGAGGTGCAGCAAACTTCTCTGTCGCCTCCCACAGTTGCCTGGGGTACATCTCGTCCCGTCTGGTGACCTATCCAACCTGATGCTTTCCAAAGGCTCCAGCACATCCTCTTTCTTAATATCTACATGCTCAAGCTTTTCAATCTGCTGCAAGTCATCCCTACAATCGCTAAGATCCTTTTCCGTAGTGAATACTGAACCAAAGTATTCATTAATTACTCTGCCATCTCCTCCGGTTCCATACACACTTTTCCACTGTCACACTTGGTTGGTCTTATTGTCTCACGTCTTAGCCTCTGGCTCTTCACATACTTGTAGAATGCCTTGGTGTTTTCCTTAATCCTATCCTCCAAGGCCTTCTCATGGCCGTTTCTCGCTTCCTTAATTTCATTCTTAAAATCCTTCCTGCCAGCCTTATAATCTTCTAGATTCCTATTATTACCAAGTTTTTTGAACCTTTTGTAAGCTCTTCTTTTCTTCTTGACCAGATTAACAGCAGCTTTTGTACACCACGGATCTAGTACCCTACCATCCTTTCCATGTCTTATTGGAACGTATCGACTCAGAATCCCACGCAAAAATATCCCCTGAACATTTGCCATATTTCTTCTGTACCTTTCCCTGAGAACATTTGTTTCTAATTTATGCTTCCACGTTCCTGCCTGCTAGCCTCATATTTCCCCTTACTCCAATTAAACGTTTTCCTAACTTGTCTGTTCCTATTTCTTTCCAATGCTATGGTAAATGAGATAGAATTGTGATCACTACCTCCAAAATGCTCTCCCACTGAGAGACCTGACACCTGACCAGGTTCATTTCCCAATACCAGATCAAGTACAGCCTCTCCTCTTGTAGGGTTATCTACATATCGTGTCAAGAAACCTTCCTGAACACACCTAGCAAACTCTACCCCATCTATACCCTCACTTTAGGGAGATGCTGATCAATATTTGGGGAATTAAAATCTCCCACCAGAACAACACTTACTATTACTGCTTCCCAGAATCTGTTTCCCCATCTGCTCCTCGATGTCCCTGTTATTATTGGGTGGTCTATAAAAACACACACAGTCGAGTTTTTGGCCCCTTCCTGTTCCTACCTTCCACCCACAGAGACTCCATAGACAACCCCTCCATATCTCAATTTGGACCTTCTGAGGATCCCAGGTACTCACATTTTATTGACTCTGCCTCTCGCCGCTTCTCCCGTCAAGCTCTGAAGGCGACTCTCTCCGCCATGAGGAGGTGTACTTGGTGTCCCTATCCCAGACCCTTCCACACCTTCGGGACACTTTCTTCGCCGTCTGTAATGGTCCTCCCCGTATTTCATCTTCCGTCGGATTCACGCCTGCAATCGCCGTTTTTTTGACTTTGTCATGTTAGGCAAAGATCGCAAGATCCTACATCTACGGACTCCAGAGCTTGTTGGCCCTGAAACTAGCAGGCATGAACTTCAGATTGCGGCACCTGCCATTGATGTCGCCGGCTCCAACACCTCAGGGCATATTAAAAACCCGGACTCCAGCAACGACCATGGAGACATTCAAAGCGATTGCGCAACCACCAACTGCGACTCCAGCCTTGAACTCCAGGCCGGGTCTTTATGTGCTGCTGTTGTGACTCCCGTCGCCCCTTCCCCCACCACCACTCCGCAGCCCCGTCTTCCTCAGATCCCATCGTCAACTCCTGGGCCCTCAGAGGCTCCACCTTCTTCTCACCACAACCCTCCCCTCTCCATTGACACCCCCAGCCTTCCCCCCTCCCCCGATGCCAGCTCTCATCCGTGCCGGGTCTTTATCATCCCCTCCGACCTTCAACTGTCGGAGGCAGAACGCTCTGCTCTCAGTAAGGGCCTCACGTTTGTCCCCCTTCGCCTTCACCTCAGCGAGTTCCGTGTTCGCCATGATGCGGAACTTTTCTTCCACCGTCTCCGTCTCCGAGCCTACTTCTTCGGCAAGGACTCTTCCACCCCCACCGATGACCCCTTCTCCCGTCTTCAACACTCCTCTTCTTCACGGACACCCCGCTCTGGTCTTCTGCCTGCTTTGGATCTCCTTTTCGCTAATTGCCGACGGGATATCAACCGTCTCGACTTCACCGCACCTTGTCCCCATTCCAACCTCACTCCTTCGGAACGCTCTGCTCTCCACTCGCTCCGCACTAATCCTAACCTTATTATTAAACCCGCCGATAAGGGGGGTGCTGTTGTAGTCTGGCGTACTGACCTCTACCTTGCCGAGGCACAGCGACAACTCGCGGATACCTCTTATTTACCCCTCGATCGTGACCCCACTAAGGAGCACCAGGCCATTGTCTCCCACACCATCACCGACTTTAATCGCTCAGGGGATCTCCCATCCACTGCTACCAACCTTATAGTTCCCACACCTCGCACTTCCCGTTTCTACCTCCTACCCAAGATCCACAAACCTGCCTGTCCTGGCCGACCTCTTGTCTCAGCTGGCTCCTGCCCCACCGAACTCGTTTCTGCATACCTCGACACGGTTTTATCACCCCTTGTTCAATCCCTTCCTACCTATGTTCGTGACACTTCTCACGCTCTTAAACTTTTCGATGATTTTAAGTTCCCTGGCCCCCACCGCTTTATGTTCACCATGGATGTCCAGTCCTTATATACTTCCATCCCCCATCAGGAAGGTCTCAAAACTCTCCGCTTCTTTTTGGATTCCAGACCTAATCAGTTCCCCTCTACCACCACTCTGCTCCGTCTAGCGGAATTAGTCCTTACTCTTAATAATTTCTCCTTTGGCTCCTCCCACTTCCTCCAAACTAAAGGTGTAGCTATGGGCACCCGTATGGGTCCTAGCTATGCCTGCCTTTTTGTTGGGTTTGTGGAACAATCTATGTTCCGTGCCTATTCTGGTATCTGTCCCCCACTTTTCCTTCGCTACATCGACGACTGCATTGGCGCTGCTCCTGCACGCATGCAGAACTCGTTGACTTTATTAACTTTGCCTCCAACTTTCACCCTGCCCTCAAGTTTACCTGGTCCATTTCCGACACCTCCCTCCCCTTTCTAGATCTTTCTGTCTCTGTCTTTGGAGACAGCTTATCCACTGATGTCTACTATAAGCCCACTGACTCTCACAGCTATCTGGACTATTCCTCTTCTCACCCTGTCTCTTGCAAAAACGCCATCCCCTTCTCGCAATTCCTCCGTCTCCGCCGCATCTGCTCTCAGGATGAGGCTTTTCACTCTAGAACGAGGGAGATGTCTTCCTTTTTTAAAGACAGGGGCTTCCCTTCCTCCACTATCAACTCTGCTCTTAAACGCATCTCCCCCATTTCACGTACATCTGCTCTCACTCCATCCTCCCGCCACCCCACTAGGAATATGGTTCCCCTGGTCCTCACCTACCACCCCACCAGCCTCCGGGTCCAACATATTATTCTCCGTAACTTCCGCCACCTCCAACGGGATCCCACCACTAAGCACATCTTTCCCTCCCCCCCTCTCTCTGCATTCCACAAGGATCGCTCCCTACGCAACTCCCTTGTCCATTCGTCCCCCCCATCCCTCCCCACTGATCTCCCTCCTGGCACTTATCCGTGTAAGCGGAACAAGTGCTACACATGCCCGTACACTTCCTCCCTTACCACCATTCAGGGCTCCAAACAGTCCTTCCAGGTGAGGCAACACTTCACCTGTGAGTCAACTGGGGTGATATACTGCATCCGGTGCTCCCGATGTGGCCTTTTATATATTGGCGAGACCCGACGCAGACTGGGAGACTGCTTTGCTGAACATCTATGCTCTGTCTGCCAGAGAAAGCAGGATCTCCCAGTGGCCACACATTTTAATTCCACATCCCATTCCCATTCTGACATGTCTATCCACGGCCTCCTCTACCGTAAAGATGAAGCCACACTCAGGTTGGAGGAACAACACCTTTCATTCCGTCTGGGTAGCCTCCAACCTGATGGCATGAACATCGACTTCTCTAACTTCCGCTAAGGACCCACCTCCCCCTCGTACCCCATCTGTTACTTATTTTTATGCACACATTCTTTCTCTCACTCTCCTTTTTCTCCCTCTGTCCCTCTGAATATACCTCTTGCACATCCTCTGGGTCCCCCCCCCTTGTCTTTCTTCTCGGACCTCCTGTCCCATGATCCTCTCGTATCTCTTTTGCCTATCACCTGTCCAGCTCTTGGCTCCATCCCTCCCCCTCCTGTCTTCTTCTATCATTTTGGATCTCCCTCTCCCCCTCCAACTTTCAAATCCCTTACTCACTCTTCCTTCAGTTAGTCCTGACGAAGGGTCTCGGCCTGAAACGTCGACTGCACCTCTTCCTACAGATGCTGCCTGGCCTGGTGCGTTCACCAGCAACTTTGATGTGTGTTGTTTGAATTTCCAGCATCTGCAGAATTCCTGTTGTTTCCCTCCATGTCTTCTTCCTTTACTGCAGCCATGACACTATCCTTGATCAACAGTGCCACACCCCCGCCTCTTTTGCCTCCCTCCCTATCCTTTTTGAAACACCGAAAGCCATTCCTGCTCCTGCACCATCCATGTAATGGCCACAACGTCATAGCTCTACGTGCTGATCCCACGCTGTAAGCTCATCTATTTATTTATAATACTCCTCACATTAAAATAGACACACAAGGGGTAATTGATAAGTTCGTGGCCTAAGGTAGAAGGAGATGAGTTATTAACTTCAAACTTTCTGCATTATCATTCAAAGAGTTGAACTGCACGTGCATGTAACAAGACCATCTTGGGAGGTCTGTGCTATAACCCCATCAGTGAATGACCCTCTGTAATGCTCTCTTCTACGACTGAAGAAATGGAGACATCCAGTGTCCTTGATGACTACTGTTGCTAGAAGACATAAAGCTGAAACTTCTATCAGGCCGTACTGAGGAGTTGGAGATTGAACTGGATGAACTCTGGATCCCCCGAGAGACTGAGTTGTTGATAGACAGGACATGGGGGAAGTGATTAAACCCAAGATGTGGGATGGTTGTCAGGAGGGGGAAAGTGAATAGGAAAGCAGTGCAGAGTATCCCTGTGGCTGTTCCCGTCAACAACATGCATACCACTTTGGAATACCGTGGGCCACATGGGTCAGGTCACTGGGACTGCGTCTGGCTCTGAGGTTCAGGAGGGAAGTGGGGAGAAGAGGTGAGCTGTAGTGATGGGGGTTCATTGGTTAGGGGAATAGAAAGGAGTTTAAGTGAATGAGAACAAGATTCCCAGATGGCTGCTGCCTCCCAGTTGCCAGGATCAGAGACATCTTAGATCGATTTCACAGCATTCTTCAGTGGGAGGGTGAGCAGCCTGAGGTTGTGATTCACTTGTGTACCAATGACGTGGTGAGGGTTATTGACGAGGTCCTGCAAAGTGAGTTCAGGGAGTTGGGTGCTACGTAAAGCACAAGATCCACAGGGTTGTTAATTTCAGGATTGCTACCTGTGCTACATGCTAGTGACGTCAGAAATAGGAAGATCATACAGTTTAAAGAGGCTCAGGATTTGGTGCAGGAGGGAGGGCTTCAGATTTCCGGATCACTTGGTTCTCTGCTTAACTTGAGGGGGACTAATATCCTAGTGGGAAGGTTTACTAGGGGTGTTGGTTTAAACAAGAGTTTCAAGGGGATGGGAACCAGAGCACCAGAACAGATAGTGGAGTGGTTGTGGGAAAAGATGTTGTTAACCCCACGTACAAAGTCAGGAATGAAAAGCTTGAGCAAGGTAGGACTGATGTCCTGAGCTGCGTATATTTCAACACAAGGAATATTGTAGGAAAGGACAGATGAGGTCAGTGCATGGATCAACATGTGGAATTATGTCATTAGTGAGGCTTGATTGCAGGAGGGGCAGGACTGGCAGGTCAGTGTTCCAGGCTTCCATTGTTTTAGATGTCATAAAGCAGAAGGGATTAAAGGGGGTGAGGTGGCATTACTAGTCAGGGAAAATGTCACGATAGTGCTCAGTCAGGGTAGACTGGAGAGCTTGTCTCATGAGGCTATATGGGTAGAACTGAGGAATTAAGAAAGGAATGGGATTATATTATAGACAACCCAACAGTCCGTGGGATTTAGCAGAAAGAACTTTTAGAGAGATCACAGACTGTTACAAGAAAATTAAGGTTCTGATAGTGTGTGATTTCAAAGTTCCACATATTGAGTGTGACTTCCATACCATAAAAGGGCTGGATGGGAAGAGTTTGTCAAATTTGTCTCAGGGAAGTTTCCTTAATCAGTACACAGAAGTTTCAACTGGAGAGAGTGTGGTACCAGAACTCCATTAGACAATGAGACAGGGCAGGTCACAGAAGTTTGTGTAGGGGAACACTTTGGATCCTGTGATCATAATGCCATTAGTTTCAATGTAATTATGGAAGAGGATAGGTCAGGTCCTCAGGTTGACATTCAAAATTGGAGAAAGGCCAATTTTATGGTACCAGAAGGATCTGGTAAGTGTGGATTGGGATAGGATATTTTCTGGCAAAGGTGTGATTTGTAAGTGGGAGGATTTCAAAAGTGAAATTCTGAGAGCACAGAATTTGTATCTTCTTTCAGAATAAAAGGCAAGGCTAACAGGTTGAACCTTGGCCCTTGTTTCTGAGAGAAATTGAGAGTGGATTAAGAAAATGACAGATGTACAGTATGTAGCAGGTCTTGAGAGGCAGGAACAAATGGGGTACTTGAGGTGTTTAAGAGATGCAGGAGAAGACATAAGAAGGAAATCAGGAGGGTGAAAAGAAAACGTGTTTACTGTTGCAGAAAAGATGAAGGAAAATTGAAAGCATTTATACAGATATATTAAGGGCAAAAGGATAGAAAGGGGCAAGACTAGTCCTCTGAACGATCAGATTGGTAATCTATATGTGGAGCCACAAGAGTTGCAGGAGATAGATTTTGTTCAACTGTAAATCCTTAGGAGAGGGACATATATGTAAGACAATGCTGCAGTGAGGTCATGGGCCCTGTACAGATCACAGAAGAGGAGAAGTTTGCTGCCTTAGGGTGAAAAAATATACTGGCCCAATAAGGTGGTCCCACAGACCTTGTGGGAGGATAATGCAGAAATTGCAGGGTCCGAGCAGAGATATTTTTAAACCTCCTCATCCACTGGTGCGGTACGAGAGGATTGAAAGTTAGTTAATGTTGTTCTGTTACTTAAGAAAGGGTCTACGAATAAGCCAAGAAATCATAGGCCAGTGAGCCTAACATCAGTTGTTGGAAGGTTATTGGAAAGTATTCTAAGCAACCACAGATATAATTATATGGGTAGAGAGGGACTGATTGGGGATAGTTAGTATGGCTTTGTGATGGTACGTCATGTCTAACCAATCTTGTAGAGTGTTTTTGAGGAAGTTACCAGGAAGGTTGATGAATGTGATTCAGTTCCAACGTTTTTTATCCAAAATTGAAAGGACTATCCACACAAAAATATACAAAATACAAACATTAAATATTTCTAGGACCGAAGAGTCAGATTGCAATGTGAATATTACAGTTTATAACACAGTCACTTCCCGGAGGTGGGGTGGGAGAGTCACCGTTCCTGGAAATCCACCCCCACCCTCCCCAGACCGATTCTATTTACGATACTCCCAAGTTTTCTGGCGGCTCCACTGATTGACAGCTCCCGCTGCCCCGTCACGTGACAAACACGCGGTGACGTCACAGGGGTCCCACCGTCACCGCCGTCGTTTCCTTGGAAACGGTCCAGTGCGGGAAGTCCGAGATGGTGGAGCCGGTCTCCACTTGTTGGGGTTTCGGCTCCGCTGTGGAATCCGCCTCGCCTCTTCCTGCCCGCGGAACAGTGAGTGTCTGTCAGCGCCTCACTGCACCGGCTCTCTGCCTCAGGTACAATATTTAAAACATATTTGCACAGTCACATGGATAGGAAAGATTGAGAGGGATACGGGCCTAATGCAGGCAGATGGGCCGAGTTCAGGTCGACAACTTGGTCGGCGGGGATGAGTTGTACCGAAGGGACTGTTTCATTTCTGTATAAACCAGTGACTCTGTTTTGGGAGTTAATTCTGGATGCCAGCTATTCTCTGTGTGAAATATTTATCCCTCAGATCCCCTTTGAATCTGTCTTTAAACAGTTTTGTCCAACTCTAATGAGAGGCAGTTCTTTGGCTGACAAGGCAAGTAGAACACACAACCCTGTCTACCTGTGATGCCACATACAGGGAACTGTGTAACAATATTAGAGGCACATGCACAGGGGCTTCAGTGAGCAAGGCCCAGAGGAATATGAAAGCCTGACCACAGCAGTCCTCCAATGCAGTGGGGTTTGTCACCTTCATTCTCAGCTGTGAGCTTGTTCCACTGAACCCCTTATCCTCTGAGAAGATATTTGCACCCCCCCCCCCCGCTGTGACCAAGCTGTAGGACATCTCTCTTCATGTTACTCAGAGTACCTCCCCAAATTCCCAGATAAAAAGGATGCACAGGGGATGGGAGCATTTTAGTCACCTTTTGAGGGGTTTGGTTCAGTATGTGACCATTAACAATCTATGTTCCCAATCTATTCTGGCATCTGTCCACCACTTTCGCAACATAGATTGTTCCACAAAGCCAACAAAAAGGCAGGCATAGCTCAGACCCATGTGGTTATTAACTTTGCCTCCAACTTTCACCCTCCCCTCAAGTTTACCTGGTCCACTTCCGGCACCTCCCTCCCCTTTCTAGATCTTTCTGTCTCTATCTCTGGAGACAGCTTATCAACTGATGTCTACTATAAGCCTACTGACTCTCACAGCTATCTGGACTATTCCTCCTCTCACGCTGTCTCTTGCAAAAATGCCATCCCCTTCCCGTAATTCCTCCGTCTCCACCGCATCTGCTTTCAGGATGAGGCTTTTCATTCCAGGACGAGGGAGATATCCTCCTTTTTTAAACAAAGGGGCTTCCGTTCCTCCCCCATTTCACGCATATCTGCTCTCACTCCATTCTCCCGCCACTCCACTAGGAATAGGGTTCCCCTGGTCCTTACCTACCACCCCACCAGCCTCCGTGTCCAACATATTATTCTCCATAACTTCTGCCACCTCCAATGGGATCCCACCACTAAGCACATCTTTCCCTCCCCACCCACCTGCTTTCTGCAGGGATCGCTCCGGACGCGACTCCCTTGTCCGTTCGTCCCCCCCCATTCCTCCCCACTGATCTCCCTCCTGGCACTTATCCTTGTAAGCGGAACAAATGCAACACATGTCCTTACACTTCCTCCCTTACCACCACTGATGGCCCCAGACTGTCCTTCCGGGTGAGGCGACACTTCACCTGTGAGTCGGCTGGGGTGATGTATTGCGTCCGGTGCTCCCGATGTGGCCTTCTATGTATTGGCGAGACCCGACGCAGACTGGGAGATCGTTTTGCTGAACACCTACGCTCTGTCCGCCAGAGAAAGCAGGATCGCCCAGTGGCCACATACGTCCCATTTCCATTCTGATATGTCTATCCACGGCCTCCTCTACTGTAAAGATGAAGCCACACTCAGGTTGGAGGAACAACACCTTGTATTCCGTCTGGGTAGCCTCCAACCTGATGGCATGAACATTGACTTCTCTATCTTCCGCTAATGCCCCACCTCCCCCTCGTACTCCATCCGTTATTTATGTACACACATTCTTTCTCTCACTCTCCCTTTTCTCCCTCTGTTCCTCTGACTATTACCCTTGCCCATCCTTTGTGTTTCCCCTCCTCCCCCTTTTCCTTCTCCCTGGGCCTCCTGTCCCATGATTCTCTCATATCCCTTTTGCCAATCACCTGTCCAGCTCTTGGCTCCATCCCTCTCCCTCCTGTCTTCTCCTATCATTTTGGATCTCCCCCTCCCCCTCCCACTTTCAAATCTCTGACTAGCTCTTCCTTCAGTTAGTCCTGACGAAGGGTTTCGGCCTGAAACGTCGACGGTACCTCCTCCTAGAGGGGCAGCCTGGCCTGCTGCGTTCACCAGCAACTTTGATGTGTGTTGCTTGAATTCCAGCATCTGCAGAGTTCCTCGTGGTTGAGTATTTGTCCTATCTTGTTCTGTGTCTCCAAGTACTCCATAACTCCTCCCTTAAAAATTGACTCCAACAACTTCCCAACCACTGAGTTCAGGCTAACTGGTCTATAATTTCCTTTCTGTTGCTTTCCTGGAGTCTTAAAAAGTGGGGTGACATTTGCAGTTTTCCAGTCATATGGCACCATGCTAGAGTCCAATGATTTTGAAAGATAATTACTAATGCCCTCACAATCTCTATTGCTATCTCTTTCAGAACCGTTGGGTGCAGTACATCTAGTCCGGGTGACATGTACCCTCACGTCCTTCAGCTTTTTGAGCACCTTCTCACTTGTAATAATAACTGCATTCATTTCTCTTCCCTCACACCCTTCAATATCTGGTACACTGCTAATGTCTTGTGTAAAGACTCATGCAAAATACCCATTTAGTTCATTTGCCATCTCCTTGTCCCCCTTTATTATTTCTCCACCCTCGTATTCCAGTGGTCCTATATCCACTCTCATCTCTCTTTTATTTTTCACATACTTGAAAAAACTATTACTATGCACTTTGATATTGTTTGCTATTTGTTTTCACATTTCGTCTTTTCCCTCCTGTTATTCTTTCTGTCGGCTTTTAAAAGCTTCCCAATCCTCTGTCTTACCACTAATTCTTGTATTGCTGGATGCACTTTCTTTTGCTTTTACATTAGCTGTGACTTCCCTCATCAGCCCCGTTTTGCCATTTGAGTGTTTCTTCATTTTTTGGAATACATCTATCCTGCATCTTCCTCATTTTTCCCACAAACTCACACCATTGCTTCTCTGCTTGATCCCTGCCAGCATCTGCTTCCAATTTACTTTGGCCACCTCCTCTCTCGTACCACTGTAATATCCTTTACTTCACTGAAATACTGATACGTCAGACTTTACTTTCTTTCTATCTATCAGATTTCAAGCTGAACACAATCATATTGTCATCACTGTTTCCTAAGGATTCTTTTACCTTAAGCTCCCTAATTACCCTAGTTTCATTATATAACACCCAATCTTATGTAGCTCATCCCTGTTCTAAAAAGCCATCTTGTAGGTATTCAACAAACTCACTCTCCTGAGATCTATTTCCAACCTGAATTTCGCAATCTATCTGCATGTTGAAATCTCCCATGACTATCATAACGTTGTCCTTTGGCACGTCTTTGCTATTTCCTGTTGTAATCTGTGGTCCATATCCAGGCTACTGTTTGCAGGCCTGTATATAACTGCCGTCAGGGTCCTTTTACCCTTGCAGTTTCTTAACTCAACGCAGAATGATTCAGCATCTTCTGATCCTCTATCACATCTTTCTACTGAATTGATGCCACCCCCTCTGCCTACCTTCCTATTTCTCTGATACAACATGTAACCTTGGACATTTAGCTCCCAACTGCCAGCATCCTTCTGCCACGACTCAGCGATGGCCATGACATCATATCTGACAATCTGTAATAGGGCAATAAGATCATCCACCTTATTTCTTATACTCTATGGATAGAGATATAACACTCTGAGTACAGTATCGCTACCCTTTGATTCTGATCCCTCATGCACTGATACTCACCCTGCTGTCTGCGGTGATGTCCTATCATCTGACAGTGTAATTGCATGCTATCTTTGCTTTTTTACCTTCCTTCCTATCCTGAGTGCCTCCACTCTGGTTCCTACAACCCACCCCCGCCAAATTAGTTTCATCCTCCCCTACCGCTCTAACAAACTGGTAGTATGCCCACAAGAAAACTAATCTCAGCGTTGTATACGGTGACAGAAATGTATTTTGATAATACATTTACTTTCAGCTTTGAACTTTGTAGTAGAGAGCCGGGTGTTGTCCTGGTCTGTGTCCTCACTGGCCGGTGCTGTGCTCTGGCAGCTCAGTGTGCTTGGTATACAGTGTCAGTGTTTTTACTGAAGTGTGTCCTTATTACACAATTGACCTTGTCCACCCTGGAGCTTAGGAGATTCACTGGCGACCAGAATGATCTGTTTTGGTAACCCTGCTGAATGACAGACAGCATTAAGCTGGAAAGAGTGCAGAGGAGATTTGTGGAAAGGATTTTAGACAATTTTCCCTGGAATGTTGGAGAATGAGTGCTGATATTGCAGAGGCGTATAATTTCATGAAGGACCAGGTTTGGGTCAAAGAGAACAGTCTTTTTGCCAGTGTTGGGGAATCAAGAACTGAAGGGCATTGGTTTAAGATGAGATTTAATAAGGACCTGAAGGGCAACTTTTCCACACACAGACTGGTCAGTAAATGGAATGAGCTGCTATGGGGAGTGGTTGAGTCAGGTACATTAAAAATGCACTTGGGCAGGTAGATGGAAAGGAAAGGTTTTGAAGGTTATGGGCCAAATGGAAGGAAATGGGACAAAGAGGAGGATAACCTTGATCATAATGTGGTGGTGAGGGGGTTACAGACCACGAGCTCAGATGGGAACTTTGGTCAGCGTGGACCATTTGAGCTGAAGGGCTCGTTTCTGTGCTGTGTGAATTTGACTGTGAACCCTGGTGACTTATTTCAATGACATTAAACTTTTCTAAATTACGTTATTTCTTTATAGATTACAGACTCCAGTACCTGAAGTGAAGTTAACTGGACTACAGTTACCTGCTTTTCATCCTCCACCCTTTTTCAACAATGGCTTTCAACTCCACTGGGACCTTTCTTAACAGTGAGTTTTGACAGACTTCAATGTCTCTACTTTCTCTCCAGACTTCCTGTGAAAGCCTCCAGTGCAGGTCTTTGGGACCAAGTAATGTTTGCTTTTAGTCCCATTATTTTTTTCCCTCGTGATGGTGATTGTTACACATTATGGCGCAATGTTGAAATGTCACCATGAGATATCTATGGGATGTTTGCTGTGCCCCCACTGTGAACACTAATGCAAATTATTGGAGTTAATCTCTCTGCTTTTTCCTTGTTAGTTTTAGATTT
This sequence comes from Mobula birostris, assembly GCF_030028105.1. Taxonomy (NCBI): domain Eukaryota; kingdom Metazoa; phylum Chordata; class Chondrichthyes; order Myliobatiformes; family Myliobatidae; genus Mobula; species Mobula birostris. The sequence goes on from NC_092397.1 coordinate 27,246,082, forward strand.
AGTCTCATCACTGGTTCCTGGAAAAATCCTGATCCTCTTGTCTGCCTCCTTTGACCACAGAATGTTCTTTGCTCTCTGTGATCCCTCTATCTAATCGAGATCAACGTCTGCTGAGTGTTACGAACAGTCTCCTTAGGCATCTGCCACTGCTCATTACTGACCTGTCCCTGAGCCTATTTACCCCATCTGTCCCAGACAACTCCACTGTCACATCTCTGTAATTGGCTTTATTTAGGTTGAGGACACTGGTTCTGACCTGGTGTTCACCCTCAATCTGTGATCTGGAGATCTCCCACATTGTGATCACTTCTTCAGGGATCCTTCATCACAAGATCTCTCTGTAATCCCACCTCAGTACACAGATTACATCTGAAATGGCCCGTTCATGGGTGAGATACTGCTGTAAGAAACTGTCTCTGACCATTCCACAAATTCCTCTTCCACTGTACCAGTTTGATTAGCTTAATCAATACACAGACTGAAGCAAACACACAGAAAATGCTGGAGGAACTCAGCAAACAGTCGACATTTCGGGCTGAGAACCTTCATCGGGATTAGAAAGAAAGGGACAAAAGCCAGAATAAGGTGGTGGGGGAGGGGGAAGAGGACAGGTGAGGGGTGGGGAACGTGTGGTTTGTGGAGGGGTGATGATGTGAGGAGCTGGGTGACAGGCAGAAAAGGCAAAGAGATGAAGAGAAAGAAATCTAATAGGAGAGAATGTTGGACCATGGGATGACACGGAGGAGGTGGAGAACCAGAGAGAGATGATGAGCAAGTCAGGGTGCGTGAGGAGAGGTGAAGGGGTTAATTGGCCATCAGAATGGGTGAAAAGTCAGAAGAAAAGTGGGGGTGGGTTGTGGAAACAGGAGGCAGTTATTCTTGAATTTGGAGAAATCAATGTTCATGCCATCGAGATTGGAGACTACACTGTCAGAATATGAGGCGTTGCTCATCCAACCTGTACTCGGCCTCACTGTAGCAGGAGAGGAGGCCGTGTACAGACATGTTAGTGATGGCCCTCCGCTGGTCGGGGTCGACCATGGATATTGCACCCCAGTGTTGAAGTCGATATGTAAGTCAGGGAAGTACGATATGTAAAGCAAGCAGTTGCCCATGCAGGGGCCCCTGCTCTCCACACAGCTGATGAATGCAAAGCAACGGCAGAGACCAATGCAGTCAGGCACCAGCGATGTTGCAGGATTGCCAGTCTGCATTGAACACAGGACTGACAGGGAATCCAGCTCAGGATTGTTCCTCAGGGTTTACTCCCGAAGTCTTCCCATGAATGGGTCTAGCCACAGGCCAGTGGAGGTCTGAGATCAGAATTTTTCTTCCACTTGAGCTGCCAAGTATGGCTGAGGAGCCTCATCTGCCCATAGCGGTTGGTTATATGACGCCAGTAAACCCATTTGCACCTTCCCCTGGCACTGAAAACAGTTCATCGGGTGTAGTAGCGAAGCCATATGTAAAAGCCAGGAGCTGGACTTGATTGACAGAGGCAATTTGAGGTGCACACCATTGTCAGCATTTGATGGGAAGTGGGAGCTTGTCCCATTACTACCCCACCACTGGTTAAGACAGCTGTAAGGGACCGATATGTCGGCATGTGAATGGGAAGCTCAATTGGAATGGGTTGTCACCAGCAGATCATGGTTGCTGCAGCTCACAGAGCAAAGGTACTCAATGCAGCGCTACCCTAATCTGCTTCTGATTAAATCTCTCATGACAATCACAGTTCCATTCTCATCTCTCTTTTATATTTCCCCTCTTTGTGCTTTATCCCATCGGGAGGAACACCTGAGGATCTTGAGACCACTCCTCCCCATGTCTTCTTTCCCTCCCCCTTTCACCATCACTGTCCCTACATGTAAAGTGCCGATAAAAAGTATTCATGCTGTTGGAGTGAGTTTTTTTTGGGTAGATGATATGTTTACACTTAAATGACTTCGGCCATCAGATTTCTATCTTAACTGTTTGACAAAGGACTGTGGATTGAGTCCACCACAATGAGCTTCCTAAAAGGTGTAAATACCAGATGCTTCTGGCGCCATAGTTTGACCTAATGCTGTGGTTTCAAAGACAGTATTATCTATACATTATAAATATTAATTGTCTTCTGTGTAAGCACGCAAAATGCCAAGTAAATCCTAAAGGCTGTGGATACCAACCCAGATATGTTGGCGTCAGAAGGAAAGGATGGTGTGATATTTTGTATGTAGCTTCAAAAGGAAGCATTGCCTATGCATTGTCTGCAACTTTTCAAGTAGCGATTGCCTTTGTGTTTAGCATATTTAAGCTTTAAGTTCCTCGGGGTCAGTATCACAAATGACCTGACTTGGTCCAACCAAGCAGAGTTCACTGCCAAGAAAGCCCACCAGCGCCTTTACTTCCTGAGAAAACTAAAGAAATTTGGCCTGTCTCCTAAAAGCCTCACGAATTTTTATAGATGCACCGTAGAAAGCATTCTTCCAGGGTGCATCACAACCTGGTATGGAAGTTGTCCTGTCCAAGACCAAAAGAAGCTGCAGAAGATTGTGAACACGGCGCAGCACATCACACAAACCAATCTTCCGTCCGTGGACTCACTTTACACCGCACGCTGTTGGAGCCGTGCTGCCAGGTTAATCAAGGACACGACCCACCCAGCCAACACACTTTTCGTCCCTCTTCCCTCCGGGAGAAGGCTCAGGAGCTTGAAGACTCGTACGGCCAGATTTGGGAACAGCTTCTTTCCAACTGTGATAAAACTGCTGAACAGATCCTGACCCGGATCTGGGCCGTACCCTCCACATATCTGGACCTGCCTCTCGGTTTTTTTGCACTACCTTACTTCCCATTTTCTACTTTCTATTTATGTTTTATAATTTAAATTTTTAATATTTACAAATTTTAACTATTTTTAATTTTCAATATTTGTAATCCAGGGAGTGTGAAGTGCAGAAACAAATATCGCTGTGATGATTGTACGTTCTAGTACCAATTGTTTAGCGACAATAAAGTATGAAGTATATAAACATCGAGCCCACATTGGGCTAGCAGACTTTTCTACAGAAAGCATCTCCGTCCGTAAGATGCCTGCTGTACCTTGTTGTGTTGAATAAAGAAGCTGCTTTGTATCTACAAGTGGCTCTGTCTGTCCGGTGATTTCACCCACGATACAACATTTGGTGTCAGGAGTGGGATACTTTGTGACCTGTCGTGTGGTCAGCGATCCTAGCAGTCTAAGTTGGTGAGTATTTTTCTAAAATAACACTCACACTTGGATCTGTTCGGTCGGCGGACACATGGGAACACGAGGTATGACGAACGTGGAGAGCTGAACTGGTAGATATTAAAGTAGTGTGTGCGTGTGCATGTGTGTTTATATAAGTGAGGAACCTTTGCATGTTAACTTGGTGAGACTTGAACCACCAGTTGCGAAAGGTGGTAACCAATGGTACGGTTCGAGACGCCGGAGTGGGGGCGTGTATACTCGTTCGGAGAGCTGCATTTTAGTGTATGCGTTTGCAAGTGTGATGCGAGGGAATACAGCAGGCATCATGAGTTTGGGTACTCAAAATTGGCAGATTGTGGAATACATACTCTGCGGTTTTATATTTTGCGTAGTGTGGGAATTAGTATGGAGATATCTCAGGGAGAGGTTTTACCCAGAGAGATCAACCAGAATGGCACCTATTGAAGTCAGGCAACATCAGGTTGAGAACTCTGATGATCCGAGCCAGCCCTTGACCTTGATTACGACTATTCATAAGCCCTTTACCCCCGTTGAGAAACAGAGCATTTTGTCCAAGTTGCCCTCACTTAAAGTCGCCTGTGGGAATTCAGAGTTCTGGCGCAAACTCGAGGAAATGGTTGAAATTCACCAGATGCACCCTAAAGATGTACATGTGTTAGTGAAAGCCAAGTGCCCGAGGAATACGTGGGACAGTATGGCCCAGAGGGTGCAGGATGGTACATGGACAACTACCGGGAGCGCCAGTGATGAAGAAAGATATCGCTCTTTTAAAGGGGAAGTGAGGCAGTGGCTGGGGGGAGGCGAGTGTAGCTGGGGAACGATAATGGCAGTGACCCAGAGGGCTGACGAGACAGCCATGGATTATGCAGAACGTAAATACCGAGTGTACGAGGAGTATTCAGGGTTGGACAACCCAGGGAGGGACGACCCAGTCTTCCTAAAAATGCTGAAGCAAGGCCTGAGCTCAGCCCACCAGGAAGTTTTAGATTTAGGCATAACGGTAGGGTCCAACTACTCTGAGATAGTTTCGTGGGCCAGTGAGATAGACCATAGAAAAGGCAAGAGAAATCGTAAAGTGGGTATAGTGGATGCAGCTGCTGTGATGTCCCGGAGGGCTTGTTTTGCTTGCCGGCAGCCAGGGCACCCAGCAAAGGACTGCCGGACCAAGTATAAGGCAGTGAAGGAGTTGATATGCTACAGCTGTGCCCTGTCGGGGCATGGCTGGAGCCGGTGTCCAAAAGGGAGGGGGAAAACCCAGGCGAAGGTCACGGCAGATACCCAGTCACTCACCCCATCAGCAAACGGTCTGACTGTCGATCAGATAAAAGAACTAGTAACGGTGCCTCTTAGGACAGAAAAAGATGTGGCAGCGGGCTGCCCTGCCAGCACTGGTGACCCGCGGGTGTACACAACGGCATTGTTAAGGGGACGGCAATGCAATATGTTAGTGGACACGGGCACGGTATCGATAACAAACTTACCCTTACCAACAACCGGACAGGCCAGTTATATCAGGGATGTAGGAGGGAAAACAGTAAAAGCAGAAAGAAGCGAATTGCAGGTACTAGAAATCGGGGGAGTGCAGCTTCCAGTGTATTTCTGGGTATGTCCAAATAATGAGGGCACGATCCTTGGAATAGACATCCTAAGGGAAGCGGGAGCTTTTGTAGATTCGAGAAAGGGAGAAATAATGTGGACGAGTCAGGGGCAGTGAATGCGCACAACCAACAGAATACACGGCCTGGCCAGCATAGGCGCAGCTGCCCTGATCATCAGAGACTGGAACCAGGATGGTGTCTATGGGTTACCTTGTCAACAGTTCCCAGCAGTGTGGGCTAGAGACAAGCAAGATTGTGGGCAGGTAAAGATAAACCCAGTTAAAATAGAGGAGGGTCTGTATAAACCCCCTAAGCAGGACCCTATACAAAATGACACACTGACTGCTGCTCAGGGTATAGCGAAGGAACAAAAACACCAGGGATACTCAGAGAGACTGCGGCCACTCCAGAATATAAAGTTTTCCCAGTTCCTCTGAGGGCAGACATTGCTGCGAATAAGGCAGCAGGGGGCAAGAGGCAACTGAAATTGCAAGTGTGCAGGAGGAAACGACAGAAGCTAGCTTAGTAAAATTATATGAAGAGGTAGAGGCAGAAGAGAAGGAAAAATAGAGATTAAAAGGAGCAAAGGAGGGATCAGATGGGTGCTGGACACACGGGGAGGAAATAGTCGCGATGGACCCACCCTGTATTAGACAGATACTACTAAAGTTTTATCATGGGGCGATGCATGAGGGAAGGCAGAGCATGATCACAACCCTCCAGCAGGACTGGTGGTGGCCAGGGATGGGTGGGGATGTTGAGAAATTCTGCCGCCGTTGTATCATTTGTGCCCAGCATAACCCTGGTAAGGGCAGAAAGCTACAGCTGGCAAATCAGCCTCAGCCGAGGGGACCCTGGAAAACCATCCAGATAGACTTCACAGGGCCCCTGCTAAAAAGCCGGGGGAAAAGCTACTGTCTGGTAATTATGGATCACGTCACTCGGTGGGTAGAGGCTTTCCCAACAAGTGACTGCACCGCCCGCACTGCTGCATGGATCCTAGTTCAGGAAATCCTCCCAAGCTGGGGAACCCCAGTTCAGGTGGATTCAGATCAGGGAGCACATTTCACAGGGAAAGTGATGAAGGAAATGTGCCAACTACTAGGGATTCGACAACGGTTCCACATACTCTACCACCCCCAGAGTTCAGAGATGGTAGAAAGGATGAACCGAACAATCAAGAATGCGTTAGCCAAAGCTATAGCTGAGACAGGAAAGACGTAGGTTGATGTATTACCAGGAATCTTGATGAGATTGCACGCAACCCCGAACTGCAATTTGGGTCTCAGCCCCTACGAATTATTGATGGGGTGAGCAATGCGACTCCCTTATGGGGTAATTATGGGTTGCGGGGAGCCTGGGACATTCAGGGATAGAATGACCCAACACATGAAAGACCTTTGCAACCAATTTGAAGTATTAAAGGACCGAGCAAAACAACAACAGTGAATGGCTGATCAAAAGGAGCCAGAGGGAGAGGGGATGGTTTTTCCACAGCCCGGCGACCAGGTTATGGTGAGGGTGCTGCCAGAAAGGCCAAGGTTTGCCCCCAGGTGGATTGGACCACAGACGGTACTCTTAGGAACACTCACAATGCGCTGGAGGAACTCAGCAGGTCAGTCAGCATCAGTTGAAAAGATTAGTCGACGTTTCGGGTCGAAGCCCTTCGTCAGGACTGAAGGAAGAACTGTGGGGAGTGTTTGAAGAATGCTGGTAGTTGAACAAAACAGTAATTTGAAAGATGAAGGGGTGGGGGAGGGGAAGCAGGGAGGTGATTGGCAGGAGAACAATGCGCAGTAGTAGAAGGAGGCGGAACTATGAGGGAGGTGATGTGAAATAGGGATAGAGGAACCAGAGTGGAAGTGAGCAATCTTGCACTCAAATCCTAAGGCAGACATTGTATCATTGTCCAGGCTCCATTTGATATATTGATGTTAAATTGGAGAGGAGAAAATGGCGATGCGACGCAATGCACAGCAGCCACTCCGTGATGAATATCTGTTATCTATCAAGTAGAGTGCCATGCACAATTCTGATTTGATGGAGGCAGACATGAGAACATGGAGGAACATCTGGTGAAACTTCTGAAATACCTGTTTCGCTGCCGCTGCTACTGTGTGATCTGAAATCTCCGGAGGGGAAGGCCCCGAGTCCTTGGCTTTGCTGTTGCTCAGCGGGCGGGGCAGGGTCGAAGCACTCGGCAGAGACAGTGCTTGGTCTTGGAGGGCTGGTCGGGGGCTCCAAGTTTTCGGACAGATTCAGAGTCAGCTGTGGTCGGGTGTTTCCAGGATGCTGCATCGACAAGTTTGCGGCACTGGAGGCTCATGGCAGGGAGAGTTTCTCCCTTCTACCGTCCGCGTGAGATGTTGGGGCTATCGGGACTTTGAGACTTTTATTTTTACCATGCCCATGGTCTGCTCTTTATCAAATTACGGTATTCTTTTGCACTGTTGTAACTGTATGTTATAATTATGTGTTTTTTGTCAGTTTTAGTCTTGGTCTGTCCTGTGTTTCGGTGACATCATACTAGGGGAACATTGTACCATTTCTCAATGCATGCATTTCTAAATGACAGTGAACGAGGACTGAGTGTCCTCATAATCTAATCTAATATCCAGCCATTAGGTAAGGCAAATAAATTTACTTCTGACTTAGATGAGATGGATTTGAGGTTTTGGGCAACCAATAAAGGATGTTCATGAAGAACTTTTTGATACAGCAAGATCAAGTCCAGGAATCTGATGTTTTAGGTTGTTGGAAGTAGATGTGATTTCAAATGGAAATAGCATTGGCAGTTGAAGGATATGGCTTGCAAGCTGTCTGGAGGGGGAATGGATTTCCCTCCAGAGTACTGACTTGGACTTGATGGGATCCATGCCCTCTATTGGTGTGACTAAAACACTACAATATGCGTGTGAAGGACTGGGTCGGCTGAATTCAGTATTCAAGTCCTTTATCTTCAGCATCAGTCATCTGTTGTCTGGTGTTACACTATTTTCATTCGCATGATCTCATTCTATTTCTCAAAGGTCCTTCAACGGCTTATTCTTTTCTCATCCTTTACATCTCTCATGTGATTGTAACAGGGAGGAAAATGTCTTGACCCCTGCAGTACAATATTAGGAACAGGCTAAGCACTAAGAACCACTAAGCACATCTTTACCTCTCCACCCCTCTCCGCTTTCCACAGGGATCGATCCCTCCGCAACTCACTTATCTGCACGTCCATCCCCACGGATCTCCCACCTGGCACTTATCCCTGTAAGCGTAAGTGCTACACCTGTCCCAACACCTCCTCTCTTGCCAACATTCAGGGCCCCAAACAGTCCTTCCAGGTGAGGCAACACTTCCCTTTTGAATCTGTTGGGGTCATCTGTTGCATCCGGTGCTCCCGGTGCGGCCTCCTCTACATCGGTGAAACCCGACACAGATTGGGGGACCGCTTCGTCAAGCACCTCCACTCCGTCCGCCACAACAGACAGGATCTCCCGGTAGCCATCCACTTCAACTCTGCTTCCCAGTCCCATTCAGATATGTCAATACCTGGCCTCCTCTACTGCCATGATGAGGCTAAACTCAGGTTGGAGGAGCAAAACCTCATATACCGTCTAGGTAGTCTCCAGCCCCTTGGTATTAACATAGAATTCTCCAACTTCCGGAAATTCCCTCCCCTCTCCCATCCTCTATCCCTATTTCGCGTCACCTCCCTCACAGTTCCGCCTCCTTCTACTACTGCGCATTGTTCTCCTGCTAATCACCTCCCTGCCTCCCCTCCCCCTCCCCTTTGTCTTTCAAATTACTGTTTTTTTTCAACTACCAGTATTCTTCAAACCCTCCCCAAAGTTCTTCCTTCAGTCCTGACAAAGGGTTTCGACCCGAAACGTCGACTAATCTTTTCAACTGATGCTGACTGACCTGCTGAGTTCCTCCAGCGCATTGTGAGTGTTCCTTTGACAACAGCATCTGCAGATTATTTTGTGTTTATGATTTGCTACTCCGCTGCGAGGTCTCTTCAAGGTATGCCTACCGTGAAGAAGTTTAAATCCTCTCTTCGACAGGAGTTCAGTGAGATCCTCTCTCACTGCTCCCCCCTGTGATCTCTGCCTCTCTCCGACTCTTCGACCACATCCTGACTCAGACCCGCTACCACAGCCGCAGCTCCTTCCTGGGAGCGTGTCTCCGCCACCATCTGTTACCGCAGGGATTCCAGCTCCGGTTCCAGGCCTCCCAGTTCGGGCCCAGCAAGGATCCCAGGTACCTCCGTTTCATTGACCACTGCTCGTTCCGCTGCTCCCGCAGGATTCTCCGCGCCATGCTCGCTGCCATGCGGAGATACCTACGGGCCCTGTCCATCTCTCTGCCACCACTCCGGGACTCTCTCTCCACCGTCTGCCATGGACCTCTCCTACACTTCATTCTCTGCCGGATTTACGCCTCAAACTGCCGTTTCTTCCCCTTCCTCGCATCCAAGAAGGACAACAAGCTCGCCGACCTGGAGCTCGAGGTCTGTGGTCAGCAGTATTCTGCAGGGATCTGTGCTACGGCTTCTGGGTAATTTCGATCAGTTGCAGATATGGGCAGAGAAACGTCAGATGGAGTTCAGCCCAAATAAATGGTTAGACAAGTGCAAGGAGACAGTAATCAGTTTATGGCATGATCTTGGGGCTGACATTTATAGCTTCTTCAAAGTGGCTACACAGGTTGATCATTTGGTTGACAATGCTTATAGACTGCTTGTCTTATTATTTTAGGCCTTGAATTCAAATGTCACGAGGTAATTTAAAAAGACCCTGGTTATGCCGCATCTGAAGCATTACATACAGTTATGCTCGCCCCAATATAGGAATAACGTTGAGGTAGTGTAGAGGGTGCAGGAGAGGTTTGCCAGGTTGCTGCCTGGTTTAGGGGACAGGTTATTATGAGAGGCTTGACAAAGTTGGGTTATTTTCTTTGGATCGGTGGAGGCTGAGGGCAGATCTGATAGAGGTTTGTAAGATTATGTGAGGCGCAGATCAAGCAGAGATGGAGTTTCTTTTTCCCAGGATAGAAATCTCCAGTAACAGAGGGCATGCATTGGAAGTGAGAGGGTGTAGATTCAGAGGAGATATGAGGGTTAAGTTTTTTGCTTAGAGGGTGGAGGATGCTCACAATCTGCAGCCTGGGATAATGACATTGTGTGGGTCGGAGCGATCACTTCATGGAGATTTATTGATATAGTTTTCAGTTGGTTCCACACGACATTGTGGTAAACCGTCTTGTCCTGTACTGTAGTTTGAAGTTTCTTTCTATATTCCATGATCAGAAGGGACGGCATCTAGTGCCCAATGGTCTTTAGAAGGAAACTGGTGCAGTTCCTTTCTATTCTCATGATCTACTCCATGGTCTATGGGTCTGCCGTCCGAGATCTTGTGTCAGGGTGTAGCAGTTTATAAGCAAAATTCTCAGAAAGTCAGACCGATTCCACTGACGCTCTTCGTGACTTTGGCCCCCTGCTTGATTCTACGAATTTATTTAATTTGAACGGGAAGACTAAGAAACTGTGGGAACGTTCGGCAGGCTACACCGAATCCCTGGAGAGACAAGGTTTATCAGTTGAAAAACTGCCATCAGAATGGCACAAAATAATTCTGTTAGTTCAGCATTATTGGATATAGAGGCCCCGGGATCAGATACGATCAACAGGTGTTTTCCGCAGACAGAATTCACATTACGAATGCGTGTAGGAATTGCTGTGACAGTAGTTCTGTTAAGCAACAAATAATCTTGATCAGCATGAAGTAGAGATTCCAAGGCTCAGTGTTGTTGTAGATTTGAGCGGCCGGAGTGCAGGGCTTTATTATTGGATGTTTTTGGAAGGAGAGGGACGAAGTCCTGGTCAGTACAAGTCCAGCCACAAACTGTGCTGGTGGTGTGTGGGGTTTGGGAAGTGTGACAGGCTGGTGCCGTTTGGATTAGACAATAGACAATAGGTGCAGGAGTAGGCCCTTCGTCCCTTCGAGCCAGCACTGCCATTCACTGTGATCATGGGTGATCATCAATCAGTATCCAGTTCCTGCCTTATCCCCATAACCTTTGATTCCGCTATCTTTAAGAGCTCTATCCATCTCCTTATTGAAAGTATTCAGTGACATGGCCTCCACTGCCTTCCGGGGCAGAGCATTCCACATATCCACAATGCTCTAGGTGATTTTTTTTTTCCGCAACTCCATTCTAAATAGCCTACCCCTTATTCTTAAACTGTGGCCTCTGGTTCTGGACTCGCCCATCAGCGGAAACATGCTTCCTGCCTCCAGCATGTCCAATACCTTAATAATCTTATATGTTTCAATCAGATTGTGTCAAAAATTGAAGAACATGCTGGAGACAATGAACTTGAAAACCAAAACTGACAATGCTGAAAACACACATCACTTAGCATTTAAAAAAAACAGCCGAGCGATCTGCTCCATATACAATAGTAACTTTACACAGATGGCGTCTGATCCACAGATGCTGCCTGACTTGCTGAGTTCCTCCAACAGTTTGTGTGTGTTTAAATTGGATTTCCAGCATCTCAAGATTTTCTCGTGTTTGTGATATCACTCTTCAAATCTTGCAGTGAAAGAAAAGTCATTGAGGATACAGTTGAAGATGTTTGAGACCAAGGGACAGATGTGAGGAATTCCTTCAGAGAAGTCCTGTGCCTGGTGTGATTGACGCTAAGAAACACCATTGTTGTCCATTGTGCGTGAGATGAGCGCCACCACTGGAGTGTCTTTCCTGTGCTTCCCGGTGAATATACTTTTGCCAAAGGTAAGCCGGTCAGGGAGAGATGGCATCACTGACCAGGGAAATGATAATGAAAAGACATGGAATGAAGGTGAATTGTTAGGAGATGACGACGGTACCTCTGCCGGGCTGGATTCAGGAGGTTAACAGATCGACAGGTGAGTGAACAGGGGATGCAAATTTGTTTCACAAACACAGTACTCCAGGTATGCCTAAACTAACCTATTGCATAATTGCTCAGTATCTCCCCAATGATCTGTTCTTAAATTCTATTCCCAGCTTCCTGCCATCTGTGAACTTGGAGTGTCTAAATGTAGTTAACTTGGCCAGGTGATATGTGAATTGTGAGCAGCTGTTTCAAAACTCCGATCCCTTCACTGGCCCAAGAGTAAATGTCTGCCACAGAGAAGAGAAGAGAAGAAACTCCCTTGGTCTGTTTCCAGTCAGTCAAAAAATTGTTAATCCATGTCAGCAAATTTCACCACAAAATTATGTCCTTTAATTTTAGTATGGAAAGGAATATATGAAATTACTTACTCTGCACATACAAATATGTCTATTGTCATGTACCCCATGACGGGTTAAAGAACCAGCAGAAATGGAAAGCACTTTGGAATCCAGTATTGCAAATAACTAATGGTATATATTAGTTACTAAGTAATTCAGTAATACAAGTGCAGATAAATCAAACAGGTTAGCAGTGCTTATATATATATATATATATATGTATAAGTAAATGTGGAAATATATGAAAAACAAGCTTCATCAAGTCTAGGGGTAAATAGATAGTCTTCCGATGAGAGTAAAGTTCAGTTCAGTTCGTGGTATTGAGTTGAGTAGTGATGGAGCGAGAGAGAGGGAGAAGTCTGAGTCTTCAGGTGAGCTTCCTGTTGTCCTCGGAAATCCTTTCGAAGTCACCGACTGTGACCACAACAAACTCAGACCGTTCTTCTGTGGTGGAATTGTCAACCCAGCAAGGGTGGCACACGAATAACTCCCCACCGGTCACACCCTTTGTGCACTGCTAGAGCCACTGATCGATCCGCCTGATCAATCCTCCAAAACCCAACTTTTCTGTGGGCACAACAAAGCTCATTCAGTGTCCAAAACCATGTGTCTGTAGGTCTAACAGCTGACCTTCTATTTATCTCACCACGCTGAATACCAACTGTCCATAAAGCAGCTCCTCCCTTCTCTCTCTGTAAGAACATGGATGCTGCTAGTGTCCTTGTAGAAAGTATAAACAAACTGTGAGCAGTCCTTGCCTCTCTCTCTCTTTCTCTCTCTCTCTTTTTAACAAGGTGTCTTTGTTCCACAACTCACTTACTCACTTTCACTCTCTCTCTCTCTCTCTCTCTCTCTCTCTCTCTCTCTCTCTCTCTCTCTCTCTCTCTCTCTCTCTCTCTGACGCAGGCAAAATTTTACTTTAACTGAAAATTATAAAGTTTGAAACATGTATAATCAACAGATAATAGAGCAAAAACGTGTAGAATTGCTAACTTAACATCTAGATAAACTATCAGCTATAATGTTGTCAGTACCTTTCACATGTTTCATTGTCAGGTCATATTCTTGCAATATCAGAGTCCAATTTACTAACCTTCTATTCCTATCCTTCATCTCAGTTCGAAACACCAACGGATTGTGATCCGTGTAAACCACAAGTGGTCTCTGGGCAGGACAAACATAGTCTTCAAAATGCCAGAATAAGTGCTAGCAATTCCTTTTCAACAGTGGAATAATTTTCCTAATGCACATTAAATTTCTTTGAGGAATAAGCTACTGGGTGTTCAATGTCATCCACACCTTTCTGTAACAATACTGCCCCAGCAGCTTCGTCACTAGTGTCTGTTGCTATAGAGAATGGTTTTGAAAAATCAGGTGCTTTGAGCAGAGGATGATAACACAGGATGGCTTTCAGATGTTCAAATTCCTCTTGGCAAGGATCATTCCATACACATCTTTCACTCTTCCCAAGTAATTTTGTTAGGGGGAGAATGGTGTCAGCAACGTTCTTGCAAAACTTACGATAATACTCAACCATTACTAAAAACATTCTCAAAGCTTTCTTGCCAGTTGGAACGGGAACCTCAGCAATAGCTTGAACCTTGTCCTGTACAGCAGCCAGTTGGCCTTGGCCTACTGCATAACCCAGATATGTAACTGTAGCATGACCAAACTCACTTTTAGCGAGGTTCGCAGTAAGATTAGCCTTGGACAACCTTTCAAACAGTTTTTCTACCATTGCAATATGCTCTTCCCACGTGTCATTCCCTACAACCAGATCATCAATATAAGCCCCTGTGTTTTCCAGAGAACATTGTCAAAGTTTTAGATCACATGCTAAATCTGCACAAACTGACATAGTATAGGCTGTAAATGCTGGGAAATATTTCCACGATGCCAACAAATTCCACTCCTCGAGGCCTCTCTGATAAGACAATCTGAGCAAATGTTGGGGAAATTACAGTCAGACACTACTCTGTTGTTTTCACTACTTTCCAGAACCTGCCTACATTTCTGTTCCTCTTTCTGCTGCTGGCATCTCAAAAATCTTTGGAAATTGAAGCACACATCATTCAATGTTCTCTTTTTCAACTCTCTGTTATATCCTGAAAGATGTCCAGTGGGATTGGGGGTTTCGATACTGTCCATGAATTGAAGTCCATTGTCACGGTTGTACAGCTCTCTGTCATTGAAATGCTGTGGTTGTCCTAGTGTTTAACAGTTGTTAAACAGATGTTGTTACGATCTTTGTTGTTGCAGTACGGTGCCGGCAGTTTAAACATCACATTTAACTGCATGTGGTCTGGGTCTCCCAATGTACTAAATTCCCCCAAAGGACTGACCCATCAAAATGATTTGAGACCAAACAGCACTTCCCCTTTAGTATCAACACGCTGGAGGATAACACCATACAGCCTTTCTCATCACACTTTCCTCCTTGTCCTTTCCCTTAGTGATCACCAGTATTCATTTTCTACCTCACATGCTAACTCTGTCTCGGGGCATAAACTCCCACCTTTGTCCTCGGGTGGTCCTGTCCTCTCCCCACTATACTGTTGTTTTCTGTGTATGCATAAGATGCCTTGGGATTCTCAGTGATCCTCCTGAATGAGGACATTTCTTGATAACTCTTCACTCTCCTGATATGCTGTGTGACTTGTTTCTTGCTTCCTGTATGTTCCTCCAAGTCCATCTAATTTCATCTTCCTCTAATGACTCCTCTTACGTTTTTAAACAAATACAATATTTCTCATCACCCTAAGTTCCTGACTATCCTTGTCCTTCTCTACCCTCCTCATAGGAACAGGGAACTACTAAATTCTGACCGGCAGGGCTGTATGTGACTCTCACGGTATCAGACATCAGCTGACATCAGCTCCATCCAGTAACAACCAGTAGCATCAGCTCCCAGACAACTCTCTATGACACCTGCCCAATTCTTCCACAAATTTATAATCATCGACCTGCTGGTCCAAACATATTTTTATCAATAATCATCTGAAACCCTCCAGAATTAAGATTCATAAGACTTTCCCAATTAAATTCCAATCGTCTTGCTAGGTTAATTTCTCAATATGTCAGGTATGTCTCCCTTCCTGGTGGACCGTCTACATACGGTTTCTGGAAACCTTCCTGAACACATCAAACAAATAATACCCCATCCGCTCAATGCTACTTATGGACCGGTAGGTCTGGATCCCAAAACCCCCTCCACATGCCTCATGATAAAAATCGTCAGGGTGGCTACAGCAAGCTTCCCTGTGAGAATATTACTTCCTCTTCACTGTAACCAATCCCTGTTACACCAGTCCCACTTATCCAGGAAGAAAGCCCAATGATCTGTGTTCCTGATGCCCTCCCTCCGGCACCAAATTGTTAGCCAGAAATTTAAGTGTACCAACGTACCATATCTAACCTCGGAAGCATGTGGCACCTGAAATAATCCTGAAATCACCACCCAAGAGTTACTATTTCCTAACTTTATGCCCTACTCCTTAAGTTCTTTTTGCAGGACCTTGTCTGTCTGTTGTTAGTTCTAATAAGGAACATGACCTCTGGCTGTTCATCCTGCCCTTTCAAAATGGCCCTTACTTTCTCAGAGACATCCTTGGCCATGGCATGATTGGGGTAACGCATCATCCTGCAATCTCACTCATTTACACACATACTCCTGTCTGTGCCCCAGTTATAGTGTTCGCTGCATGTGATTCATATCTTTCCATCCCCGTGTACTTTTGTGCTTTCTGTTTGTAATGAACATTGTTTGAAAATTCATTCATTGTATTCTTCTCTGGTTCAGCTCAGGCAATTTACTTATGCATTCGCAAACAAAGGAGACTGGACATGTGTTGAAACCACAGAATTTGTTAGAACTCGTACGATTTTGATATAGAACAAAAAGAAAACTGATATCTACAGTATAGCTATACATAATTCGAAACAATACTTATCCACGAAACAAGCCGATCTCTGTGAAAGAGTGGAACCACAGCAGATCCGGCAATGTCACACAGCCGGTTCCCTTGCTTCTTTCCTTCCTTCCTTCCTTCCTCCCTTCCTCCCTCTCCCTCTCCCTCACGATGTCTCTGTCGCTTTACTATCTCGCTCCCTCTCTCATTCTATTCTCTGTCTCTCCACACGCCCACTCCCTCGCGCTCACTCCCGCGACATCTTCCTCGTGTCCTCTCCCTCGCGCGCTCTCCCTCACGTGCTCTCCTTTGCGCCCTCTGCCTCCCGCCAACTCCCTCGTGCGCTCTCCCCCTCGCGATGTCCCCTTCTGTCGCTCTCCCTCGAGCTCAATATCGCCCGCACGCTCTCCCCCAGGCTCTCTCCATCACGCTCACTCTAACGTCATCTCCATGGCACCCTCTCCGTCGCGCCCTCTCCCTCACGTGCTCTCCCGCGCGCCCTTTCCTCGCAATGTCTCACTCGCTCTCTCCTTCGCG
Organism: Mobula birostris; assembly: GCF_030028105.1. Taxonomy (NCBI): domain Eukaryota; kingdom Metazoa; phylum Chordata; class Chondrichthyes; order Myliobatiformes; family Myliobatidae; genus Mobula; species Mobula birostris. Next base: position 27,262,635 of record NC_092397.1, read on the forward strand.
CCCTCAGCCTCGCGCTCACTTTCTCTGTCTCTCCATCTCTCACAGAGAGACAAGTGAACAGATCGGTTCTCTGTCTTCAATTGTAAAACAGGAGCATTCTCCTACAGGAGGATAGTTCAAGTTGGCAGTGAGAGGGAAACTGTACAGGTGGAGATGGAGGAGAAAAGGAAGGTGAAGGAAAGGACGGGTTTTGACGGGAGCAGGAGTGGTTGATAGAGACGAAAGTAAACTGCAAGATCAGGCAGTTTTGTCAGAACCGGGAAGCAGGGAAAACAGTTTCTCCTCAAGCTTCAATTTAACAGGGCGAGAGGTGAGGCGCAAAAGGGATTTTTCTGGGATGGTGAGGTCAGTGATGCCGTCGGGCTCAGCTGTAAACAGTTGTTTTATAACTCTAAAGCAACACACACAAAATGGAAAAGATTAAACAGTTGACAGGATTCTGATGAACTGTCTCGGCAGGAAAAATCGACAACTTACTCTTTTCCATAAATGCTGCCTGGCCTGCTGAGTTCCTTCAGCATCTTGTGTGAGGAAAATAGTAAACAGTCGACATTTCCAGTCGAGACCTTTCATCAGGATGTGATTTTGTGTGAGTTGTTTTGTATTTCGAGCATCTGCAGATTTTCTGGTGTTTGATTTGTAACTCTGTTCATCACATTGTTTCCATTCACCTACAAGTGGGTGGATAGAATTGGGAGCATGACGGCAGCTGAATTGTAAAACTTTACAGCGTTTATTTCGAACATTTCATCAGTTTCAAAATCAGATTCATTGGGTATTTCACCGCATTCTTCAGTTCCTCTCGGAATTTGCTCTGAGTCACGGAGTAAATACACGTGTTGGTGCAGGAACTGAGAACCTGCAGCATTTCCGCTGTGTGTTGTGTGATGTAAAGGGGATCCGTGACAGAATAAACAAAACTCTTTGTAATCCGTTTATAGATAGAAAATGCCACCTGTGTTCCCCACAACAATATGAAACTACCGGTTATGCTGAAGAGCAAAACGATGGATTTGCGTCGGTTCTCCATCTCCCGGTCCTTGTCATTCTCTCCACTCTTTTGTCCCCGGAGCCCCATGCGGGCTCGACTGGCCGCTAGAATCCGCCTGACAGTCAGAATATTGAACAGCAACATCAGAAAGAGTGGGAGACAAGGGGTTAAAATGCGGTGAAACACCTCAAATGCCGACCATGAGGGAGAGTTTGTGAAGCTCGGTGTCAGAACACAATGCCAGGGAACACCGTCAATTATTTCTCTAGGTTCGTACACAAAGCCCCAGGGAACAGACTCCAAACAGGCCAGCACACTCACTGTCCCGATAACCACAGCCGCCGTTCTCTCGGTGCAATATTTTGTTTTCAGCTTCTCACAGCAAATAGCCACAAATCGATCGACGGTGAAAGCGACAGTCAGCCAGACTGAGGCCGCAGTGCTCGCGGCAACCAACCATTCACCGAGTCTGCACACAGGAGTGATTCGCAGGAATGATCGGGGAAAATAAATCGCAGCAGTCCACTTCATCAGCGGATCGGAGATAACGACCAGGAGATCGGCCGCTGCCATTCCCACCAGGTAGCGAGTGACACATTTGGAGAGCCCGCACTTTCCCCGGGACAGGATCACAATCGCCGCCAAGTTCGCTGGAAGAGAGACAGGGAACAGCAAGTTGAGAAAACACTGAGCAGAAGCCAATGCAGCAGTTTGGTGGAGACAGAGAATGAGTTTACACAGTAAAGTAAATTACACAACCTCACAAACAGACATGACGCCTCCCGTTGATTCCATCACAGGGAAGCAGGGGAGAGGAATTCAACGTCCAGCAGCAAACTCGGTGCCGTAGTCAGATGTCTGTCAGATGGGAAACGTTTCACTCTGAAGCACTAGGCCGGCTTTGTTAATTGACTCTGCAATGAGTTCAGTCTGTTTTCCATCAGCTGTTTACATTCAGTCATACCGCAGACATTTATTTAAAATCGACAATAGATTCGATCTACAACACGAAAGTCCATACATTTGCTAAATTGTTACTACCAATTATTTGTTTGAGTCTTGCTCCTAACTCAGAAATCCGCTCACATGCAAATGTAGACGATCAATTAGTATAATCTCCGCGGGCTCTATTAACACAATATTTGCAAATGCAGTGCAACTGCTGCAAGACCAAACGCACAGAGACGGAACATCCCATTACTGATCACAAACCGCTGGAAGAACACTGTCTGACAAGTTCAGTTCCACCGATGTCGGCGGATTCGCTAAATTCCTGCAGCGGTTTGTTTCTAGATCCACATTCCAGCATCTGTCGTCCCGGTGTTTCCACTCTATTCCTGAAAAGCGGAATACCGGGACTGGAATGTGAGAGTTTAAGCCGGCGGCAGAATCAATCACAACATTGGAATTAAACTTCAACATCCGCCCACGGCAGCTGACACTGCGGCTTACCGGGAATTCCGAAGGCTGAAATAAAAGGGTAGTAAACGTCTTCTATCCGCCAGATGACTGGATACACCATTTCAGTGAGAATCTGTGATTTCTGTTGCTCCTGTGTTCACAGATCCGGCAGACAGCTGATGCATTCAAAGCGGTCCCGATTTATACAGAGGATCTGTCTCCCGAGATACGGTTATACACCTCACTGACTTGCTCAGTTACAGTTGCTTGAACAAACACTTCCATTCAGTACCTTTGTCTCTATTGTAAATATTCGGGCGATTGGAGACAAATACATGAAAATTCTTTGGCATCACCTCAGCAGAGTCTCTGGTGAAAATAGGCCGGTTGATTTAATTACAAAGACTGAGTTTTGTCACGAAGCAGCGACATTTACATATTTCGTCTTTTTGTTGGCTAATTACTGATTTCTGAACGGACACCAGCGACACAGACCGATCTCCACTTCCGTCCCTACAGTTTCCCATTTTGTAAATGTTGTTTAGTACTTCAGCTTCTTCCTGATCGATCTCGATCTCTCTCTCTCTCTCTCTCTCTCTCTCACACACACACACACACACACACACACACACACACACACACACACACACACACACACAAACCGAGAGAGAGAGACAATTGTACTATTGTATTTCTATGCTATATCAAATGTCCTGTTGTACACACTGGACAGGTATATGGAGGAATTTAAGGTGAGGAGTTGAATGGAAGGCAAGCTTTGAGGGTCGGCACAACATTGTGGGCCGAATGGCCTGTACTGTGCTGTACTATTCTATGCTCTATGCTTACTATAAATTGCACATTTAGATGGAGACGTAACGTAGAGATTTTTACTCCTCGTGTAAATGAAGGATGTAAGTTATAAAGTCAATTCAATTCAAAACCCACAACTACAGATTCGAACAAAGGTACAATAGTGAGACCGCGATTAGGATGGAAATGGTCAAATGAGCACATTGCTAACATACAATCAAGAGAAAATATGCAGATGTTGGAAATCCAAGTCAACACAAGAAATTCTGCTGAGCTCCTCCAGCATTTTGTGTGTGATATTGCTGAAGTCACAGTCTTTAATGGGCATCTCAAATCTGTCAAATGTCAAAAGAAATTGAGAAGAAATATTTCAATCTGCAAAGGAATGGGCAAACTGGTTGAATAATAAAGAAAAGTACTCCAAACAGGGAGATGAATAGGTAAAGGAGAAAAAAAGGCAAATGTGAGATAACACGTTAGCTGAGAGAGAGAGAGATCGACTGACAGACAGGCAATTAGGCAGACAGCCAGAAAGTAGGCTGCAGGATTGAGATGTTGTTCCTGTGTCTGTCTCCTAGTCTCTGCTACAGAGTGAGGGTGTAAGAGTCAATCTCTGCTGGTCAGTTTCTGGCGCCTTGTGTAAGTGTAGGGTTGATTCTCTACCGGTCAGTCTATGATACAGTGTGAGAGTGTGGGTTTTATTCTGTATCTGTCAAATCACTTTGTACAGAACGTCTTCATGATTTTAGTCTGAAATCTCCCTTTAACCAGTCTCCACATGTGGCCCTATTTCCTTGTTGAAGCATTAATTTTGAAGTAGTAGCTGGCATCCAACTTACCTCCACGCAAAATGATTCTGAACACTTTTATTGCATCTTTTCTCATTTTACGTCAAAGTGGGCTGAACATATGTAATGCTCAGTTTTTCTGCATAGTTCACATCCTGCAATGAGTCTAGTCGCCCTTCTCTGAACTCTCTCCAGAGCCTTCACATCCCTCACAAAATATGGGAATCAAAATTGTACACAAGGCTTAATGTGTATCCTCACAAGTGCATCACACAGCTTAAGGAGAATGTCGCGAGAACTCCTCTGAGCATATTATATAGCCCAACATTCTAATAGCCTTCCGAATTGCTTCAATGCATTGTCTAGATGTTGATAGTGATGTCTTCCGGAACGCCAAAATCTTTCTCATACAATGCACTTTCTGACTGAGGACCCCCATTGTATATTTATATCCAGTAATTCTACTTCCTGTATGTAATACTACTTACATTGAACTTCATCTGCCATTTATCTGCCCACATCCGGATTGTGTTTAGATCCACCTGTATTGATTCTGTGCCTGAATGTTATCAGTCCATCACTCTAATTTCGTGTCATCTGCAAACGAATTTGTTCTGTGCTTATCCAAATCATTAATGTTAATTAAACACAGCAGCACCCCTAAGAATGGTTCTTGTGGAACCCCCTTTTAACATCTTCTAGGATGAATACGATCCTCTCACCATAACTCGCTGTTTTCTGTTTCTGAGCCAATTCTGCTCACATTCGCATCCCATACCTGAATCCGTACCTCCTGTAATTTGATTATTAACCTCTTCTGGAGTACTGTGTCAAGAACCTTCTGGAAGTCCAAATAAATGATATCAACCTCTCTATTGTTATAATAAATTTTAGTTGCCTCTTCATAGAACTGCAGCGTATTAGCAAGACGTGCTTATCCTTTCTGAACCCATGCTGGCTTTCTCTTTACATGCCAGTTCTTATCAGCCGCTTTTCAAACTTGTTCTTTATTAGTGTATCCTGTTCTTACCTACGTCACACCTTAAGCTTACTGGAGCATAATTACCAGGGTCAGTGTGGTCACCCTTCTTATATTCTGGGAAAATGTTAGTCCATTTCATGTCTTTACGGATTTCACCAATCTTCACAGAATTTTGAAAAATACTTGTTAGGTACCTGTATTTTTAATCACAGACATTTTTTAAGTACCCTGGGATATATGTTGTCTGACACTGAGATTTATAAACTTTCAGCCTTTTCAGCTGAGACAGGACCTCATTTTCTAAGATCGGAGTCACTTTAAGCAACTTTAATTCTTGCTACACTTACTAGCATGTTGATGACTCTGCAGGTGAACACTTTGGAAAAATAAGAGTTAGGAATATCCTCTCTGTCTTCCACAGCATAACTTCACAGGTCACTGTTATACTGAATGCGCCTAAGTACCTCCTTACAGTTTCTTTCATGACTTCAGTATTAACAAAATTTTCGGGATCAGTCTTGGCATTATCAGCAATATCCTTCTCAACCTGCCATTGGCAATCCGAATTTCCCACATGGCTGTAGCTCGCATATTTTAATATCCCCAATGGTAAAATTTATTACTTTCTGTTTCTGTATTCTTTATACAGCTGCCTTTTCTTCATTTTTGAACATATATTTATTCATCCATATAGTTTATCTATTGATTTGTTGCTTCTCCTGACCTTGGCCATGGAGATTTCCTGCAGTGACTCGATGCCATTGTCCCTCAACTGACTCAATGTCAAGCAGTTCCTTCCAGTGAACCTTCCGAGGTCTTTGCCACGTCAGCACAAACCTTGACTTCATGGCTTTGTTTTTTACTGATACGTTTCCCCAAAGTACTTCAAGATTAACTATATTATGACCTTGTGTTCCTAAAGACTCAGCAACTTCCTAACTCAAAATTATCCCTTGAATGTTACAGAATGTCAGATGTGGACAGGCCACCCGACTTGTTGGTGTATTAGCATACTGGGTCAAACAAACAATCCAATGCAGAGTAAAGTATAACATCTGCAGAGAAAGGTAAACCATAAGGTGCAAGATCTTTAGGAGACAGATTGTGAGGCTAATCATTCATCACATAGTGCTAGTCTCATAGCAGTGCAATAAATGTTGTCATTAAGCCCCGTGGTACGTGCTGTTAGAGTGATTTCTTAATGATTCCTGTGGCTTTGCAACTTTTATTTCTCCCTTAAGGGAGATATGAGCGTAGAACTGAATACCTTTCGGACAGCGGTTGGTGGGTATTTGACAAACAAAGTGGTGAATGTTTACCGTGGGTATACGGGGATATGGAGTTGGGGTTCCAATGAATTCTTGTCTAATATTGAATGGAGAAGTGCGCTAGTGCAGCAGAATGGGGATTCTTCCTCCTAATTTTAATGTTGGTCTGTCTGTATATCCCTGTGGTGTAATAACCAGGACTGTTTACAGCGCTTCATGTGTGGCCCAACTTGTGCTTCTATAGTCCCAGCAGAGCCACCTTCTCTGGCATTCAGTACCTGCAATGAACAAAGGCAAGTCCCCACGCAGACTTGAAATGACCAGCTGAACTGAGCCCCTATCAATGGAGATTTGTCTAAATGCTTTTCAGAGTCCATCTGGCCCTCTGTGTTTCTTCTCATTCCATCACCAAACAAAGGCAACTCTCCATCCATCTGTTAACTGACCAATCAAACTCAACCCCTACCTTTGGAGATCTGTCCTCATGCTTTCCAGAGTCACTCTGGCCCTCTGTGTTTCTTCACATTCCACCATTTGCAATGCATCCCCTGGCCTTGTTTAGACACTCCGTCTGCATTGCCTCACTTCTGCATGGATGTGAAACATCAGATTTCAATTAAAAACTTCCTATTATTAATCCACCTATGACCTTCACCACTTTTTAAAATCTCAAACATCAATCTTACCTTCCTCTGCTCAAAGGAAAGGAAAGTCACACAAGGCGAGTACTATTAGAATATTTATTCATAGTGGGCTTCCAGCCGTGTAACCGGTGCCGATTACAACCAATGTTTTGATGACAAACTCTGCCACCCTCATCAGGATTGATGCCTGTTGGCATCGAGACTTCGGTTATATTTGATACCTACACCGGGCCGGAATCCTGAGAAAAGTTTATTTGTCAAATATGTTGGGAAAGCAGCAGATCCTTTTTCATTCATTCATCTCGTATTGGTCTAATAGTATGTCATATTTCTTCCGAATCATCACAGGGAAGGTGAGACTCTAATTCAGCCCTGGACCATGAATTTGCGCTTGGTCTCAGAAGGAAATAACTCTCATGGCTGTAGCCCTGACCCTGTCTACGGTAACTCCCCTGTCTCATACCCCCTCTTTCCTCCTGTCTCCCATGTACACAAGGGACAGTATCTTACAGCCAATAAACGCGCCACCAGCTCGCCTTTGGTCTCTGTAAGAAGCCGGTGTGGTCTCCTTCTATTTGCACCATCCAACACCGGGTCTGTGGGCCTGATCTCCGTGATCTTCAATGTCAAGGGTGTAGCAGTTTTTAAGCGAGGTTCTCAGTCAGTCAGCTTGAGTCCACTAACACTTTTTGCAAACTTTTGCCCGTACCTGATTCTACAAATTCCTTTAAGTTCGAAGCGAGATAAAGAAACAATGGTGGTTTCCCTGTGGCAGGGAAGGATAAAGTTAGGCAATGCATTAGTGATAGGGGACTTATTAGTTAGGAGTACAAACAGGAGATACTGTGGCTACAAAAGAGACTCCACGATGCTGTGTTGCCTCCCGGGTGCTAGGGTCCAGGTGTATCAGAGCGGCTGCAGGGGAAGGATGAACAGCCAGAGGCCGTGATACATATTGGCACCATGTCATTGTCAAAAAAGGGGAAGAGGTTCGACTGACTGAGTTTATAGAGTTAGGAAATAGGGTGAAGAGAAGGACCTCCAAGGTAATAATTTCACGATTACTCCTGGTAACATGGGCTTGTGTAGGTGGGAATAGCATAACACATAAATAAATGAGTGACTTGAGGAGATGGTGCAGGAGGCAGGGTTTCCAGCTTGGATTATTAGAACCTTTTTTCTGGGCAAGGGATGACCTGTAGAAGAGGGACAGGTTTCACCTGAACTGGAAGGGAACTAATATGCTACTAGTGAGGGTTTAAACTAGTTTAGCAGGGGGCTGGGAATCGGAGCACCAGGTCAGTAAGTGAAGGATTGGACATGAAGGTAGATATCAGTGAAAGCATGGCCAGGCAAAATCAAATTAACAGGTATGATGAGAGATATAGTTTAAATGGAGTGTATTTGAATGTTTGAATGGAGTGTATTTGAATGTAAGGAGTACTATGACGGAAGGTGATTTACATAGAACATGTATCAGTATGTGGAACTACAATGTTGTGGCCATTACAGAGACTTGGTTGAGAGATGGGCAGGGATGTGTGATTAATTTTCCAGGCTTTTGAAGTTTTTGAAAATATAGAGAAGGAGGTAAAAGAGATGTGAGTTGGACTACTAATCAGGGAAATTATCACAGGTACGCACAGCAGAGACATAGTGGAGGGTTCAGACTCAGTCCATTGAGTAGAACTCAGGAACAGGAAGGGTGCAATCAAACTAATGGGATTGTTCTACTACCTGGTGTTGGATAATAAGTCTATTCGGCTGACTGCCCTTTCAGTGGGTTTGCAGTTAGGTGGCAGAGAACACAACTACCCAACTTTAAAGATAACTGTAGATAGCTGCGAGTGAAGTACATAATAAGTACTTTCCTTCTGTATTTACCAAAGGGAAAAGGTGTGGAGTGGGAGACAGTGCTGCATGCATAAACACGTCAGGGAGTTTGGACGTCAATAAGGAGAAAGTATTGGGTCTCCTAATGAGTATTAACATTAGACGAGATTGCTGGGGTCTTGATCAGTAGCTTCGTATCCACACTTGGCAGAGATGAGGACCCAGAGGACGGGTGAGTCGTGAATGTTATACCTGCATGTAAGAAGGGAACAAGGGGAAATCTGGAGAACTGCAGACCTGCAGATGGAAATTGCTGGAGAAACTTCTTCATGATAGGATATATGAGCTCTTAGAAGCAAGGACCTAATTAGGGAGAGCCATCATGTCTACATTTGGGTCAGGTCCCATCTTCACAACTTGAGTTTTCGGGCAAAGTGATGAAAGAGATTGGTGATGGTAGAGCAGAGGATATCGATCTACATGGATTTTACTAAAGCATTTAATGAAGTCCCTCCTGGTAAAATTAAGAGAGTAGTGTTTGAAGAGCCTTTTTCGGGCTGGAGATCTGTAATTAGTGGTGTTCTGCAGGGATCTCTTCTGGGACCTCAGCCTGCAGCTCAATAGGCTAACACATAAATTCTGTGGCTGCTTTTAATTTCTCCTTTTCCCCAGTTTACAGTTTGAATTTTTAACTTTTATTTGTCGGATATTAGAGGGGTTAGTTGTCATTATGTCACAATCTTTAAGATGTAGAAGGCAGCTTTCTGAATCCAGCAATAGAAAGGGAAAAACTTCGAAAGAAAAATCAGAAGATATGCCTGTCTGGGATAAGAGTTTAGAACATGCGTTGATGGCTCTCGACAATAAAATAGACAATAGTACTTCTGAGATGAATTCATTTCGACAGAGCTTTCAGTTCATAGAGGAGAATATTATTTCCTTGAATACTGAGCTTAAAGAGTCGAAGCGTCAGATAACGGATATTTCAGCCCGCTTGGAACGGGCTCAACACAAGATTATCGATTTGGAAGCAAGGTCTCATCGGAATAACATTCCAATTGTTGGACTGGAGGAAGGATCTGAGAGTGGGAGTTTATTGGGCTATTTCGCTAATTTGTTTCAATCTCTGTTTCCGGATATTCTACCTCAGCCTCCCGATATTGAAAGAGTGCATAAAATTCTCACTTCAAAATCTCAAGATCCGGATAAAGCAAAGTCAGTTTTGGTCAGTTTTCTTCATTTCAAAGTTGAAGACCAAATCATAACATATAAAAGGAAACACAGAGTTTTTAAATTTATGGGTTCCGAGATTCGTTTTTTTCAAGACTATCCACGGGAATTTATGGAACAGCAGTTCAAATTCCTTCCAGCTATGAAGATAGCCCATGATAAGGGATTATTCCCATCACTTCGCTATCCAGCGCAATTAAAATTATTTCCTCAAGATTCGACTCCACGTGTTTTTTTGGAACCCCAATGCGGCATTGGACTATGTTAATTCTATTTTGGAGGTGGCCGAGGTCTGAATGGTATTAGTCTGCTGAATAATTTTCTGAAAGAAAACAGGCTTTGAAGATTTCTGATATGTTGAAGATATCCTTTGATTGATGAGCTATTGAAAGAAGATGTGAACTTCTTGATTTGACTGATGAATGACTTTTTCAAAGTCTGTTTGGTATACTGAGTATACACAGCGGACAGATTGTTAACTGGTTTGATTGTCTGTTTTTATTCTTCCTTTTCTTCATTAATTAAGTGATAGTTTTCATAGTTCATAGAGAATTGTTCATATATATATATATATAGTGAGGAGTGCTCAAAAATAGATAATTAGTTTCAGTTTTTCTCCTACAACCAGTGATTTTTCATCGGGCAGTAAGTCTAAGGGATAAAGAGATTTTTCTTCATTAGAGATTACATTGTTTAGAGAAGTCTGAGCCAGCAGCTTGACAAACACTGCTAGGTTTGCTAATGTATCTTTTCAGTAACATTGGAGAGTGAAGACGGGACCCTGAAGGAAACGTTCGACAGGTTTGGAAAGGATCGACCATTACTGAATTCATTCAAGAAGAAGTAATCTGCATGAGATAGCTCTGCTAAAAGTGGCAGGAAAGCTGTGCAAGATTATTCTACGGAGGAAGGTCAGTGCCTTTAAAATCGTTTTATTTCCGTCGCCGTGAATCCTGTGGAAAAGGCAGGATCCAGCTGGGAGTGGCAGTGACGCCGTGTCTTCGAGGAATTCGTTACTTCATGAAAGTCTCTCCTAATTGACTGTATAAATCTCTTGGACTTTAAAATTTACCATTCGAAGAACTGTGTTTGAATTTACTGCTTTAAGAACTGTTTTCACATTTATTGCTTTAAGAATCAGTACTGAGTGATGAATTGTTGAACGTCCGCATAGTGGTTAACTTCCAGTTAAGGTGTTTGTTTGTTTTTTTATTGTTTATCCGTGTTTAATAAATGTTTGGTTGTTTGTATATAACCTGTCTCGATTGATATTCATTGTTGCCGGTTACGTAACGTAATTTGTGGGGGCTTGTCCGGGATCTTGTTCCAAATTTTTGAGTTCAAGTGCTGGTAATTGCCATTCTGATTTGGAAAAGGGAAATACCCCTTGTTTTTTTTAGTTTCATTGGTGTGTAAGCAGTATTCGGCAGCAATGAATGTTGACGATTTTATGGTCACACCTGACCCGGTGTTTTTAGAGGATGCGAGAAAACCTGTTGTATTGAAGATTTCTAGGAAGTTGGATATTAAGGGAATTGCGAAGAATACCACAAAGGTTTTAATACAAAGAAAATTCGCTGAGCATTATATCTGTATGAAAACGTTTGATGATGAGGTGTTAGGTAGGTTTCCAATGAATAATCTGGAAATGCAGTTACATCTTGAACAGATAAAGTTTGAAAGATTTAAAGCAGAAATGGCGAAAGAGAGGCTAATAAAAAAAGGGAATTTGCTGAAAGAAAGGCAAATAAATTAAGGGAATTCAAAGAAAGAGAGGAAAGTAAACTAAGGGAAGGTAAAGAAAGAGGAGGTGAAAACCAGAGGAAATTTGAGTTAGAGATGGAGAAATTAAGGAGGGGAAATTAGTCTTCTGGTTCTAATAAACAGTTTATTGCTAGTCGTGAGGTTATTTTGGCTCCTCCATTTAATGAAGCTGAAGTGGACAAATATTTCCGGCATTTCGAAATTGTGCTCTGAGTTTAGGGTGGCCGAAAGAGCAATGGCCAGTGATATTACAAAGTGTAATTAAAGGCAAGGCACAACAAGTTTATACAGCTTTAAATGCTGATCAAGCACTGGATTATGATTTTGTTAAACAGCTAATATTAAAGGCATATGAGTTGGTTCCGGAAGCATATAGAGAAAGATTCAGACATTTTAAGAAATCTGTGGAAAAAAACTTATGTGGAATTTGCCTATGAGAAATCTGTGTGTTTTGAGAGATGGGTTTCCTCTAAAAATGTGAATGGGGAGTATAATAAATTAAAAGAGTTGATTTTACTGGAGGAATTTAAAAGAAGCATTCCTGTTGAAGGGAGAACATACTTAAATGAAAGAGACACTTCTGCATTGCAGGAGACTGCTAAATTAGCTGATGAGTATGCTTTAATTCATAAGAATAAATTTTCTCCAGGTAGAATTTTTAAAAGGAAAAATAGCACAGAGAGGCAAGGTAACCCAGAAATTAAATCTGAAGTTAGTGAGAAAAGTAAGGATGAAGGGAGATATGTGAAAGAAAAACATTTTGGTATTATTTGTAATTATTGTGAGAAACCTGGACATGTAGAAGCTTACTGCTCTCGATTAAAAGAAAGAGAAATAAGCCGTCCCAGATGCTTGAGTGCAGCATATTGAAACATCTGTAAATTCACAGGATTTAGAAAATACTGATGAAGATGTGTCAGAGTCTGACCAAGTTAAGAAGGGATATGAAGTTTTTATAACAGAAGGGTTTGTATCCTTGAAAGAAGGATCCAATTCAGTACTAATAAGAATACTTACAGGCACTGGAGCTGCTTATTCACTAATATTAGACAGTGCGCTAAAGTTTAGTGATGAGTCTGACATTGGTGAGGTAAATTATATAAGAGGAGTTGGGAGTTCCCTTATGCCAGTACATTTACATAGAATAAATTTAAGGTCAGGATTAGTTACAGGGGTTGTTAAAGTAGGACTGCAATCCAGTTTACCTGTGAATGATGTTTCTCTTTTGTTAGAGAACGACTTAGCAGGTGGACAAGTTTTTCCTGAAGTGCATTTGACAGTAAATCCAAATTCTGAGGAACGACAGAGGGATTCTAACACAGATTCTTCATGTGTTGTAACAAGAGCTAAAGCTAAAAAGACCGATATACAGGATGAGGTTGTTACCCACAACTGTTCAGTTCAAGATTCGAATTTTGAGGATGTATCAGAAACTTTCTTACCTACATTATTTGATCAGGATTTTGGTAGTAAGTCTCACCATGAAGATTTGTCTTTATTGTGGAAGGAGATGATAGCAGAGCAGGGTAGAGATCCTGAGATAGGCAAATTAAAAGAACAAGCTCTTCCAGATAGTGAAATTGAAAAAGTGCCAGTAGGATATTATTTTGAAAAGGGAGTATTAATGAGAAAGTAGAGATCACCTACAATTCCTGCTAGTGAGGAATGGAAAGTTAATCATCAGGTAGTAGTTCCTAAAATTTATCGAAATGAGATTTTAATTATGGCTCATAGTATTCCTTTGGGTGGTCATTTAGGTGTAAAGAAAACTATGAACAAGGTTTCTAAACATTTTTATTGGCCTAGTTTAAGAAAAGATGTGGCGACATTTTGTAGAACGTCTCATACGTGTCAAATTGTGGGTAAACCTAATCAAGTTACTCCAGTGGCCCCAGTACATCCAATTCCAGCATTTGGTGAGCCGTTCTGAAAAATCATTGTAGACTGTGTAGGTCCTTTGCCAAAGACTAAAACTGGACATCAATATTTGTTAACTATTATGTGTACAGCATCTAGGTTTCCAGATGCATTACCTCTTAGGAATATAACAGCCAAAACTGTGACAAAGGCTCTTATAAAATTCTTTACTTATTTTGGGTTGCCTAAGGAAATACAATCGGATCAAGGTAGTAATTTTATATCTGGATTGTTTCAGCAGATAGTTTATAAACTGGAAGCAAAACAGATTATTTCATCAGCCTATCATCCAGAATCGCAAGGAGCCCTGGAGAGATTTCATTCTACATTAAAAACTATGATTAGAACATATTGTGTGGAAAATGAAAAGGACTGGGATGAAGGTATACATTTACTACTTTTTGCAGTACGAGAGGCAGTAGAGGAATCATTAGGTTTTGGTCCTTTTGAACTTGTGTTTGGGCATAGAATTCCAGGACCTTTGGCTTTGTTGAAGGAATAGTGGATTAATAAAGAAGTACACACTAATTTGCTAGATTATGTTTTAAAATTTAAAGAAAGATTATATAAAGCTTATAGCTTGGCAAAGGAAAATTTAAAATTGGCTCAAGAGAAGATGAAGACTTGGTATGATAGGGAAGCTAGGATGAGGTTATTTAAGCCTGGAGATAAGGTGTTGGTTCTTTTCCCGATGCAAACAAACTCATTACAAGCTAAATTTTGTGGTCTTTATGAGATTAAATCTAAGGTGAATGATGTGGATTACGTGGTAAAAACCCCAGATCATAGAGAGACAACACAGCTGTGTCATATAAATATGATAATACCGTATTATGAGAGAGAAGCTGCTACTATGACTGTTGTGGTCAATAATGAGTCTGATCTTGATAAAACCTTAATGGATGATTCATCTGAAACTCATTTTAAACCCAACATTATTTCAGCCAGGTTACCAAATTCAAAAATTCTAGAAAATATTGATGAACAATTAGCTCATTTACAGCCAGAGCAGAGAGAGCAGATGAAACAGTTAATTTTTAAATATAGAGATTTATTTCTAGACGTTGCTAGAAGAACCACTGTAGCTACACATGATGTAGATGTTAGAGATGCAAAACCCATAAAACAACATCCATATCGAATGAACAGGGAATAATGTGAACTTACTGAACAAGAAATTAGGTATATGCTAGAAAATGATATGATGAGACATTCTAATTCGAATTGGAGTTCACCGTTTGTTATGGTGCCCAAGCCAGACAATAGTATTAGGTTTTGTAAGGATTACAGGAAGGTGAATGCTGTGACAAAAACTGAAGCATATCCAATCCCTAGGGTAGATGATTGTGTGGATAAAGTTGGACAAGCCAAATTCCTTACAAAGATTGATTTGTTAAAAGGTTATTCATGTATTCTTTTGACGGATAGTAGAGAGTTATCTGCATTTGTAACTCCATCCGGATTATATGTGTGAAGAAAGACCAAGTTATCAGAAGATTGATGCTAATGAGAGAGATAAGTGAGACAATGGAGCAGCATTCGGAAATGTTAATGAGGGACGAGAGAGATTAACGAAAAGAGACGCAGTCCCAAATACTGTCAGACCGGTTGTTTTGAACCTGAACTGTTTGAAGTTTCATGGACAGGCGATACCCCAGCAGGGGAATAAAAGGAACAGGTTCGCTAAGGCAAGGGACACCACAAAATCACGAGATAACGAGGCCCTGGAAGTGTGGTGTGCCCAAGTTGGTGGGAGTTTTGGAGGTCTGGGCGCGGGACAGACCATAGACGCACAGGGTGAAAAGGTACGATCAGCGGCAACCTGGTGTGTGTATGTCCACCCTGGCCTGGGTGCCGGGTTCACCACGGAAGAATGAACGTATCCGGAATGGAGGGGTCACAGTCAGTGACCTCAGAAGACATTAAAAAAAGGGCTCGCCCAAAAGCTAATTGTGGAGAAGCATCAAGGTCTGTCTGAATTCGATTTGCATATCATCATTCTCTCTCCCTCTCTCTCTCTCTCTCTCTCTCCCCCCCCCCCCCCCCAACGGCACAACAGCGATTGCTGCGAACTGTACTGAGCTGAACTGAACTCTGCATCACTTGAGACTGATCATTTTACCCCAGGCTGTGATAGAACTTGATTGATTCCTATTATCCTAGTTCTGTGTACATGTGTGTTTTATCATTGCTAACCCGTTGCATTTATATCCTTACATTTAGAGTACTGTGTTACTTATTTCTTTAATAAAACTTTCTTAGTTCCAGTAATCCAGACTCCAACTAAGTGGTCCATTTCTGCTGGTTTGGCAATCCAGTTACGGGGTACGTAACATAAGTGGGGTTCTCGTCCGCGATTTTGAATGCTAATTTTGGGGCGGGGTAAATTGATTGGGTTAAAATTCCCGAAAGAAAGAAAGGGCAAACAGCAGAAATGGAGATTGAGGAATTTCTAAAGGCACCGACCTTGCAGGCATTAGAGGATGCCAGGAAATCAGAATTAGCAGCTGTGGCCAAATGGTTGAATCTTTTTAAGGGGAAGTGGACAATGAGGAGAGCGGGGATGCACAGAGCTATCATAGAACATTATGTATCTAAAGGTGTGTTTCCCCAAGGGGAGCTGGAGGTTGTATCTATGGGAAAACCTGGTGCAGAAGCAGTACAGCTGCAGATTGAAATATTGAGACTCGAGCACGAGTTCCGGGTAAACCAGTTGGAGCCAGAAGAGAGGGACAAACAGTTGGAGCGAGAAGAGAGGGACAGGCAGTTGGAGCGAGAAGAGAGGGACAAGCAGTTAGAACGAGATGCGAGAGAGAAGCAGAGGGAAAGGGAATTTGAGATGGAGAAGTTAAAGATGACGACAGCGCTGGGGCCCATGCCGAACCAAGGTGGAGGGTTCAGGGCAACCCAGGAAGTTAGGCTGGTTCCCCCATTTGAGGAGACAGATGTTGATGGGTACTTTCTCCATTTTGAAAAGGTTGCTGCAAATCAGGACTGGCCGAGGGATAAGTGGCTGTTTTGCTTCAGAGTGTACTTAAAGGAAAAGCCTAACAAGCTTACTCGGCCTTGTCTGCAGAAGATGCCCAGAGGTATGATGTGGTGAAAGAGGCCATACTCAGGATTTATGAGTTGGTCCCGGAGGCATACCGGCAGAGGTTCCGGGATGCGAGGAAGCAATGGGGCCGCACGTATTTAGCGTATGCCCGTGAGATGCAGATATATTGTGAGCGTTGGTGCGCCTCGAAAGGGGTCAATGGGGATTATGACAGACTACTACAGCTAATCCTGATTGAGCAGTTTAAAGGTTGTGCCCCTGAATGTATGAGACCCTACCTAGATGGGAAAGAGGCAGACACCTTAGCCGCAACTGCTAAGTTAGTGGATGAGTACGCGTTGACACATAAAACGAAGTTTACCCCAAGTAAAGGCTACCAGAAGGGTAGTCAGGACGGCGGAGAGAGTCCGCCAGAAAAGTCAGAAAGTAAGCCGGGGACTAGTGAGAAGGATAAGGTAGACCGTGAGCAGTTTGGTAGGAAGTCTCCTGGTGTCGTCTGTTATAATTGTGGGAAAGTCAGACACTTTGCGTCCAGGTGCTTTGCCCCAAAGAAGGAGATGGGGAAAGGGAAAATGACGGTTCCGACTGGCTGTATTGAGCTTGTAAACAGACCGCTAGGGAAGACGAGGTCTGATAAAGTTCAGGAAGGGCGCGAGAATTTTATCTCGGCCGGATTGGTGTCGGTGGAGGAGGGGTTATACCCAGTTCCAGTATGGATCTGGAGAGACACTGGAGCTTGTCAGTCATTGATATTAAAGATTGTGTTAGACTTTAGTTCAGAGACCCAGACTGGTGAGGTCAGGGTGATAAAAGGCATTGGAAAAGGGACTGAAGCAGTACCTTTGCACCAGATACACCTAAAAAGCGACTTGGCTCCAGACCGGTCACGATCGCGGTGAGGCCCGAACTACCGATGGAAGATGTGGAGGTCTCACTTGGTACTGACCTCACCGGCAGAGAGGTGTACCCAGCAGTAAGATTGACAAGCCAGCCTGCCAGCATTGATGACCCGCCCATGGACTCACAGGTTTATCCTGTTTGCGCAGTGACTCGGCGCATGCCCAGAAAGGCTGCCGAAGCTAATATATATTTAGCTGAGACGTTTTTACCACCCTTGTACCAGGAGGGGTTAGAAAGTAAGAGAGAGCATAGTGAAACAGGAGGAAGTGAGGGAGTTGAGTTAGATTTATCATTAGCAAGGAAGGAATTTGTACTGGCACAGGAGTGAGACGCGGAGCTGATGGTTTTGACGGAGACAGCTCTCTCTGAAGCAGAATTAAAAAGGGAGTCTGTGGGCTATTATGTGAAGGAGAGAGTACTAAGGAGGAAATGATGACCAAGTACCATGCCCGCAGATGAGGAATGCGGGGTGGTGCCGAAAATTTATAGGGGCGAGATTTTTAACCCAGCCCACAAGATACCCCTGGGTGGACATTTTGGGGTGAGGAAGACAGTCGACAGAATTATGAAAGAGTTTTACTGGCTGCACAGGAGGAAGGATGCTATTGACTATTGTAGACGTGAGCTAACACAGTTACAGGCTTTTGATATGCTGACAGCTTGCCACGATAGGCTAACAGACCTAGTCGGTGTTATCACGAAAATTAATGAGGCTAGGGTGCCACCTGATAAGGGGAAAACCCATTTTGAAAAGATAAGTATGGTGCTGACCAGATGGGAGAAGTCTATTGTTTTGGCCAGCTTTGCTGATAAGGTCTCTCCCTTAACCCCCGAACAGAGCGAGCCGCTAAGACAGCTAATTAAACGGCACGCACACGTATGTCCGGATGTCCTGAGGCGGTGCAAAGAGCCGGGACATGGTGTTGTTGTCAAATCAGGTCAGCCTAGTGAGCAACACCCCTATAGGACAATTAATTCAGTGTCAAAAGGGCTAAAGAACGCAGAAGCGTATATTGGCGATGTAGTTGTCTGGAGTGACACGTGGGAGGGGCTGTTTGAAGCCAGCCTGACAGTGAACCTTGCAAAAAGTGAATTCAGCCACGGAAAGATCACTTATCCGGGATTGGTGGGAAGACAGGGGCAGCTGGCACCGATGCAGGCTAAGGTGCGGGCTATCTCTGAAGTCCCCACCCCGAAAGACAAGAGAGCCTTGAGAAGGTTATTGGAGATGGTGGGGTACTATCGGAAGTTTTGCAAAAAAAAACTTTGCAGATATTACCCCCCCCCCACTTACTAAGCTCTTGCCAAGAATGCTAATTTGGTGTGGGACGACCCTTGTTATCTTTGTCCGGGACGAAAACCACCGAAAAGTTACACTGATCACAACTCATTAGTGTTTTTGGCCACTATGAAGTTTGCTAAGTTGGAGCCTGGTCTTAGAGGATTACTAAAATAAAACATATAAAAGGAACGGAAAATGTGATTGCTGACTGTCTGTCAAGGTGTTGACAACTTAAAGTTCTCTGTATTAGCCATATAGCTGATGACCAATGTATATTTGTGTGTATCTAATAATGTATTCATGCCTATAATTTTTACCCCGGTAAAAATCCTTTGAAGGATAGGGGTGTGACGAAAGACTTATTAGAAGATTGATGCTAATGAGAGAGATAAGTGGACTTCTGGTAGAGCTCTGGAGTGAAGTCGTGTTCTTGACTCGCTCCATTACCTCTGAGTTTTTCTTCTTATGATCAGCTATATTTTAACTAACCATTAAGGCATCAACTTTTAAAATATTTTGAAACAAATTGGGCTCTTTGATAATCGGATGCTTTTAAGGTCTGCTATGTCTAAGATTGGAAAAAATGGAAAGGACGGCAAACCTCCGGTTAGACCGAAAGGTACCGATTTTCCTCCGACTGAACCACCGGTGACTTGGAAAGCTATATCGGAACTAATTCAAAGGGAAATTTCAACCTCTATTATGGAGCTGATTCGTGCGGAAATTTCAATTAATTTCCAGAAAATTGCCGATTCAATCGATAAAATACAAATATCTATTACGGAACACCAGTCGGCTATATCTAATCTTCAAAAATCCACGCAACAAAATGAACTCAAGATGGGGAAAATTGAAGAAACAATGTAATGAAGAAGAAACTTGACTTTCTGACCTTTAAAAGCTCTGACTTAGAATCCAGAATGCGATGGCAGAATCTTCGAATGATTGGGGTGCGTGAAGCTGCTGAATCTGACAGCCCAATGAATTTTTTTTCTCAACTTTTAAGAGATGCATTTCCTACTGTATTTCCTGACCAACCACCGTTATTGGATCGTGTTCACAGAGTTCCATCATACTCGTCTAAGTCAGATAAACCTC
Organism: Mobula birostris; assembly: GCF_030028105.1. NCBI lineage: Eukaryota > Metazoa > Chordata > Chondrichthyes > Myliobatiformes > Myliobatidae > Mobula > Mobula birostris. The sequence goes on from NC_092397.1 coordinate 27,282,601, forward strand.
GACATGTCATCTTACGTTTTCATTACTTTCAAGACAAGGAGAAACTGTTTTGATTCGTTTGATCTAAAGGTTATATTGATTTTTTGGATCTTCAGTTCCGATTCGTGGAGGACTTCAGCAAACAGATTCGGGATCAACGGGTTCGTTACAGATCTGTCATATCGGAACTCTACAAGATGGATTTAAAACCAGCGCTGCTTTACCCAGCACGTCTAAGGATTCGTACGTTGGATGGAGCCCTCCGTTTCTTTGAATCTCCATCGGATGCCCAGAGTTATCTGGATCAATTTTCACCTTCAACATCTTAATCGTAATTTTTAACTACCTCCGTTTGATCGGAGGTTGTGAATCTGTCGGCTTTAACTTTTTTTTTGCCTTATATGGGCAGAAAAGTTTATTTTTGATTAATTAATATGGTTGCTAAACTTTCTTCCTATCTGCGTCATTCCTTTTTCCCAGGGGATTCTGGGTGGTTATTTCCTCAGCGTCATTCTACATATTTCCTTTGAGGCCTTAAATTTTGTAGTTTTTGAATCTACTTTTTTTTGTAGGTTTTCATAACTAGTTTATGTTAATAATTTCATTTTTTTGTTTATTCATAGGGTCTGGGGTTTGTTGCGTTTTTTTTATATTTTCTGGCTTTTTCTCTGTTATATTAAGTGTTTGTTTTAATTGATTTACTTTTTTTGTTCTTTTACTGTTTTATAACTAGCTGATCTTTTTTATATTTACACTTTTTTTTAGGGAGCTCTATCGGAAGTCATGGGGGTAGTTTTAGTGCTTGCTTCTTTCTGGCTGGTCTGTTTTAAATTTAGCCTTGGGGTCATGGGGTGGGGGGTGGTGGGAGGGGCTTCACGTTTTAGTTTTTTTCTTCTTGGGCTATGTACATTATTGAAGTATTGGTTGCGTTCTCCTTCCCGGTATCTCTTATTTGTTCTGTTCCCTTTCCGGGTTCGTGGATCGAACCTATCGTCAATCCTCCTTTTTGCGGGTTGACTTTAGGGTTTATGGAGTCTATTATTAATTTTGTCTCCTGGAATACTAATGGTCTTAACCATCCTATTAAAAGGAAAAAAGTTTTTAAAGTGTTCCGGAGACTTAAAGCACAAATTCTATTTTTACAAGAGACCCATGTGCGGAGGGGGGACAGACTACGTTTTTTTAAATTCTGGAAGGAGCAACAGTTTCATTCGAACTCTAACGCTAAGATTCGAGGCGTCTCTATTTTTATAGACTCCTCAGTTACTTTTATACAACATGATATTATCTCTGATTCGAATGGTAGATTTCTACTGGTTAGTGGTCTACTATTTAATAAAAAGGTAGTTTTGGTTAATGTTTATGCTCCCAATATGGATTGTCCGGAATTTTATAAATCATTATTCAATCAGTTCCCGAATTTGAATGAGTTTTCGTTGATCTGGGGCGGAGATCTTAATACCTGTTTATCTCCAGCTTTGGACCGTTCGGCTCCTCTACGGACCTTACCTAATAAATCTGCAACTTTGATTAATTCATTCCTCTCTGATTCTGGGTCGATGGATATTTGGCGTTTTTTGCATCCTCAGGAAAAAGATTTTTCTTTTTTTTCACATGTTCACCATTCCTATTCAAGAATTGATTATTTCTTTATTGACTCTCGCCTTATTTCTTCAGTGATTAAATGTGATTATGACTCTATAACCATTTCGGACCATGCTCCACTTAAGCTTTCTATTAAAATTCAGGCCAATACACAAAATAATAGACAATGGCATTTTAATTCGCTGTTGCTTCAGGACTCGGACTTTGTTAACTTTATGAATGAACAGATTGATCTTTTTTTTACAATCAACTATACAGAGGATATTTCTGTGAACATTCTTTGGGATACTTTTAAAGCTTATATTCGTGGTCAGATTATCTCGTATTCTGCTGCTTTGAGGAAGAAACTGAAGCAGGAGGAGTTGGTAATTGTGGACAAGATTAAGGAAATTGATAAGAAATATGTTACAACTCCCTCTGAGGAGTTATATAAACAAAGAACTGAACTTCATTTGGAACACAGTTTATTACTTTCGTCCTCGATTGTAAACCAATTAAAGAAAACAAGAAGTGAATTTTATGTACACAGTGACAAAATTGGTAAACTGTTGGCTAACCAATTGAAGTCTAATTATGCTAAATCTCAAATTAATCAGATTTATAATCAAAATGACCGACTGATACTTGATCATGCAGGGATTAATCAAACCTTCTTTGATTTTTATTCTTCCTTATATCAATCAGAGTCTCCTCGAGACTCTAAATATATGAATGATTTTTTAGATAACCTAGACTTCCCTGAGATTTCACAGGATATGTCTTCTATGCTAGATACTCCCATTACTACTGATGAGATTAAGAATGCTATTTCCTCTATGAACCTGGGGAAAGCTCCTGGCCATGATGGATTTACCACAGAATTTTATAAATGTTTTGCACCTTCATTAATCCCTTGGTTCTGTAGGGTTTTTGAGGCTTTATTAAAACTTGCTAAGCTTCCCGAATCTTTCAATAGAGCGTCAATCTCTCTAATATTAAAGAAGGATAAGGATCCTGCTCAATGTGCATCTTATAGACCAATATCTTTATTAAATGTTGATTCTAAAATTTTTTCTAAGTTATTAGCAAACAGATTAGAAAAAGTACTTCCTTTTATTATTTCGGAAGACCAAACGGGTTTTATTAAAGGTGGTTACTCTTTTTATAACATTTGCACACTGTTAAATATTGTTTATACCCCCTCACAAAATGTTCCTGAGTGTGTTATCTCTTTAGATGCTGAGAAAGCTTTTGATAGAGTAGAATGGCCTTACTTATTTAAGGTGCTTAAAATGTTTAATTTTAGCTCGAAATTTATATCCTGGATCAAACTTATATCATTCTCCTGTGGCCTCGGTCCATACTAACTCTCTAAGCTCACCGTTTTTCCCTCTTTTTTGAGGTACTCGACAAGGTTGTCCTCTTAGTCCTTTATTATTTGATATTGCATTAGAACCTCTTGCAATTGCCATTCGAGAATCTCCAAATATTATTGGGATAACTCGGGGCTTAAAGTCCCATAAAATATCACTCTATGCTGATGACTTACTTTTATGTATTTCTAATCCTCAAAAATCCATCCCTGCTGTTTTAGAGTTATTAGCACAATTTAGTTTCTTTTCAGGTTATAAATTAAATCTTAGTAAGAGTGAACTTTTCCCAATTAATAAACAATTTCCCTTATATCATAACTTTCCATTTAAATTGATTAATAATTTATATTCCCAAGATATATTTTTCATATCTTGGGATTAAAATTACTTGTAAACACAAAGATTTATTTAGGATTCACTTTTTACCCTTAATTGACCATATCATTCAACTTTCATCTAAATGGTTTCCTTTATATTTAACTTTGATTGGTCGTATTAATGCAGTTAAGATGTTTTTTTCTGCCAACGTTTTTATATATATTTCAGGCATTACTGATTTTTGTTCCAAAATCTTTTTTTGATAAAGTTGACTCAAAATTTCTTCATTTATTTGGCAAAATAAAAACCCGAGACTGGGTAAAATACATTTACAGAAAGCTGAGAGAGATGGAAGTTTAGCATTACCTAACTTTAGATTCTATTATTGGGCAATTAATATTCGACATATGAAATTTTGGTTACTTGACCAGGATATACTATCCATTCCTAAATGGGTAGCATTGAAATTACAATCTGTTCAGGGCTATACACTTGGCTCTATTTTAGGTTCCTCTCTTCCTTTTGATTTGAAACGCCTCAAACAGGTATCCTAGCCCGATAGTTAAATATACTTTACGTAATTGGTTTCAATTCAGAAAATTTTTTGATCTTAACCAATCTGGGCTAGCGATTCCTATTTTAGGTAACATATTTTTTCCTCCCTCTTTTACGGATCGTGCTTTTCAAATTTGGAAGACTAAGGGTATTTCACGGTTTTTGGATTTATTTTTAGATGGTTCCCTTATGTCTTCCGAACAATTATCTAATAAATATAATCTATCAAGAATACATTTTTTTAGATATCTACAAGTTAGAAATTTCCTAAGTTCTATACTTTCTTCCTTTCCAATGCTTCCTCCTACATACATTTTAGATACTATAATTAACCTTAATCCATATCAGAAAGGTGCATCGGCTATGATTTATAATATTATTATGAAACTTAGGAAAGTTCCATTTGATAAGATTAGGGTAGATTGGGAACAGAAATTTGGTTCTATCATTTCCGTGGATGACTGGGGGCAGATTTTACAATTAGTCAATACTTCCTCTATCTGTGCTAAACATTCCCTAATTCAATTTAAAGTTGTTCATAGAGCACATATGTCCAAAGATAAATTAGCTCGCTTTTATTCTCATATTAATCCTTTTTGTGATAGATGTCCGGAGCAGATAGCCTCTTTAACTCATATATTTTGGTCTTGTCCTTCTCTGGAAACTTCTTGGAGAGACATTTTTAATATTATCTCAAAGGTATTGAATATAGATATCTCTCCTCACCCTATTACTGCTTTCTTTGGACTACCTAAAATTTCCAGTAATCTTTCTCCTTCAGCCCGTAGAATGATTGCATTTCTTACTTTAATGGCGAAAAGATGTATCTTACAACATTGGAAAGAGCTTAATGCTCCAACCACCTTTTTTTGGTTTTCTCAGACAATATTATGCTTGAATTTGGAGAAAATTAGAAGCAATCTTTATGATTCCTCACTTAAATTTGAACAGACCTGGAGATCTTTTATTCAATATTTTCATTTAATGTAACTTTTTTTTTTCTTCTCTTTTTTGCTCCATATTTATATACCCTTCTTGTTTTTTTTTACTGTTTTTAAGGGAGGTCGGGTTTGAGGACGTGATTTTAAGTTCTTTAACTCTACTTGGTTCCAAGTTAGCCCATTTGCTTTGCTTTGCTTTCAGTTTAGTTGCACGGTGGGTTTTTTTGGGGTTTTTTTTTTTCCTTTTCTCTATTGATATATATAAATTAGTATACTATTATGTTACCTTAGTATGTTATGTTTAAATTACATTGCTTGTATCTCTTTTTCTTTCTGCATTAATATCTCCTGTAATTTTATTATATTCTAACAGTGTATTAGTGCCTATATGGCTTACCATGTTGTATACTTATTCAATAAAAAAAGTTTTAAAAAGAAAGAAAGAGAGAGATAAGTGAGACAATGAAGCAGCATTCAGAAATGTTAATGAGAGACAAGAGAGATTAACGAAAAGAGACACAGTTCCGAGTATTGTCAGACCGGTTGCTGTGAACCTGAACTGTTTGAAGTTTGATGGACAGGCGATACCCCAGCAGGGGAATAAAAGGAACAGGTTCGCTGAGGCAAGGGACACCATGAGATCACCAGATAATGAGACCCTGGAAGTGCGGTGTGCCCCCACAAGTTGCTGGGTGTTTTGGAGGTCTGGTCGCGGGACCGGCCAGAGAACGCACAGGGTGAAAAGGTATGATCGGCAGGAACCTGGTGTGTGTGTCCGCCCTTACCTGGGTGCTGGGTTCACGGCGGAAGAACGAACGTATCCGGAACGGAGGGGTCACAGTCGGTGACCTCAGAAGACATTAAAAATAGGGCTCGCCCGAAAGCTAACTGTGGAGGAACATCAAGGTCTGTCTGAATTTGATTTGCATATCATCATTCGCTCTCACTCTCTCCCTCCAACGGCACAACAGCAATTGCTGCGAACTGTACTGAGCTGAACTGAACTCTGCGTCACTTGAGACTGATCATTTTACCCCTAGACTGCGATAGAGCTTGATTGATTCCTATTATCCTAGTTCTGTGTACACATGTGTTTTATCATTGCTAACCCATTGCATTTATATCCTTACATTTAGAGTACTGTGTTACTTATTTCTTCAATAAAACTTTCTTAGTTCCAGTAATCCAGACTCCAACTAAGTGGTCCATTTCTGCTGGTTTGACAACCCAGTTACGGGGTACGTAACATAAGAATATAATGTTCTTCCATTTGGGATGAGGAATGCCAAAAAAATACCAGGTACTTTTCAGAGGATGATTAATAGCGTGATTCAGGGATTAAAAGATACAGATGCCTATATTGATGATTTAGTTAGGAAATAATACATGGAAAGCACATATTACTGTGGTGGAGAAACTATTTGAGAGACTTTCAAAAGCTAACTGAACTCTTAACTTAGCTAAAAGTGCATTTGGCCATGCCACAGTGACCTACCTTGGTTATGTTGTGGGTCAGGGAAAATTAGCACCTGTTGAGACGAAAGTTCAGACAATTTTAGAAGTACCCACTCCAACTAGTAGAAAAACTCTCAGAAGATTGTTGAATATGGTAGGATATTACAGAAAATTTTGTAAGAATTTTGCGAACATTACTCTTCCATTATCTAATCTCTTGAAGAAAAATGAAAAGTTTGTTTGGACAGAAGCTTGTCAGGAGGCATTTGATAAATTGAAACTATAATATGTAGTCAACCTGCACTTAAATTTCCTGACTTTGAAAAACCATTTTCGTTAGCTGTAGATGCTAGTGATGAAGCTGCAGGAGCAGTGTTACTTCAAAGAGATGATGGTGAAGAAGTTGATTGTCCAGTAGCTTATTTTTGTAAGAAATTTAATGCCCATCAAAGAAATTATTCAACAATAGAAAAAAATATTATTATCTCTTGTTTTGGCTTTACAACATTTTTAAGTGTATGTTAGTACTACTCATAAACCACTCACGGTTTATACCGATCATAATCCGTTGGTGTTTTTGATAAGATAAAAAACAAAAATAGAAGATTACTAAATTGGAGTTTAATGTTACAGGAGTACAATATTTTGATCACTCATATTAAGGGTAAAGATAATGTGATTGCTGATTGGCTATCTAGATGTTAAATGTACAATGAAAAGTTTTTTATGGAGTGATATTTTAACATTTCTAACACTCCTACTGTATATTAGTTTGTAAAGTGTTGAAAGATAAGACTATATATTGTGTATGTTGTAAATTTTATACCTTTGTATTTTTTTGTGTAAATTGTTATTTGTTAAAATTTTACTCTTTAAGAGACCCATTTCTTTATGGAGAGAGGGGTTACATACCTCAAGGAGATCTTGTGAGAATGATGGAATGGTGTTTTGGAGGTCAGCTGATGTAGTTTTCCCGCCGATGTGAGGTCACGTGAGGACCTCATGTTCACCACGAGTATAAAAGGGAAGACCTCTGATGACGCTGTTAGTTTTTCCAGTTTGAACGTTAATGAGGTACTCCGCTCCGCTGTGTATTTGCATTATGACGGAGTTTTGATTTTAAACAGAGTTTTATGTTCTAACATAAGGTACAGAAGTCTGAGCCAGCAGTATGACAATCGCTGCTAGGTTTATTAATGTATCTTTTCAGTAACATTGGAGAGTGAAGGTGGGACCCCGAAGGAAACGTTCGACGGGTTTGGAAAGAATCAACCATTACAGAATTTGTTCAAGAAGGAGTAATCTGCATGAGATAGACTCTGCTAAAAGTGGCAGGAAGGCTGTGCAAGGTTCTTCTATGGAGGAAGGTCAGTGCCTTTAAAATAGTTTTATTTCCGTCGCCGTGAAACCTGTGGAAAAGGCAGTTTCCATCTGGGAGTGGCAGTGACGCCGTGTCTTCGAGGAATTCGTTACTTCATGAAAGTCTCTCCTAATTGACTGTATAAATCTCTTGGACTTTAAAATTTACTGTTCGAAGAACTGTGTTTGAATTTACCGCTTTAAGAACTGTATTCGCATTTGTCGCTTTAAGAATCAGTACCGAGTGACGATTTGTTGAACAGCCACATAGCGGTTAACTTCTGGTTAAGGTGTTTGTTTGTTTTTTTATTGTTTATCTGTGTTTAATAAATGTTTGGTTGTTTTTATATAACCTGTCTCGATTGATATTCATTGTTGCTGGTTACGTAACACTTTATAAAAGTGAATTATTTCCTCTAAATGATTCTGCTTCTATATATGATGACATTCCTTGTAACGTCACGGACTCTTTTAAATATTTAGGTATTATCATCACTAAAAATTATGGAGACCTTTATAGAGCTAATTTGGTTGCCTTAGAGGATGTTATGAAGCAATTATTTTGTAGATGGAATGCACTTACACTTTCGTTAGCTGGCCGAATTCATGCAGTTAAAATGGTGATTTTACCCAATTTTCATATGTATTTCAAAATATTCCTTTTTTCTAACTAAGGAGTTTTTATATCAGGCTGATTCTATCATTTCATCTTTTGTTTGGAATAATAAAAGACCAAGAATTGGAAAATATCATTTATAAAAATTTAAAAAAGGATGGAAGTCTTGCTCTGCCTAATTTAAGAATGTATTATTGGGCTGTTAATATATATTATGTGTGGGGTATATGGAGTGTCAGGGAGGGGTAGCCCCTCTGGTGGGGGAACATGTCACGTCCTTTTCAGGGCGGTTAGTCCACCTTTGGTCCCCACCTGGCACTCAGCTCTCACCTGTGGCTCCCCATAGCTGTTTGCATGGGACAGCAGCCACACCCCGGGCAACGGCTTCGACAAGCCGGCTAAACCAGGTGAGGGTAGCCGACGGGTCTCAAACCCTCGGTGAGATAGGGAGTTGTCTATCCCAGCATGTGAAGACAGACTCCGGCGGATTGAGCGGACGAGAGCAGCGGAAGGTCCAACGGTCAAGAAGGCGGTCTCTGCAAGCGTCGTGGAACGTGTAGAGCAGGACAAGACACAGAAGACGTCCTGGTCACACTGCGCCTAGTCCCATCTCCAGCCGTCTAGACTCTGTCTTGCCACTGGATCCGGATGGGAATTGGGAAGAGAGAGTGAGGCTGACGCTGCGCAACTCTCCCTCGCTTAAATCCAAATCACGCGCTAGTCTCGACACCATCATTATGGTGTCGAGGTCCTCTTCGACGTCAACGATGGACGAACAACAATATGTTATGTGTGCTCTTGGTTATATTGGACTGATAAAAATGAAGGACCACCTTGGGTTGATTTGGAATTGAAAGCTGTGAACAATTTTACTTAACTTCGTCATTAGGAGCTTCTTTACCTGTAAAATTAGCAAAAATTTCTATTCTACACTTATATCCTGTGATTAAGCAGTCATTACAAATTTGGTACCAGTTTCGTAATTTTTATAATCTTAAAAAATTTAACCTTCTTAGTTTAATTTATCAAAACTATTTATTTGAACCTTCACTTAGTGATCCTACCTTTTCTCTTTGGAGGAATAAAGGGGTCTATTCCTTCATAGATCTGTTCCAAGAATGCGAATTGATGTCTTTTGAGTAGTTAGTAACTAAATATTCTCTCTCGTACTCACATTTCTTGCAATATCTTCAGGTCAGACATTTCATACAAAAATCTTTAAGTAATTTTCCATATATACAAGATTCTGACCGGTTAGACATTATTTTAAAAATGAAACCTTTAGTGAAAGGTTTTATTGGGAAAATTTATAATTTACTATTACAACAGTACAATTATCCTTTACTTAAGATTAAGCAAGATTGGGAAAGAGAGCTTAACATGACCTTGATAACAGAGGATTGGTTGCGAATTTTGAAGTTTGTTAAATCTTCTTCGATTTATGCCAGTCACTCTCTAATTCTATTTAAAATTGTACATTGTTACTATTTGACAAAGGAGAGACTGTCTAAAATATTTCCTAATGTTGAAAGTCAGTGGGATAGATGTAAACCTGAGACTGCTACATTGACACACATGTTTTGGTTGTGTTCTGTATTGAAACAGTTTTGGAAATGTATTTTCTCTACAATTTCTAAAGCTTCAAAAATTAACGTACAACCTAATAAATTGACAGTTTTGTTCGATATTGTCCCTCAATATATTTATGGTATTGCTACGTAATTGCATTTGTCAGATTATTGGCCAGAAGGGCTGTTTTATTGAAATGGAAAGATGCCTCTGCCCCCACTTTGATACATTGGTTCTCTCAGGTGATGTTATGTCTTAGTTTGGAGAAAATCAGAAGTCACAGCTCCTGGAAACTGACTTTTGATCCTCGATTTGTCTTTGAGAAAAGGTGGGGTTCTTTTGATGGACCCTTCAGATTCTTGTTTAAATGGATCTGGTTGGCGGATTGATGTTTTTCTTTTATGGAAGCTTGTATGGCGTATAGCTCTGGGGTTCTGCTCCCAATGTTTGCTTGTTTGTTTTTAGTAGTTTTTTTTTGTTTTTGTTAGTGGAGGTTCTGTTTTCCTCCTTTCCTTTTCCCAAAAAATAGTTTTAACATTTTTTTTCTTATTATTATTGATATATTGTTTAGCTTTGTTAATCACTTATTTGATAATGTTACGTACCCCGTAACTGGGTTGCCAAACCAGCAGAAATGGATCACTCAGTTGGAGTCCGGATTACTAGAACTAAGAAAGTTTTATTAAAGAAACAAGCAACACAGTACTCTAATCAAAAGGATAATAAATGCAACAGTTCAGCAATGATAAACACACATGTACACAGAATTAAAATAACAGGATCAATCAAGCTCTATCAATGTCTAGGGGTAAATGACTAGTTTCAAAGTGACGCAAAGTTCAGTTCAATTTAGTTCAGTTCAGTTCGCAGATAGTGAAGGGAAGGAGAGAGAGAGCAAAACGAATGAATATTCAAAACGGCTTCCACGCACAGACCTTCGCAGTCAGCTTTCGGGCGAGTCCTTTGTGATGTCATCTGAGGTCACCGACCTTGACCCCTCCGTTTCCAGATACAATCGTTTCCCTGCGGTGAGATCGGCACCCAAGCAAGGGTGGACACACACCAGGTTCCCGCCGATCGTGCCTTTCCACCCTGTGTGTCTATGGCCTGGTCCCGCAACCGGTCTTCCAAAACTTCCCACCGACTTGTGAGAGACGCACCGCTTCCAGGGTCTCGTTACCTCGGGTGTCGTGTGTGTTGCCTTAGTGAACCTGTCCCTTTTTATCCCCCTGCTGGGCTATCGCCTGTCCATCACTTCAAACAGTTCAGGGTTCAAAGGGGGAGCCGATCTGGACAGCTCTGTCCTTCTGTTACTCTCTCTCCCGTCCCTTCATTACACATCTCCAAATGCTGCTCCATGGTTTTCCTTAACACTCTTTCTCCTGAAGACGGGTGGCAGACCAACTGCTGATCCCACTGGTGCCAGCACAGGACAGCTACATCTTAATCGATGTGTATTCTTGTCACAATAATTTAATTCTTATTGTACGTATTGACATGTTCACTTGATTACTTTAATGTATTTGTTGTTGATTTTCAATAATAATTAAAAAGATTTTTACCATGAAATGAAAGTGACCGAAATCAAAATGTAGATGGGTGCTTTAGTTAGTTTGTGAATTATACCAATAGTGGTGCAGTTGTGTATAATGAAGAAAACTGGCAAAGAATACAGTGTAATATAAATTATTCACAGCTAAGGACAGAGAAATGGCAGATCAAGCTGAACACGGATAAATGTGAGGGGTTGCAACTTGGTAGACCAAAAGCAAGTAGTTAAATGCTAAGGAGAAGACCCTTAACAGCGTTGCTGAACAGGGAGGATTGACGTCCAAGTTCACAGCTCCTGGAAAGTGACTACACGGGTCAATCTGTGGTTAAGAATGCTTATCAAATGCTTGCTTTTATTAACTGAGTTACTGAGCTCAATTCAAGAAGTGATGTTTCAGCTGTAAAAGGACTCCACTGAGGCCAAATCTGAACTATCGAATATAGTTCTAGTTCACCCATTTTGAGAACTGAGCATTGGAGAAGGAGCAGAAGTTTACTAGGATGCTGTCTGGTTTACAGGGCATGTGCTAACATAAGTGGTCTGACAAACTTGATAGTTTTCTTTGGAGTAGCAGAGGCTGAGGGGAGATCAGATAGAGATTTATAACTATATGTCAGAGATGGATCAACTAGACATGGAGTGTCTTTATCGTAGGGTAAAGGGTCTGTATCATCTGACCTCCCATTTATTTCACCAGGCTGAGCATCACCTGTCATTCAAAGAGTCCCCCCTTCCTTTGTCTGTAAAGGAGTGCACAAGCACGCAGCAAGTCCTTGGAAGTAGCATCAACAACCAGCTGAAAATCATAACATCGAGTGTCAACCACCTTCAGTCACCATAGCAACCTTCGAACTGCTCGGTGCTGTCTTCAACTCCCAACTCAGTAAAAATCCAAAGTTGCTTCCAATGCCTTAAAGTGACAGTCCACTGTTAACCTTTGTCTCTCTCTTTTCAAAAGCAACATATCAGTGGTAAATAACTCTGTCTCTCTCTCCTTTCCAAACAAACCATCAATGATAAATGTCTCTCTCCAAACAGTTATTAGGGGTACTCCTGGATCCCCTCACATTTAAAAGACCCTATCGTTGCTGCCTCCACCATCGCTGCTGGTATCCAATTCCACTCATTCACCACCCTCAGCGTAAAAAAAAACATACCCCTGACATCTCCTTTGTACCTACTTCCAAGCATTTTAAAACCCTCTCGTGCTAACCATTTCAGCCCTGGGGAAAAGCCTCCGACTATCCATACAATCAATGCCTCTCATTATCTTATACACCTCTATCAAGTAACCTCTCATCCTCCGTCGCTCCAAGGAGAAAGGGCCGAATTCACTCAACTTATTCTCATACGGCATGCTCCCCAGTTCAGACAACATCCTTCTAAGTCTCCTCTGCACCCTTCCTATGGTTTCCACGCCCTTCCTATAGTGAGGTGACCAGAACTGAGCACAATACTCCAAGTGGCGTCTGACCAGGATCCGATATAGTTGCAACATTACCTCTCGGCTCTTAAACTCAGTCCCAGGATTGATGAAGGCCAATGCAGCATCTGCCTTCTTAACCACAGAGACAACCTGCGTAGCAGCTTTGAGTGCCCTATGGACTCAGACCACACCGTCTCGCAACCCTAACCCTCTGTTCCTCCACACTGCCAAGAGTCTTACCATTAATACTATATTCTGCCATCGTATTTGACCGACAACAATGAAGCACCTCACACTTATCTGGGTTGAACTCCATCTGCCGCTTCTCAGCCCAGATTTGCGTCCTATCAATGTCCCATTGTAACCTCTGACAGCCCTCCACACGGATCACAACACACCCAGGCAGAGCAGCATTCAAGAGAAGACTCAAGTTTCAGTGGCTGTACAAGGGATACAGGGATGTTGTGCTGTCTCCAGAGAACCAGAATCAGGAACGTGTTGCAGCAGCTGCAGAGAATTCTCAAGTGCTCCTGGTATATATAGAACATAGAAATTTACAGCACATTACAGGTCCCTTGGTCCACAATATTGTACTAACCATGTAGATTACTCAAGAGACCACCAAAAATGTTGTTACTGAATAGCCCTCTATTTTTCTGACCTCCATGTACCTATCTAAGAGGCTTTTAAAAGACTCTATTGTATTCACTTCCACCACCAGCATTGGCAGTGCATTTCCTACACCCAGCAGCCTCTGTGTGAAAAACTTACCTCTCGCATCCCCTCGGTACCTATGTCCAAGCACCATAAAACTATGTCCCCTCTGGTCAACCTTTTCAGCCGTGGAAAAGAAGCCTCTGGCTATCCACTCGATCAATGTCCGTCATCATCTTACACACCTCTATCAGGTCACCTCTCATCCTCCGTCACTCCAAGGAAAAAAAGACCAAGTTCACTGAACCTATTATCATAAGGTACATGCTCCAATCCAGGCAACGTCATTGTAAATCTCCTCTGCACTCTCTGTATAGTTACCACATCCTTCCTGTAGAGAGGTGATCAGAACTGAATGCAGTACTGCAAGTGGGGTCAGACCAAGGTCTTACATAGCTGTAACATGACCTCACAACTCTTGGACTCAATCCTACAGTTGATGATGCCAACAGAACATACGCCTTCTTAACAACACTGTCAATCTGCACTGCAGCTTTGAGTGTCCTATCGAAATGGACTGCAAGATCTCTTAGATCTTCTACAGTGCCTACAGTCTTACCATTTAAATTATATTCTGTCCTCAAATTGGACATACCAATTTAACCACTTCACATTTCCCTCGGTTAAAATCCATCTACCACTTCTCAGCCCAGTTCTGCATCCTATAAATGTCCGCTTTAATCACTGAGAGCCCTCCAGACAAAGCACAGTAGCCCCAACCTTGGTATCATCAGTAAACTTACCACCATTCCACTTCATTCATCCAGGTCATTTATAAAAATCGCAAAGAGGATAGGTCCCAGAATCGATTCCTGTGGAAAATCATGGGTCACCGACCACCATGGAGAATATGAAACATTTACAACCACCCTTTGTTTCTGTGGGCAAGCCAATTCTAGATCCACAAAGCAAAGTCTCCTTGTATTCCATGCCTCCATACAGTCTGAAGGAGCCTTGCATGGGGCAACCTTATCAAATGCCTTAACAAAAAATCATGGTAAAAAGTTGGTTGAACTTCTACAAAGTGAATAGGGGGAATTAGGAGAGAACTTAAAAAGCTCAACTTTCAGAGCAGTAATCTCGAGATTACACGCTGTGCTACATATTGGTGAGGATAAAAATAGAATGATGATTCAGATGAATACGTCACTGAGGGTCTGAGGCATGGGGCAAGATTGAAGTTCTTGGATCATTGCAATTTTTTCTGTGGTAGAGCGATATGTACAGAAGAGATGGATTCTGAGTTGAGAATTAGAGGGCAAAAGTTTAGGGGTAACATGAGGGAGAATTTCTTTACTCAGAGAGTGGTAGCTGTGTGGAACGAGCTTGCAGCAGAAGTAGTTGAGGCAAGTTCGATGTTGTCGTTTAAGGTTAAGTTGGATAGATATATGGACAGGAAGGGAATGGAGGGTTATAAACCGAGTGCAGGTCGGTGGATCTAGGTGAGGGTAGGGGATCAGCACGGACTAGAAGGGCCGAGATGGCCTGTTTCCGTGCTGTAATAGTTATATGGTTATATGCTCCTGAACTGGAGGGGGACCAATATCCTGTAGATTTGTGAGTGATGCGCAGAATAGTGTAAATGTGAGTTGCAGTCAGTGTGACCGTGAGCAGGAGATAATACTGTCGCCAATGAGAGCTAATTCGGTAAACAGGATAGACAGGAGCACAGACAAAAGAGAGGAAAGACAATGAGTTTAAGCTCGATGCAAGCGGCTTGACAGGTGAGGTGGATGCGCTCAGGTGTGACGGGTGCTCGGGACTGCTGGGTCACCACCTTTCATGTCGCAGGACAGAATTAATGGCTTTTCATTCCGGTTTGCAAACAATTCGAAGATAGGTGGGGGTTAGGTAGTGTTGAGGAAGCAGGGAATCTGCAGAAGGACAGACAGATTGTGAGAATGGACAAAGAAGTGGCAGATAGAATGTCATGCAGGGAACTGTATAGTCATGTATATAAGCAGTAATGACGTGGGCCTTTTTCTAAGCAGTTTAAAAATTCAAAAACTGTGGTGCAAAGAGACTTGGGAGTCCTCCTGCAGGATATCTGAAGGTTACCTTGCAGTTTGCAAGATGTCAGGGATAAATTTGTCCTGGTGAGGAAGATAAGGAATGGTAGGATGAAGGAACTTTTAAAAAGGAAGGAAGAGTTGAAGGTATTAGACAAGAGTTCAATATACATATATGTCTCTATATATAACTCCGATTAATTTTCTTGTCTATTCAACAAATCTGTAAATAATAACTATAACAGAATCAATGAAATTCCGTCCACCTAGGACATTCAATCAGAGTACAGATCAGCAATGTCAGTATTGCAGTTGAACAAAGGAGACTATGGAGCCATGAGGGAGGAGCTGGCCAAGGTTGACTAGTCAGATATCCTAGCAGAAAAGACAGTGGAACAGCAATGGCAGATATTCTTGGGAATAATGCACAAGGTGCAAAATCAGTTCATCCCCTGGAGAAGGAAGGATTCAAAGGGGGGAAAGTGGCCACAGTGGTTGACAAAGGAAGTCAGAGATAGCATAGCATTAAAAAAGAAGTATAACAGAGCTAAGGTGAGTGGGAAGACGGATGATTGGGAAATTTTTAAGGAGCAACAGAACTTAACCAAGAAGAGAATACAGGAAGAAAAAATGAGGTATGAATGCAAGCTAGCTGGGAATATAAAGGAGGATAGCAAAAGTTTTTCTTTTTAGGTGTGATGAAAGAGGGTTACAAAACGTACACATAGACTAAGATGTTAACTGTCCTGTGCTGGCACCAGTGGGATCAGCAGTTGATCTGCCACCTCTCTTCAGGAGAAAGAGAGATAAGGAAGACAATGGAGCAGCATTTGGAAATGTTAATGAAGAGACGAGAGAGTTTAACGGAAGGAGACACCGGTCTGAGAACTGTCAAGATCGGCTCCTTTATGAACCCTGAACTGTTTGAAGTGTGATGGACAGGCGATACCCCAGCAGGGGGATAAAAAGGGACAGGTTTGCCACGGCAGCACACACGACACCACAAGGTAACGAGACCCTGGAAGCATTGCACCTCCCACAAGTCGGTGGGAGTTTTGGAGGGCTGTCGCGGGACCAAGCCATAGACGTACAGGGTGGAAAGGTACGATCGGCGGGAACCTGGTGTGTGTGTCCCCTTCCCTGGGTGCCAGGTTCACTGCAGAGGAACGATCGTATCTGAAACAGGGGGGTCACAGTCGGTGACCTCAGAAGACATTACAAAGGGCTCGCCCGAAAGCTGACTGTGAGGAATATCGAAGGTCTGATTGGAATCTGATTTGAATATTCATTCGCTCTCTCTCTCTCTCTCCCACGGCGACGGCGATAACTGCGAACTGAACTAAACTGAACTCTGTCACTTTGAAACTGGTCATTTACCCCTAGACGACGATAGAGCTTGATTGATCCTATTATCCTAGTTCTGTGTACATGTGTGTTTATTCATTGCTAACCCGTTGCATTTATATCCTTACTATTAGAGTACTGTGTTGCTTATTTCTTTAATAAAACTTTCTTACTTCCAGTAATCCAGACTCCAACTGAGTGATCCATTTCTGCTGGTTTGGCAACCCAGTTACGGGGTACGTAACATAGGTATGTGAAGAGAAGTAAGATAGTTAAGAACAATGTTTGGCCCTTGAAGAATGAATTGGGAGAAATTGTTATGGGAAACAGAGAAATGGCAGACGAATTTGATAAGTACTTTGGATCTGTCTTCACTAGGGAAGACACAAGCAATCTTCCAGATGTATGGATGGGCCAAGGACATAGGGTAACAGAGGAACTGAAACAGATTGACATTAGGAAAGAAACGGTGATGAGTAGACTGATGGGACTGAAGGCTAACAAATCCCCAGGTCCAGATGGTCTGCATCCTAGGGTACTAAAAGAGGTGGCTCTGGAAATTGCGGATGCATTGGTGATCATTTTTAAATGTTCCTTAGATTCAGGATCAGTTCCTGAGGATTGGCAAATGGCTAATGTTATCCCACTTTTTAAGAAAGGAGGGAGGGAGAAAATAGAGAACTATCTCCCTGTTAGCCTAACATCAGTAGTGGGGAAGATGCTAGAGTCCATTATTAAAGATGAAATAGCGGCATATCTTGATAACATTGATAGGATTGGGCCGAGCCAGTATGGATTTACCAAGGGCAAATCATGCTTGACTAATCTATTGGAGTTTTTCGAGGATGTAACCAGGAAGATAGACGCGGGATATCCAATGGATGTGGTGTACCTTGACTTTCAGAAGGCATTTGATAAGGTACCACATAGGAGATTGGTGGGTAAAATCAGAGCTCATGGCATTGTGGGGAGGATATTGACATGGATAGAAAACTGGTTGGCAGATAGAAAGCAAAGGGTAGCAGTGAATGAGTGTTTCTCGGAATGGCAGGTGGTGACTAGTGGGGTGCCACAGGGCTCGGTATTGGGACCACAGCTGTTTACGATTTACGTCAATGATTTAGAGGAAGGCATTGTGAATAACATCAGCAAGTTTGCTGATGATACTAAGCTGGGTGGCAGTGTGACGTGATGAGAATGTTAGGAGAATTCAAGGTGACTTGGATAGGCTGGGTGAGTGGGCAGAAACTTGGCAGATGGCGTTCAATGTGAATAAGTGCGAGGTTATTCACTTTGGGAGCAAGAACAGGAATGCAGATTATTACCTGAACTGTGTGGAGTTAGGTAAGGGAGAAATACAAAGAGATCTAGGAGTACTTGTTCATCAGTCTCTGATGGTGAATGAGCAAGTGCAGCAGACAGTGAAGAAGGCTAATGGAATGTTGGCCTTTATTACAAAGGGAATTGAGTACAAGAGCAAGGAAATCCTTTGTAATTGTACAGGGCCCTGGTGAGACCACACCTGGAGCATTGTGTGCAGTTTTGATCTCCAGAGTTAAGGAAGGACATCCTGGCTGTGGAGGAGGTGCAACGTAGGTTCACTACGTTAATTCCTGGGATGTCCGGACTGTCTTACGCTGAGAGATTAGAGAGACTGGGCTTGTACATGCTGGAATTAAGGAAATTGAGGGGGGATCTGATTGAGCCATATAAAATTATTAAGGGATTGGACAAGATAGAGGCAGGAAATATGTTCCAGATGCTGGGAGAGTCCAGTACCAGAGGGCATGGTTTAAGAATAAGGGGTAGGTCATTTAGGACAGAGATGAGGAGGAACTTCTTCTCCCAGAGAGTTGTGGAGGTGTGGAACGTGCTGCCTCAGAAGGCAGTGGAGCCCAATTCTCTGGATGCTTTCAAGAAGGAGCTAGATAGGTATCTTATGGATAGGGGAATCAAGGGCTATGGGGACAAGGCAGGAACTGGGTATTGATAGTAGATGATCGGCCATGATCTCACAATGGCGGTGCAAGCTCGAAGGGCCGAATGGTCTACTTCTGCACCTATTGTCTATTGTCTACAGAGGACAACAAACAGTGCAAATGCAAAAAGAAGGAACAATAATTAAATAATCAATAAATATCGAGAATATGCGATGAGGTGGCCTTGAAAGTAAGTTTGTTGCTTGTGCAAATAGTTGAATGATGGGGCAAGTGAAGGTGACTGAAGCTAATTTCTTTGGGCTCAAGAGTAAATGTAAGCAGGCTGTTTCCAGTTTTTCAACCATGGCCTCGGTATTTCTCATCAACCAGTGAGCCTTGTTCTTTACCCTAAAAGGAACAAGAAGGCCCCAAACTCCTGACATCACACTTTTATAGGTTTCCTACTTGCCAGATGTATCTTTCTTGTCAACCACTGCAAGATCCCGCTTATTAGCTCCTAACTGTGTTCTGGTCCTGTTTGGGAATTTAACTTTTTAATGGATTGTATTGTTCACAACAACCATTGAAAATCTATGAGAATTCTGGTTATTGGAGCCAGACTGCTCACCGACAGACAATTCTGCCACTGACCTCCATCATTTCTCAGAAGCAGTCCCAGTGTTGTGCCTTCTCAAGCAGTGTTCATCTCTGTCTTGATGAAGGAAACTTTCTTAAACACATTTCACAAATTCAGCTCCATGCCTTTTACACTATGAAAGGTCCAGTCAATGTGAGAAAGTTAAAATCTCGTTCTAATACTACCTTATGATGTTTACAACTGCAGTCTCTCAACATATCTGTGACTCCAATTGCTGCTGACTGTTAGGGTTTCTATAATACCAAATCCTTATATCTAAGTGGTATTGATAGGGCCTCACCAGACGACTCAGGTGAGAATGATGCCCTCCCTACAGATCATTATTATGTCCTCTGCATTCAAGTTGTTAACTCCTCCTCCCCTCTTCCCTGCATCTTTGTATCCTGGAAGATTTAGCTGCCCATTCTGCCCTTCCCTCAGCTACGTATCTGTTATGGCTGTGATCGGACCACAAGGGGTAGGGGCAGAATTAGGCCATTCAACCAGATCCAGTCTGGTTCACCATTCCAGAATGGCTGAGGTTTTTTTTTAATCCCTCTTCACACCATTCTCTAGCCTTTTCCACACACCCCATTGATGCACTGACGAATCAAAAATCTATCAACCTTTATTTTATACTGAATGGCTTGTCCTCCACTGCAGTCTGTGGTAATGAATTCCAGTTTCACTACCCACAACCTGAAGTAATTCCTCTTCATTTCTGTTCTAGATGGATATAGCTCTTCTCTGAGACTGTGCACTCTGGTCATAGATGCCTCCACTATAGGAATAAATTGAATTGAATTGACTTTATTTCTTACATCCTTTGCATAGATGAAGAGTAAAAATCTTTACGTGACTTCTCCATCTAAATGTGCAATGTGCAATTATAGGAATTGATAATTTATAATAAAGCAAACAGTCAATGTAATATAGATTACACTTAAATCAGTCTGAATTAATTAGTCTGATGGCCCAGTGGAAGAAGCAGTCCCGGAACCTGTTGGTCCTGGATTTTATGTTGCAGTACCACTTCCCGGATGGCAGCAGCTAGAATAGATTGTGATTAGTGTGACTTGGGTCCCCAATGATCCTACGGGCCCTTTGTACACACCTGTCTTTGTAAAGGTCCTGAATCATGGGAAGTTCACAACTACAGATGCGCTGGGCTGTCTGTACCACTCTCTGCAAAGTCCTGAATTTAAGGGAGGTACAGTTCCCATGCCAGTCAGGATGCTCTCAATTGTGCCCATGTAGAAAGTTTTTAGGATTTTGGGGCTCAAGCCAAACTTTGTAAACTGTCCGAGGTGAAACAGGTGCTGTTGTGCCTTTTTCACCACACAGCTGGTGTGTACCCATCACGTGAGGTCCATGATGATGTGGATGCTGAGGAACATAAAGCTAGTTATCCTCTCAACTCCAGATCCACTGATGTCAATAGGGCCTAGCCCATCTCCATTCCTCCTGTAATCCACAACCAGCTCCTTTGTTTTTGCGACCTTGAGGGAGAGGTTCTTTTCTTGACACCACTGTGTCAGAGAGATGACTTCTTCCCTGTTGGCCGCCTCGTTATTGTCTGAGATAAGGCCACTCAATGTAGAGTCGTTGGCAAATTCAATTAGCAGATGAGAGCTGTGGGTGACGATGCAGTCGTGGGTGTATAGGGAGTAAAGGCTGGTGCTCTGACAGGAAGTTCAGGATACAGCTGCACAAGGCAGTGTCAAAATTGAAGTCTCTGAGCTTCTTGTCGAGCCTGGATGGAATTATGATGTTGAATGCTGAACTTTACTCCAAGAACAGCATTCTCATACAAGCAATCTTCTTCTCCAGATGTGTAAGGACTGTGTGTTGAACAGGGCTATTGCGTCGTCGGTCGATTGGTTCTGTCGGTAGGCGAATTGTAGGGGGTCCAGTTTGGGTGGTAGCAAGCTGCAGATGTAATCCTTGACCAGTCTCTCAAAGCATTTGCTTGTTATTGCGGTGAGTGTGACAGGACACCAGTTGAGGCATGTTACCTTGGTCTTTTCTGGTACAGGGACAATGTGGATAATTTGAAGCAGGAGGGCACTCTATACTGGTAGATGGAGAGATTAAACATCTTCTCGACATCCAGTCTATATTTCTATTCCAATATTCAATAGGTCTCAATGAAATTCCCCCTATTTCTAATCAACTCCAGTCAGTACAGGCCTAGAGTCACCAATCACTCCTCAAGCATTAACATTTATTTTCACCAATCACATGAATTTCCTTCGACCCTTTTTTAATGCCAGGATACCTTTGTTGAGATAACGGGCCCACAACTGCTCATAATACTCTGAGTATGGTCTGACCAATGCCTTGTTGAACCTCAACATTAAATTTTGCTTTTGTTTACTTGTCCTCTTGAAATGATTGATAATGTTTGATTTGTCTTCCTTACCAAAAACTCAACTGCAAGGTAACCTTTAGGAATCCTACAGGAGAACTCCGAAGTCCCTTTGCACATCCGCTTTTTTGAATTTTTAACCTGCTTAGAAAATAGCCTACACCATTACTGCTTATACACATGACCATACAGTTCCTGGCATCTGGCACTGCTTTGTCCATTCTCCGAATCTGTCTGTCCTCCTGCAGGTTCACTGCTTCTGCACCACTACCTGTCCCTCCACCTATCTTCGAATTGTCAATCGCCACCTCCATTTCCATCACGTTTTCAGTCAGGAACTGCAGCTACTGCAAATTCCCTCATATGAAGTTATCAGTGACACCGACCGACTCCAGGATCTCCCAGATTCTCAGGCAGAAAACGTCTCTGCCATAACTGTCATTACAGCTATGCAACAGGGAGAGGAATTCTGAAGAAAACCTCTGAAATTTGACTTCGCAGAGTACACCTCACCTCATAAGCCATTTCTCTGAATCACAGTCTGACTTGTTTCTTGCTTCCTATATGTTTTTCCAATGCCCTGTCCAATTTCAGTTTCCTAAATCTGACATATGACTCTTCCTACTTTTTTAAACAAATACAATATCTTTCATCTTCCTAAGTTCCTGAAAGTCCCCGTCCTTTTCTACCTTCCTAACATGGACAGGGAAATCCGGAATTCTGACCGACTGGACTGTGAGTGACTGACATGTCAGATGGACTTAACAGGAACATTGACTCCCAGACTACCCTCTAAGATTCCTTTCCAATTCTCATGTAACTTGCCATCCACAAACTTACATTCATCGACCTGTAGGTCTATCCTTATCAATAACCATCTGAAACCCTTCAGATTTATAATCCTTAAATCTTTCCCAATTAAACTGCAAACATCTCTATAGGCTTATTACCAAGACTAAGTGAAGTATATCCCCCTCCCTGGTGACCATCTAGATGCTGTTTCAGGAAACCTTTCTGAACACACCTAACAAATAAAGCCCCATCCAAGCCTCAGGCAGTAAGGGAGCCCTAGTAATTCTGGGGAGATTAATCACCCCAGTACAGCAAATCTATTGATATTTTATCAGACCATAACCTGCTGACATATGTTAATCTCTCTCACTGTCTGTTGGTAGGCCTACAGTATCATCCCATTACAGTGATTGCACCTTCCGTATTTCTGACTTCTACCTACATTGTCCTACTGGATGAGCATCTTGGAGGACCTCAACTTTGTGACATTCTGCCTGATCAGCAGTGCAGCTCCCCAACATCATTCACCTCTCTCTGGACTGTTTGAATCATCTGAATCCTGGAATGTTTAACCATCAGTCCTGCCCTTCTCTCAGCCCGATCTTTGCACTGGCTAACCCACTGTTTCACATAGTAATCCTATCTCCAAGTATGTCTGCCCTAACTTTTCCACACCCTTCCAGAATCACAAGCCAGGGCAACAAAATCCTGATTGGCTAATGTGCATCCAGCAGTCCTGTTATCTCCAGCCATAACCCAAACATTGCTGCTACAGACAAACCGTTACTCCAGCAGTGAACTTTTCCATTAGCAGTGAACCCTTACAGCGCGTTACAATGGGAAACATCATCTCCATATCCATCCTATCTATTCTTTTCAACATTTGGTAAGTTTCATTTAGATGAACCGTATTCTTCTCAATTCAGGTGAGTACATCCGAAGGTTGACAAACATTCCTCATATGTGAACCCCTTCATTCCCGTAATCATCCTCGTGAACCTCCTCTGGACTGTCTCCAACGACAACACATCCTTTCTAAGATATGAGGCCCAAAACTGTTGTCAATACTCCAAGTGAGGCCTGGCTAGTGGCAGATAAAGGCAAAGAATTATCTCTTTGCTTTTGTATTCTGTTCCCCTTGAAATAAAGGCCAACATTGCATTTACCTTCTTTACCACACACTCAGCCTATGAAATAACTTTTCTGATGTCTTTCATGAGGACATCTATGTCCCTCTGCACCTCTGATGTCTGAATCTTCTCCCCATTTAGATAACAGTCTGCACTATTGCTCTTTTTACCAAAATTCATTATCATACCTTTCCCAACACTGTATTCCATCTGCCACTTTTATGCCTATTCTTCCAACTTCTCTAAGTCCTGCTGCAAACACATTGCTTCCTCAGCACTACTCACCCCTCCACCTACCTTCATATCATTTGCAAACTTTGCCACAAACCCTTCAATTCGATTTTCTAAATCATTGATAAACAATGTGAATTGTAGCAGTCCCAATACAGGCCCCTGAGGAAAACAACCAGTCAGTGGCAGCCAACCACAAAAGGCTTCTTTAATTCTCACTTTCTGCCTCCTGCCTGTCAGCCATTCCACTGTCCACGCGAGTATCTTTCCTGTAATGCTCTAGGATTTTATCTTGTTATGCAGCCTAATGTGTGGCACCTTTTCAACACCTTCTGAAAATCAGGTAAGTGACATCCACTTTTTCCACAGTGCTTGTTACTTCCTTGAAGAATTCTAACCCCTTTATCAAGGAAGATTTCCCTTCATAGAAATCATGCTGACTGTGACTTATTTTATCACCCCTCTACAAGTACCTCGGGACCTCATCCTTAATAAGACACCAGTACTTTCCCAACCACTAGGGTTAGGCTAACTGGCCTCTCATTTCCTTCCTTTTGCCTTTCTCCCTTCTTAAAGAGTGGAGTGACATTTGCAATCTCCCAGTCCTCTGGGACCATGCCAGAATCAAGTGATTCTTGAAAGATCATGACCTTTATCTCTTCAGCAACCTCTCTCAGGAATCTGAGATGTAGTCCCTGGTGACCCATCCACCTTAAGACCTCCGTGTTTGCCTAGCACTTTTTGTTTTTTTTATTAACAATGGCATTTACTCCTGCTCCCTGATACTCACAAAACTCTGGTACATAGCCAGTATCTTCTACAGTGAAGACAGATGTGAAGTCCTCATTAAGTTCATCTTCTATTTTTTGTCCCCCAATACTATCTCACCAGCATCATTTGCCATTGGTTCAATAACAACCCTCAACTCCCTTTTGCATGATATATAACCAAAAATAAACTTTTTTTATCCTACTTTGTAGGTACTCCTGTCAATGTGTGATCATCTTTCTCTGTGCAACATAGCTATCCTGCACCTTCTGCAATATTCCCTGAAACTTCAGCCACCTCTGCTCTGCTGTAATCTCTGCCATTATCAACCTCCAATCCACTTGGGCTCCAATCCACCAGGGCAAGGTCCTCTCTGATATATGTGAGTAATGCTTCACCCTCTCAAATTGCACTATGAATTCAATCATATTATGATAACTGCCTCCTAAGGGTTCCCTCACATTAAGCTCCCTTATGAGATCGGGGCTATTACTTAACACGCAGTCTAAAGATAGGTTTTCACCGAGCAGGCTCAAGCACAAACTGCTCTAAAAAGCCATCTCATCCACATTCAACAAATTTCCTCTCCTGTGAATCAGCACCAACCTGATTTTCCAATCCCCTTGTATATTGAAGTCTCCAATACCATTGTGTCATTCCCCTTATTATCAGAATAAGAATCAAGTTTGTTAACTTAGCAGCAGCAGTTCAATGCAATACATAACACAGAGGAAGAAAAAAAAGAAAATGAAATAAATAATATAATAAATAATAATAATAATAAATAAAGAAGTAAATCAATTACAGTATAGGAAAATTGATTAGATTAACATCATGCAAAAGCACAGAAATAATATATATTAAAAAGTGAGGGAGTTTCCAAGGGTTCAAAGTCCATTTAGGAATCGGATGGCAAACTGGAAGCTTTTCCTGAAATGCTGAATGTGCGCCTTCAGGCTTTTGTACCTCCTACCTGATGGAAATAGTGAGAAAAGGGAATGCCCTGGGCACTGGAGGTCCTCAATGTTGGATGCTGCCTTTCTGAGACAGCGCTCCTTGGAGATCTCCTGGGTACATTGTAGGCAAGTACCCAAGATGGAGCCGACTCAATTTATGACCCTCTGCAACTTCTCTCAGTCCTGCGCAGTAGCACCTCCACCACCACCCCTCCCCTTACCAGACAGTGATGTGGCCTGTCAGAATACTCTCCACGGTACATCTATAGACATTTTTGAGTGTATTTGTTGACATACAAAATCTTTTTAAATTCGAAATGATGAATAGCTGCTGTCTGGTCTTCTTTATAAATGCATCGATATGTTTTGACCAGGTTAGATTCTCAGAAATCTTGACACCCATGAACTTAAAACTGCTCTGTCTCTTCACTTCTGATCCCTCTATGAGGATTGGTATGTGTTCGTTCGTCGTACCCTTCTGGAAGTCCACAATCAGCTCTTTCGTCTTACTGGCATTCAGTGCCAGGTTGTTGCTGTGGCACCACTCCATTAATTGGCATATCTCATGCCTGTAGGACCTCTCATCACCACCTGAGATTCTACCAACAATGTTTATATCATTAACAAATTTATAGATGGTATTTGAGCTATTGCTAGCCACGCAGTCAAGAGTATGGAGAGAGTAGAGCAGTGGTCTAAGCGCACACCCCTGAGGTGCACCAGTATTGATTGCCAGCAAAGAGAAGAGGTTATCACCAATCCGCACAGATTGTGGCCTTCCGGTTAGGAAACTGAGATTTCAATTGCAGAGGGTGGGACAGAGGCCCAGGTTCTGCAACTTCTCAATCAAGGTTATGGGAATGATGGCATTAAACACTGAGCAATAGTCTTGTCATCGGTGTTTGTGCTGTCCAGGTGGTTTAAAGCCATGTGACGAGCCACTGAGATTGCGTCTGCTGTTGAACACTTGTGGCGATAGGCAAATTGCAATGGGTCCAGGATCTTGCTGAGCCAAGAGTTCAGTCATGTCATGACCAACCTCTCAAAGCATTTCATCACTGTAGATGTTAGTGCTACCAGACCATAGTCATTAAGGCATCTGCCCATAGCAGTGAGAGGTTGAAAATGCCCTTGAATACCCCGCCAGTTGGTTGGTACAGGTTTTCAGTGTCTTAGAAGGTACTCCATCGGGACATTCCACCTTGCGAGAGTTCACTCTCTTTAAAGACAGCTTAACATTGGCCTCTTAGACAGGGATCTACCTCCTTGCCCTCCAAACTCCCTGACATATTTATGCATGCAGCACTGTCTCCTAGTCCAAATCCTTCCCCTTTGGTAAATACTGAAGCAAAGTACTTATGATGTATTTCACTCATATTCTGCACATCCAAGCAAATGATTCTCTTTTTATCCTTGAGGTGTCCTCCCCTTTCCCAAATTATCTTCTTATCTTGATGTATGTACAGATTACCTTGGGATTCACCTTAATTCTACTTGCCATTGACTTTTCATGGCCCCTCTTCGTATTCATAAATTTCCTTTTTTAGTTCTTTTCTGGATTCTGTATAACCTTCATCTACTCCATTTGATCCTAACTTCCAAAACTTGACATACTTTTCCTTCTTCTTCTTGACTAAATTTATCACTTCTGTGGTCATCCAAGTTTCCCTTCTCATTCCATCCCTGTCCTTCCCTCTAAAAGGAATATACCTTTCCTGTACTCTGTGCAATTGATCTTTAAACACTCTCCCCATGTCTGATAGGGATTTTCCAGAAGAAAAGTTATTTCCAATTAACCGTTCTGAGTCCCTGCATAATACCCTCGTAATTTTCCCTTCTCCGATTAAAAAATACCCCATCCTTATCTATAACTATCTTAAAACTGAGGGAGCTGTGGTCTCTGTCAGCTGACTGCTCACCCACTGAGGGGGCAGTCACCTGAATAGACTCATTACCCAACACAAGGTAGTAGTACAATCCCATTAGTTTGATTACACCCTTCCTGTTCTTGAGTTCTACCCAAATGCACTCAGCGTCTGAACCCTCTACTAGATCTCTCCTGAGTGCAGCTGTAATATTGTCCCTGACTGGTAGTCCAACTCACACCTCTTTTACCTCCTTCTCTATCTTTTCAAAACCTTCAAAAGCCTGGTAGATTAAATGTGCATCCCCGCCCATCTCTCAGCAAAGTCTCTATAATGGCCACAACATTGTAGATCCATGTACTGATCTATGTTCTATGTTAATCACCTTTGTCCATAATATTCCTGACATTCAAATACACACCATTGAAACGATATGTCTCAGAATACCTGTTAATTTGATTTTGCCTGGCTATACTTTCACTGATATCTACCTTCTGTTCCAATCCTTCACTTACTGACCTGGTGTCCTGATTCCCAGCCCCCTGCAAAGCTAGTTTAAACCCTCTGAGTAGCATTAGCAAAACTCCCAGCCAGCATAGTAGTTCCCCTCCAGTTCAGGTGCAACCTGTCCCTGTTCTACAGATCAGTCCTTGCCCAGTAAAAGTTTCCATTGATCCGAGCGTGAAACCCTGCCCCCTGCACCATCTCCTCAGTTAATCATTCAATTATGCTGTAATCCCGTTCCTAGCTACACTCGCCCATGGCACCAGGAGTAATCCGGAAATTACTACATTGGAGGGCCTTCTCTTCACCCTATTTCCTGTCTCTATATGCTCAGTCTGTAGAAGCTCATCCCCTTTTTTGGCAATGACATTGGCACCAATGTGCACTACGAGCTCTGGCCATTCACTCTTCCCCTTGAGAATATCCTGCAGCCGCCCTGATACATCTGGACCTTAGCACCCGGGAGTCAACACAGCATCCTGGAGTCTCTTTTGTGTGCACAGTATCTCCTGTTTGTACCACTAACTATCAAGTTCCCTATCACTAATTCACTACATGACTTTACCTTTCCCTGCCACAGGGGAACCACCAGGGTTTCTTCATCTCATTTTTAACTTCAAGAAATTCATTGAATCAGGTACAGGCAAAAGTTACCAAGATTGTTGTTGGACTCGTGCTGACTGGCAAATAGTTGGTGACTGCATCGGTTTCCTTCCAGAGACCAAAGGCGAGTTGGATGGTGCATTCACTGGCCGCAATATACTGTCCTTTGTGTACATGGGAGACAGGAGGAAGTGGCGATATAAGACAGTGCAGTTACTGTGGATATGGTGAGGGCCATATCAATGACAGTTAAGTCCTGCAGAGTCAGAGCCCAAGTTCACAGTCAGATTGCGAAGTTCGGTCTGGGATGAGGAGCAGCGAGAGCCATTGCCTGATTCTGGGAGCAAATCTCAGCGATCCCAGGACCAGTGGAGTTGTCAAATTGTGGCTGGTTGGGAATATTTTATTGTAAGTGTGATTACACTCACAAATTGCCATATTGCCATTGTGTGCTGTCCTGGGTCAGAGGAGGAGCTCTGAGTGGAACTGCAATTATACCTTATTGCAGACCGCACTGGTTTCATTCCAGAGACTAAAGGCAAGATAGATGGTGTGTTCACTAGCCACAAGATACTGATCTTTGTGTACATGGGTGACAGAAAGAAAGAGGCCTCTTTCCTAATTCTATACACTCAGTATGTAGGATCTCTTCTCAGTTTTTGACAATGACATTGGTGCCAATTTGCAACAGGACCTTTGGCTTTTCACCCTTCCTCTTGACAATATCCTACAGCTGCACCTCTACACTCTGGACTCCAGCACCAGGGAGGCAACACACCATCCTTGTGTGTATTTTGCTGCCACAGTATCTCCTGCCTGTCCTCACTAACTACTGAGTCTCCTGTCACTACCACACTGCCTGACTTTTACTTTCCCTGCCACAGGGGAACCACCAGTGTTCCTTCGTCTCATTTTGAACTTCAAGAATTCATAGAATCAGGTACAGGCAAAAATTTCCAAAAAGTGTTAGTGGACTCAGGCTGACTGTCTGAGAACCTCGCTTAAAAACTGCTACGCTCTTGACATTGAAGATCACGGAGATCAGGCCCACAGGCCAAGTGTTGCATGGAGCAAATAGAAGGTGACCACATCGGTTTCCTTCCAGAGTCCAAAGGCGAGCTGGATGGTGCAGGCAGTGGATGTTGGACACTGTTCCTTGTGTACATGGGTGACATCTATATATGGAATACTGAAAAAATAGTCATAAAGTTTAACCATAAGGCATATGTAAATATGAGAGCTATAGTCAAGTGGAAAACTGTGATTGCCAAAGACAGGTTGAGAAGGATATTCCTGATAATGATAAGATTGATCCCAAGAGACTTTGTCAATACTTTAGTTGTAAAAGAAACGTCAAGTGGGAAGCTAATTGTATTTGGAATAACAGTGGGGTATTAAATTATGCAGAGAAGGACACAGCAGATACTCTCAACTCTTATTTTGCTAAAGTGTTCACCTGCAAAGATGCTAGCAATATGCCAGTAAGGGTAGAGAAAAATAAAGTTCCTTAAAGTGACTCTGAGATCTTAGAAGTGAAAAGGCTGAAGGTTAATAAATCTCAGTGTCAGACAGCATATATCCAAGAATACTTAAATTTGTCTATGATTGAAAACACAAGCACCTCACAAGAATTATACAAAATTCTGTGAAGATTGGTAAAATCCTGAAGGACTTGAAATGGGCTAACATTTTACCGGTATGTAAGAAGGGTGACTGCACTGACCCTTGTAACTATGGAGCAGTAAACTTAACGTGTATTGTGGGTAAGGTATTGGAAATATTAATAAAGAATGAGTTGTAAAAGAAGGGCTTAGACAGATTAGGAGAATGGGCAGGAAAGTGACAAATGAAATATAATGTTAGAGAATGCACAGTCATGTACTTTGGTAGTTGAAATAAATGTGTGAACTATCTTCTGTATGGGGAGTGTGATGAAAGTACACATAGACTAAGATGTTAACTGTCCTGTGCTGGTACCAGTGGGATCAGCAGTTGGTCTGCCACCTGTCTTCAGTAGAAAGAGAGATAAGGAAAACAATGGAGCAGCATTTGGAGATGTTAATGAAGAGGCGGGAGAGCTGTCATGACCGGCTCTCCATGAACTGTTTGAAGTGATGGACAGGCGATACCCCAGCAGGGGGATAAAAAAGGGACAGGATCGCTAAGGCAACACACACACGACACCACGAGGTAACGAGACCCTGGAAGCGGTGCGCCTCCCACAAGTCGGTGGGAGTCTTTGGAGGCCTGGTCGCGGGACCAAGCCAGAGATGCACAGGGTGGAAAGATACGATCAGCAGGAACCTGATGTGTGTCTGCCCTTGCCTGGGTGCTGGGTTCACCGCTGAGGAAAGATCGTATCTGGAAACGGAGGGGTCACAGTCGGTGACCTCAGAAGACATCACAAAGGGCTCGCCCGAAAGTTGACTACGAGGAATATCGAAGGTCTGTGTGGAAGCCGTTTGAATATTCATTCGTTTTTGCTCTCTCTCTCCTTCCCCCCACTGTCCATCGCCATGGCAGTGATTACTGCAAACTGAACCGAACTCAATTGAACTGAACTTTGCGTCACTTTGAAACTGGTCATTTACCCCTAGACGACGATAGAGCTTGATTGATCCTGTTATCCTAATTCTGTGTACATGTGTGTTTATCATTGCTGAACTGTTGCATTTGTTATCCTTTTGATTAGAGTACTGTGTTGCTTGTTTCTTTAATAAAACTTTCTTATTTCCAGTAATCCAGACTCCAACTGAGTGATCCATTTCTGCTGGTTTGGCAACCCAGTTACGGGGTACGTAACATAAGTGGGGTTCTCGTCCGCGATTTTGAACGCTAAATTTGGGACGGAGTAAATTGATTGGGTTAAAATTCCCAAAAGAAAGAAAAGAAAAACAGCAGAAATGGAGATTGAGGAATTTCTAAAGGCGCCAACCTTGGAGGCATTAGGGGATGCCAGGAAAGTGGAATTGGCAGCTGTGGCCAAACGGTTGAATCTTGTTAAGTGGAAGTGGACAATGAGGAGAGAGGAGATACACAGAGCTATCGTAGAGCACTATGTATCTAAAGGTGTGTTTCCCCAAGGCGAGCTGGGGGTGGTGTCTATTGAAAAACCTGCTGGAGACACGGTACAGGTGCAGCTTGAAAAACTGAGACTCGAGCATGAGTTCTAGGTACGGCAGTTAGTACACGAAGAGAAGCAGTTAGAAAGGCAGGAAAAAGAGAAACAGTTAGAAAGGCAGGAGAAAGAGAAACAGTTAGAAAGGCAAGAGAGAGAGAGAGACAGTTGGAGTGAGAAGAGAGGCAGTTGGAGAAACAGAGGGAAAGGGAATTTGAGCTGGAGAAGTTAAAGATGATGGCAGTACAGGGGCCCATGCCGAACCAAGGTGGAGGGTTCAGAGCGACCCAGGAGGTTAGGCTGGTTCCCCCATTTGACGATACCAATGTGGATCGGTACTTTCTCCATTTCGAAAAAGTTGCTACAAGTCAGGACTGGCCGAGGGATAAGTGGGCTGTTTTGCTTCAGAGTGTACTGAAAGGGAAAGCCCAACAAGCTTACTCAGCTTTGTCCGCGGAAGATGCCCAGAGGTATGAGGTGGTGAAAGAGGCCATCCTCGGGATTTATGAGTTGGTCCTGGAGGCATACCGGCAGAGGTTCCGGAATGCGAGGAAGCAGTGGGACCGCACGTATTTAGAGTTTGCCTGTGAGATGCAGACATATTGTGAGCGTTGGTGCGCTTCGAAAGGGGTAGATGGGGATTATGACAGACTGCTACAGCTGATCCTGATTGAGCAGTTTAAAGGTTGTGTCCCTGAGGGTATGAGACCCTACCTAGATGGGAAAGAGGCAGCCACGTTAGCCGCAACTGCTAAGTTAGCGGATGAGTACGCGTTGACGCATAAAATGTTTTCCCCAAGTAAAGGCTACCAGAAGGGTAGTCAGGACGGCGGGGAGAGTCCGCCAGAAAAGTCAGTAAGTAAGCCGGGAACTAGTGAGAAGGATAAGGTAGACCGGGAGCAGTCTGGTAGGAAGTCTCCTGGGGTCGTCTGTTATAATTGTGGGAAAGTCGGACACTTTGCGTCCAGGTGCTTTGCCCCAAAGAAGGAGACAGGAAAAGGAAAAACGGCGATTTTGACTGGCTGTATCGAGCTGGTAAACGAACCGCTAGGAGAGGAAAGGTCTGCCAAAGTTCAGGAAGGGCGCGAGAGGTTTATCTCGGCCGGATTGGTGTCGGTGGAGGAGGGGTTAAACCCAGTCCCAGTGCGGATCTGGAGAGACACGGGAGCATGTCAGTCATTGATATTGAAGAGTGTATTAGAGTTTAGCTCAGAGACCCAGACTGGGGAGGTCAAGGTAAAAGGTATTGGGGGAGGGACAGAGGCAGTCCCTTTGCACCAGATACACCGACAAATCAACCTGGTCTCTGGACTAGTCACGATCGGGGTGAGGCCCGAATTACCGATGAAAGGCGTGGAAGTCTTGCTCGGTAATTACCTCGCCGGGGGAATCGTGTTCCCAGCCGTGAGATTGACAGGTCAGCCTGCCAGCATTGAGGCCCCGCCCATGGACTCACAGGTTCATCCCGGGACTGCCGAAGTAAATTTAGCTGAGACGTACCAGGAGGAGGTAGAAAGTGAAAAGAAGGAGTGTAGTGAAACAAGGGGTAGTGAGGGAGCTGAGACAGACTTAGCATTAGCCAGGAAGGAATTTGTGCAGGCGCAGGAGCGAGACGAGGGGCTGATGGTTTTGGCGGAGACAGCTCTCTCTGACGCAGAATTAAGAAGGGAGCCAGTAGGCTATTGTGTGGAGGAGGATGTTAAGGAAGAAAGGGAGATCAAGTACCGTACCTGCAGACGAGGAATGGGGGGTGGTGCAAAAGAGTTATGGGAATGAGATTTTTAACCTGGCCCACAAGGTACCCCTCGGTGGACATTTTGAGCTGCTGGAGGAAACAGTTGGTGGAATCATGAAAGAGGTTTACCGGCTGTACAGGAGGAAGGATGTTATTGATTATGGCCGACACGAACTCAGACGGTCACAGGCTTTTGATATGCTAACAAACCTAGTCGGTGTTAGCGCGGAAATCAATGAAGCAAGGTCCCCCTGATAAGAGAAAAAAACCATTTTCAGAAGATGAGTATGGTATCGACCAGATGGGAGAAGGCTATTGTTTTGGCCAGCTCTGCTGATAAGGTCTCTCCCTTAATCCCCGAACAAAGCGACTCTTTAGGAGGAGTAATTAAATGGCTCGCACACATGTGTTTGATTGTCCCGGGGCGATGCAAAGAACTGGGACGTTGGGTGGTGTTTGTAACGCTAGGTAAGTCTAGTGAGCAATACTCCTATAGAATGAGTAATTCAGTGACGAAAGGGCTGACGAACACAGAAGTGTATATTGGCGATGTAATACGGCTGTCTGAAGCCAACTTGATAGTGAACCTTGAAAAAAATGAGTTCGGCCACACGAAGGTCACTTATCTGGGAATTGTGGTAACACAGGGGCAGCTGGCAGCAATGCAAGCTAAAGTGCGGGCTATCTCTGACATCCCAACCCCGACAGACAAGAGGACCCTCAGAAGGCTCTTGGAGGTGGTGGGGTACTGTAGGAAGTTTTGCAATAACTCTGCGGTTTCTACCCCTCCCCCTCCTACTAAGCCCTTGCGAAAGAAAACTAAGTCGGAATGGGATGACCCTTGTTATTGTGGTCCGGGACGAAACCCAATGAGAGGTTACATTGATCGCAATTCATCAGTGTTTTTGGCCACTATGAAGTTTGCAAAGTTGGAGCCTGGTTTAAGGGATTATTAATAACACATATAAAAGGAACAGAAAATGTGATTGCTAACTGTCTGTCAGGTGTTGACAACTTAAAATTCACTGTATTAGCCAAATAGCTGATAAAGATGTATATTTGTGTGTATCAAATAATGTATTCATGTTCGTAATTTTTACCCCTGTAAAAATCCTTAAAGGTGAGGGGTGTGACGAAAGTACACATAGACTAAGATGTTAACTGTCCTGTTATGGCACCAGTGGGATCAGCAGTTGGTCTGCCAACTGTCTTCAGGAGAAAGAGAGATAAGGAAAACAATGGAGCAGCATTTGGAGATGTTAATGAAGAGACGGGAGAGCTGTCAAGACCGGCTCCTCTTTGAACCCTGAACTGTTTGAAGTGATGGACAGGCGATACCCCTGCAGGGGGATAAAAAGGGACAGGTTCGCTAAGGCAGGACACACACACGACGCCACGAGGTAACGAGACCCTGGAAGCGGTGCGCCTCCCACAAGTCGGTGGGAGTCTTTGGAGGGCTGGTCGCGGGACCAAGCCAGAGACGCACAGGGTGGAAAGATACGATCGGCGGGAACCTGTTATGTGCCCGCCCTTGCCTGGGTGCCGGGTTCACCTCAGAGAAACGATCGTATCTGAAAACGGAGGGGTCACGGTCGGTGACCTCAGAAGACAAAGGGCTCGCCGGGAAGCTGACTGCGAGGAATATCGAAGGTCTGTGTGGAAGCCGTTTGAATATTCATTCGTTTTTGCTCTCTCTCTCCTTCCCCCCACTGTCCATCGTCACGGCAGTGATTACTGTGAACTGAACTGAACTCAATTGAACTGAACTTTGCGTCACTTTGAAACTGGTCATTTACCCCTCGACGACGATAGAGCTTGATTGATCCTGTTATCCTAATTCTGTGTGCATGTGTGTTTATCATTGCTGAACTGTTGCATTTATTATCCTTTTGATTAGAGTACTGTGTTGCTTGTTTCTTTAATAAAACTTCCTTATTTCCAGTAATCCAGACTCCAACTGAGTGATCCATTTCTGCTGGTTTGGCAACCCAGTTACGGGGTACGTAACAGGAGAAAATCCAAAAATCAGAGATGCAAAAGGACTTGGGAATCCTGGTGCAGAACACCCTGAAGTTAACTTGCAGTTTCAATTGGTGGTGAGGAAGGCAAATGCAATGTTAGCATTCACTTCAAGACGTCGAAAATACAAAAGTAGGGATGTGAAACGTCCACTGTACCTCTTCCTATTGATGCTGCCTGGCCTGCTGCGTTCACCAGCAATTTTTATGTGTGTTGTTCATTATCTTGCCGAGTGAAATATTTCTCAACTACTTTTGACATTTGAGGTGCTCATTAAAGACTATTAGATCAGCAACATCACACACAAAATGCTGGAGGAACTTGGATTTCCAGCATTTGCTGATTTTCTCGTGTTTATACAATCTACGCAGTTTTATCTCCTGCATCCATTTATCTGCATATTTTGAGTACTGATTTTATTCCTGTAGCCGGTTTGCCTCTTCCTTTGCAGATTGAAATATTTCTTCTCTACTTCTTTTGTCCTTTGACGAGATTTGAGATGCCCATTAAAGACTGTTACATCACACAAAATGCTGGAGGAATCAGCAGAGTTCATTGTGATTTCCCGCATCTGCAGATTTTTTCGCGTTTGTACATGAGCAACGTGTTCATTTGACCGTTTCCATCCTGATCTTGGTTTCTCTATTGTATCTTTGTCCGAATTTGTGTTTGTATGTTTTGAATTGTATTGCTTTATCAATTACTTCCTTCAGATACATGAGGAGTAAAAATCTTTATGTTACGTCTAGGTCTAAATGTGCAATGTGCAATTTCTAGTAATTAATAATAAATAGAATACACAATAGGACAGTCACTATAACATAGAAACACAATTGTACAATTGTTGCGTGTGTGTGTCACCAGGAAGAAGCTGACGGACTGAAGGACAGTTCAAAATGGGAAATTGCAGGGTTCGGTCTCCGTTCAGAGATGAATATTTAGCCAACAAAAAGATGAAATCTGTAAATGTAGCTGCTCCGTGACAAAGCCCAGTCTTTGAAATTAAATCTATCGGTTGATTCCCACCAGAGGCTTTGCTGAGGTAATGCCAAAGAGTTTTGATGTATTTGTCACCAATCACTCCAATATTTACACCAGAGACAATGGTATTGAATTGAAGTGTTTTTTCAAGCAACTGTAACTGAGCAAGTTAGTGAGGTGTATAACCGTATCTCGGGAGACAGATCCTCTGTATAAATCAGGGCCGCTTTGAATACATCAGCTGTCTGCCGGAGCTGTGAATACAGGAGCAACGAAAATCACAGATTCGCACTGAAATGGTGTATCCAGTTATCTGGCGGATAGAAGACGTTTACTATTCTTTTATTTCAGCCTTTGAAATTCCCGGTAAGCCACAGTGTCAGCTGCCGTGGGCGGATGTTGAAGTTTAATTCCAATGTTGTGATTGATTCTGTCGCCCGTTTAAACTGTCACATTCCAGTGCCGGTATTCGGCAT
Source organism: Mobula birostris (assembly GCF_030028105.1). Classification (NCBI taxonomy): domain Eukaryota; kingdom Metazoa; phylum Chordata; class Chondrichthyes; order Myliobatiformes; family Myliobatidae; genus Mobula; species Mobula birostris. Next base: position 27,319,497 of record NC_092397.1, read on the forward strand.
TTCAGGAATGGAGTGGAAACACCGGGACTATAGCTGCTGGGATTTCGATCTGAAACAAACATCTGCAGGAATTCAGCGAATCGGCCAATTTCTGTTGGACTGAATGGGTCAGGCAGCGGTTTGTGATCAACAAGGGGATATCCGTGTCTCTGCGCTTTTGGTCTTGTAGGAGCTGCATTGTGTTTATAAAGGTGATTCATCAATTGATTGTCTGCATTTTTACGTGAGCAGTTTTCAGAGTTAGGTGCAACAATAAAGCATTGACTGATAGTAACACTTTAGCAAATGTGAGGAGTTCCGTGTTGTAAGACGAAACTGTAATGGATTTTTAATAAATGTCTACAATATGACTGTATGCAAAGCAGAAAGAAGTCGTTGCTAAGCCAATTAATAAGATGTGGTACTTCATCGTTATCAATGCTGTAAAATGTATTCTATTACACCTACATCTGACTCTGTTACAGATATCTGACTACGGCACCGAGTTTGCTGCTCGACGTTGAACTACTCTCCCCTGTTTTCCTGTGATGGACTCAGCGGGAGGCGTCATGTCTGTCTGTGAGGTTGTGTCAGACTGCGCTGTATCTGTTGTAATCAGTCAATGTTCTGATCTAAAGTCAGTGAAGTGGTAAATGCTGGAATAGGAAACAAACTCGGGGAATGCTGGAAACACTAAGCCCCAAGCAGCTTGTATGGAAAGAGAAACCAATTAACACCCGTGTCAGGGGTCTCTCTGAGAACAGTTCTGAGGACAGATACTTTAACTGTTTTTCCACATATTCTGTTTTACCTGTATCAGTGTTTGCAGCATTTCCTTTTTTTTGTTCCGTCCTTCCGCTTTTCTGTCGCTGACAGGCATCGCCATGGAAGCTGACGATTGTCTGATGGAAGAATCCCGCCATCAGCGCCTGGATTTATTCATTTCATCCAGACGAGACGCGGATGTAGAAAATGTTCCATCCAGTATTGGCCCTCAGGAGGTAGTTACCCAGTTTTAGATTTACGCTGCCAGTTTGCATTCCGCTCACCAGTAAGGAATCCGTATTCAGATCATACTGAATTTATTTTACTGTGTAAACTCATTCTCTGTCCCGCCGCTCTGCGCCCTCTCTCGACCCTCCCACCGCTAAATGTAACAATAAAGTGGAAATATTACAGGATCCCCTCAAGCTGCAGCATCGGCTTCTGCTCAGTATTTTCTCAACTTGCTGTTCCCTGTCTCTCTTCCAGCGAACTTGGTGCCGATTGTGATCCTGTCCCGGGGAAAGTGTGGTCTCTCCAAATGTGTCACTCGCTGCCTGGTGGGAATGGCAGCGGCTGATCTCCTGGTGGTTATCTCTGATCCGCTCCTGAGGATTACTGCTCTGATTTTTTTTCCCCGATCATTCTTGCGAATCACTCCTGTGTGCAGACTTGGTCTGTGGTTGATGTCTGCGAGCACTGTGAGCTCAGTCTGGCTGACTGTCGCTTTCACCGTCGATCGATTTGTGGCTATTTGCTGTGAGAAGCTGAAAACAAAATATTGCACCGAGAGAACGGCGGCTGTGGTTATCGGGACAGTGAGTGTGCTGGCCTGTTTGGTGACTGTCCCCTGGGGCTTTGTATCGGGGCCCAGAGAAATAATTGACGGTGTTCCCTGGAATTGTGTCCTTACACCGAGCTTCACAAACTCTCCCTCATGGGCGGCATTTGACATGTTTGACCTCATTTTAACCCCTTGTGTACCAATCTTTCTGGTGTTGCTGTTCAATATTCTGACTGTCAGGCGGATTCTAGCGGCCAGTCGAGCCCGCAGGGGGCTCCGGGGACGAAAGAGTGGAGAGAATGACAAGGACCGGGAGATGGAGAACCGACGCAAATCCATCGTTTTGCTCTTCAGCATAACCAGTAGTTTCATATTGTTGTGGGGATCATACGTGGTATTTTCTATCTATAAACGGATTTCAATGAGTTTTGTTTATTCTGTCACAGATCCCCGTTACATCACAGAAAACACATCGGGAATGCTGCAGATTCGCAGTTCCTGCACCAACACGTGCATTTACGCCCTGACTCAGAGCAAATTCCGAGAGGAACTGAAGAATGCGGTGAAATACCCATTGAATCAGATTTTGAAACTCATGAAACATTAGAAATAAATGCTGTAAAGTTTTACAATTCAGCTGCCTTTATGCTCCCTATTTTATACCCCCACTTGTGGGTAAATGGGAACAATGTGATGAATAGAGTAACAAAACAAACACGAGAAAATCTGCGGATGCTGGAAATACAAAACAACTCACACACACAATCAGATCCTGATGAAGTGTCTCGGCCGGAAACGTCGGATGTTTAACCTTTTCCTCACACAAAATGCTGGAGGATCTCAGCAGGCCAGGCATTATCTATGGAAAAGAGTAAATTGTCGATGTTTCGGGCCGAAACCCTTCATCAGAGTCCTGTCAAGTCTTTTCCATTTTGTGTGTGTTGCCTTCGAATTACAAAATAGCAGTTTACAGCTGATCCCGACGGCATCACTGGCCTCATCATTCCAGAGAAATCCTCTTTGCATCTCATCCTGTTAAATTGAAGCTTGAGGCGAACCTGTTTCCCCTGTTTCCCGGTTCTGACAAAACTGGAGTTTATGGAGTTTATTCTAGTCTGTATCAATCACTCCTGATCTTGGTTCTCTTTCTCACTGCCATCGTGAGTGAGACAGGGAGATAGAGAGAGGGAAGAGGCTGCATTATATTGTCGGATCTGTGTTTCCCCTCCATCACTGAGATTGGCTTGTTTAGTGAATGATAAGTATTATTTTGAATTATGTACTGCTGCTTCTGTAGAATTTTATTCTTTCTGTATTAAAATCGTCCGAGTTCTAACAAAGAGTTTTGTTTCAACACGTGTGCAGGCTCCTTTGCTTGCGAATGCGTAAGTCAATACCATTAACTGAATTTTTAAAAAGTATACAATGAATGAATTTCAAAACAATTTTCATTACAAAGAGACTATTTGAAGGCACATGAATATACAGAGATTGGATGCAAAGAATCACATGCAGCAATCAGTTTAGCCGAGGTGGGGGGCGGTAATAAACAGGAGTATCTGTGGAAATGAGTGAGATTGCAGGAAGGTGCGTTACCTCGATCATGTCAGGGACAAGGATGTCTCTCAGAAGGTACAGGCCATTCTGAAAAGGCAGGGTGAACAGCCAGAAGTCGTGATCCTTATTAGAACTAACAACAGAGAGACAAGATTCTGCAAAGAGTATTTAGGGAGTTAAGAAGTAGGAACGCTGGGGTGGTGATTTCAGGATTTCTTCAGTTACCACAAGCTTGCGAGGAAAGATACGGTAATTTCGTACACTTAAATGAGTGTCTAACAATCTGGTGCTGGGGATGGGGGTGGGGGAATGCATAAGGAACACAGAACATTGGGTTCTCTTGCAGAATAAGTGGGACTAGTGTAAGGAGGATGGGTTACAGTGAAGGGGAACTAATATTCACACAGGGAATCTTGCTGGAGCCACGCTGATGATTTTTATCATGGGGCATGTGGAGAGGGTGTTGGGATCCTGAGCTACAGTTCAGTAAGTAGCATTGAGCGGATGGTAGAGGTGAGGTCAAAGAACCCCAAAAGCAAGTAAAGATGGGGACACATTAATGAGCAAAGTGGCACTGAAAGCCAAAAGTGAGTTTATTTCAGGGCAGAGTGTAGAACAGTGAAAGCAGGTGTACTGAGAGCCTGGATTAGTAATGTCATGGTGATTCATCCATTACAGAGATCTGGTTGAGAGAAGGGCAGGATTGATATCTGAACATTCCAGGATTTATATGATTCAAACAGTCCAGAGGGAGCTAAAAGAGGTTGGAGAGCTTATCCGTGTAAGCGGAACAAGTGCTACACATGCCCTTACACTTCCTCCCTTACCACCATTCAGGGCCCCAAATAGTCCTTCCAGGTGAGGCAACACTTCACCTGTGAGTCGACTGGGGTGATATACTGCATCCGGTGCTCCCGATGTGGCCTTTTATATATTGGCGAGACCCGATGCAGACTGGGAGACCGCTTTGCTGAACACCTACGCTCTGTCTGCCAGAGAAAGCAGGATCTCTCAGTGGCCACACATTTTAATTCCACATCCCATTCCCATTCTGACATGTCCATCCACGGCCTCCTCTACTGTAAAGATGAAGCCACACTCAGGTTGGAGGAACAACATCTTATATTCTGTCTGGGTAGCCTCCAACCTGATGGCATGAACATCGACTTCTCTAACTTCTGCTAAGGCCCCACCTCCCCTCGTATCCCATCTGTTACTCATTTTTATGCACACATTCTTTCTCTCACTCTCCTTTTTCTCCCTCTGTCCCTCTGAATATACCTCTTGCCCATCCTCTGGAAACCCCCCCCCCACCTTGTCTTTCTTCCCGGACCTCCTGTCCCATGATCCTCTCGTATCCCCTTTTGCCAATCACCTGTCCAGCTCTTGGCTCCATCCCTCCCCCTCCTGTCTTCTCCTATCATTTTGGATCTCCCCCTCCCCCTCCAACTTTCAAATCCCTTACTCACTCTTCCTTCAGTTAGTCCTGACGAAGGGTCTCGGCCTGAAACGTCGACTGCACCTCTTCCTACAGATGCTGCCTGGCCTGCTGCGTTCACCAGCAACTTTGATGTGTGTTGCTTGAATTTCCAGCATCTGCAGAATTCCTGTTGTTTGGAGAACTGTACCTCTGAACAGGCAGAACATCACAAGTTTGAGGTCATCCCAGAGGCTCATCCAGTAAGACAATGTGGGTAGAAATCAGGAATAAGAAAGGCGCAATCACTGTGATGGGATTATACTGTAGACCTTACAATAGCCAGTAAGAGAGAGAAAAAGATGAGTCAGCAGGTTATGGTCTAATGTAAAAACAATAGAGTAGCTGTAGTGGGTGAATAATCTTCCCGAATGACAGGGACTCCTTTAACACCTGAGGCTTGGACGGGGCATTATTTGTGAGGTGTGTTCAGGAAGGTTTCCAGAAAAAGTGTATAGATGGTCCACCAGTGTGGGGGCATATTTGGTGTAGTATTGGGGAATAAGCCTGACAAGATGATTGGAGATTCATTGGGGAAAAATAAATAACAATGATAATGCAGAAAGTTTTAAGATGGTTATTGATAAGGATAAAAATGGACCTGCAACTAGATGAATGTAAGTTTGTTGACGACATATTATAGAATTGAGCAGGAGTCATAGGGAGTTGTCTGTGAGCTGATGTTACTGGATGGAGATAATGTTAAGTGATAATCTGACATGCGAGCGACACTTACAGTCCAGCCGGTCAGAATTCAGGAGTTCCCTGTGCCTGTGAGGAAGGTAAAGAAGGACAGGGACATTCAGGAACAAAGGTTGATGAGAAATATTGTACATGTTTAAAAATGCAAGAGGAGTCATGTGTAAGGTTGAGGAAGATGAAATTAGACAGGGTCTTGGAGAACCATACCAGAAGCAAGAAACAAGTTACACTGTGAATAAGGAAAGTAAATGGTGACCAGAAAATGACTACACTGAGTTTATGCCTGGAGCCAGAGTTAGCATGCGAGGTAGAAGATGAACACATTGCATTGTTGTTCACTAAGGAGAAAGACATGGAGGACAGCGTGATCAGAAAGGGGGTATGGTGATATTCTCTGGCATGTTGATACTAAAGAGGAGGTGCTGTTGGGACGCTCAGACCATTTAGATGGATAAATCCTGTGGGTTATTTAGTCCGTTGGGATATACAGACCACATGCAGGTAAAAAATGATGTTTAAACTGCTGGTACCGTACTGTAAGGAAACCGAACGTAACAATATCTGGCGTATACTGCAAGGGGGAGGAAAGAGTCTTTCTCTGGTATGAACATGCCCTGCATATGTGACTGCTCAAGAAAGGCAGCAGTTGAATACAGGGAGAGTGAACTTTACAATATTTAAACCTTCATTACCAGGACACAGGCCTATGATACTCACAGCACTGTGCAGTGAGCACCCGGACCTGTACATAACCAGCACTGTACTCCACCATTAAACACTTCTACAACACAGGCATTTCAAGGACAGACACCTATACAACCCTGATAGTGGACTGCTATTCACAGACACTATCTATCCCCTCCCTCACACTGGGCATCTCTCAGGGAGTAACAGAGAGTTGATAAAGGAGAATCTTGAATTATATGTGTTTCAATTTCCAAACATTTTGGAAATGTCACCAGCAGAAAGAGAAACAAGAATGCAGACTGTGCCAAAGGTATCCTTACTGTAGAACTACCTCGGCTTACCCATAGCCCTCTATTTTTCTAAGCTCCATGTATCCATCTGCTGGCAGCCCATTTCATACACACACTACTCTCTGCATAAAAAAAACTTGCCCTTGACATCTCCTCTGTACCTACTTCCAAGCACTATAAAACTATGTCCTCTCGCGTGAGCAAGTTCAGCCCTGGGAAAGAAAAACTCTAACTATCCACATGATCAATGCCTCTCATTATCTTCTACACCTCTATCAGGTCACATCTCATCCTCCGTCACTCCAAGGACAAAAGGCAGAGTTCACTCAGCCTATTCTCATCAGGCATGCTCCCACTGCAGGCAACATCCTTGTAAGTCTCTGCACCCTCTCTATGGTTTCCACATCCTTTAGTGAGGTGACCAGAATTGATCACAGTACTCTGTTACGTACCCCGTAACTGGGTTGCCAAACCAGCAGAAATGGACCACTTAGTTGGAGTCTGGATTACTGGAACTAAGGAAGTTTTATTAAAGAAATAAGTGGCACAGTACTCTAATCGTAAGGATATAAATGCAATGGGTTAGCAATGATAAAACAGACATGTACACAGAACTAGGATAATAGGAATCAATCAAGCTCTATCGCAGTCTAGGGGTAAAATGATCAGTCTCAAGTGACGCAGAGTTCAGTTCAGCTCAGTACAGTTCACAGCAATCACTGTTGTGCCGTTGGGGGGGGGAGAGAGAGAGAGAGAGAGAGAGAGAGAGAGAGAGAGAATGATGATATGCAAATTGGATTCACACAGACCTTTGATATTCCTCGCAGTCAGTTTTCGGGCGAGCCCTTTTTAATGCCTTCTGAAGTCACCGACTGTGACCGCTCCGTTCTGGATGCGATCGTTCGTCCGCGGTGAACCCGGCACCCAGGCAAGGGCGGACACACACACCAGGTTCCCGCCGATCGTACCCTTTCACGCTATGCGTCTATGGTCGGTCCCGCGACAGACCTCCAAAGTTCCACCAACTTCCAGGGTCTCGTTATCTCGTGATCTCGTGGTGTCTGTTGTGCCTTAGCGAACCTGTTCCTTTTATCCCCCTGCTGGGATATCAACTGCCCATCAAACTTCAAACAGTTCAGGTTCAAAGCAACCGGTCTGTCAATACTCGGAACTGTCTCTTTTCGTTAATCTCTCTCGTCTCTCTTCGTTAATCTCTCTCGTCTCTCATAAACATTTTGAACGCTTCTCCCTTTTGTCTCTCTTATCTCTCTCATCAGCATCAATCTTCTGATAACTTGGTCTTTCGTCACACACTTATCCTCAAAGGATTTTTACCGGGGTAAAAATTATAGGCATGAATACATTGTTAGATACACACAAATATACATGGTCATCAGCTATATAGCTAATACAGAGAACTTTAAGTTGTCAACACCTTGACAGACTGTCAGCCATCACCTTTCCGTTCCTTTTATATGTGTTATTTTAATAATCCTCTAAAACCAGGCTCCAACTTAACAAACTTCATAGTGGCCAAAAACACTAATGAGTTGTGATCAGTGGTTTTCGTCCCGGACGAAGATAACAAGAGTCGTCCCACACCAATTTAGCATTCTTTGGCAAGAGCTTAGTAAGAGGGAGGGTAGTATCTGCAAGGTTATTTTTTTGCAAAACTTCCGATAGTACCCTACCATCTCCAAGAACCTTCTCAGGGCTCTCTTGTCTGTCGGGGTGGGGACTTCTGAGATAGCCCGCACCTTAGCCTGCATCAGTGCCAGCTGCCACTGTCTTACCACAAGTCCCAGACAAGTGATTTTTCCGTGGCCGAATTCACTTTTTGCGAGGTTCACTATCAGGCTGGCTTCAAACAGATTTTTAAACAGTGCCACAATGTGCTCCTCCCACGTGTCACTCCAGACCACTAAATCACCAATATACGCTTCTGCGTTCTTTAGCCTTTTGTCACTGAATTAATCATCCTGTAGGAGTGTTGCTCACTAGGCTGACCTGATGTGACAACAACACCATGTCCCGGCTCTTTGCATCGCCTCGGGACATCCGGTCATACGTGTGCATGCGGTTTAATTGGCTTTATCGGCAGCTCACTTTGTTCGGGGATTAAGTGAGAGAACTCAACAGCAAAGTTGGCCAACGCAATAGAGTTCTCCCATCTGGTCGGCACCACACTCATCTTTTCAAAATGAGTTTTCCCCTCATCAGGTGGCACCCTAGCCTCATTAATTTTCGTGATAACACCAACTAGATCTGCTTTCTGATCGTGGTAGGCTTTTAACATGTTAATAGCCTGTAACTGTATTACCTCACGTCTGCAATAGTCAATAACATCCTTCCTCATGTGCGGCCAGTAGAACTCTTTCATGATTCGATCGACTGTTTTCCTCACCCCAAAATGTCCACCCAGGGGTATCTTGTGGGCCAGGTTAAGAATCTCATCCCCATAAATTTTCGGCACCTCCCCCCATTTCTCATCTGCGGGCATGGTACTTGGTCTCCATTTCCTCCTTAGTACTCCCTCCTTCACATAATAACCCATTGGCTCCCTTCTTAATTCTGCTTCGGAGAGAGCTGCCTCCGTCAAAACCATCAGCTCCTCGTCTCGCTCCTGTGCCTGTACAAATTCCTTCCTTGCCAATGATAAATCTAACTCAACTCCTTCACTTCCTCCTGTTTCACTACGCTCTCTCTTACTTTCTAACCCCTCCTGGTACAAGGTTGGTAAAAACGTCTCAGCTAAATCTATATTAGCTTCGGCAACCTTTCTGGACATGCGCCGATTCACTGCGCAAACAGGATAAACCTGTGAGTCCATGGGCGGGGCCTCAATACTGGCAGGCTGGCTTGTCAGTTTTACTGCTGGGTACACCTCTCTGCCGGCGAGGTCATTACCAAGTAAGACCTCCACGTCTTCCATCGGTAGTTCGGGCCTCACCCCGATCGTGCCCGGTCCGGAGACCAAGTCGCTTTTTAGGTGTATCTGGTGCAAAGGTACTGCTTCAGTCCCTTTCCCAATACCTTTTATCACCCTGACCTCCCCAGTCTGGGTTTCTGAACTAAAGTCCAACACACTCTTTAATATCAATGACTGATAAGCTCCAGTGTCTCTCCAGATCCGTATTGGAACTGGATTTAACCCCTCCTTCACCAACACCAATCCGGCCGAGATAAACCTCTCGCGCCTTTCCTGAACTTTATCAGACTTCTTCTTCCTTTCCCTAGCGGGTTGTTTTCCAGCTCAATACGGCCAGTCGGAACCATCGTTTTCCCTTTCCCCGTCTCCTTCTTTGGGGCAAAGCACCTGGGCGCAAAGTGTCCGGCTTTCCCGCAATTATAGCATACAACCCCAGGAGACTTCCTAACAAACTGCTTCCTGTCTTCCTTATCCTTCTCACTAGTCCCCGGCTAACTTTCTCACTTTTCTGGCGGACTCTCCCCGCCCCCTTGACTACCCTTCTGGTAGCCTTTACTCGGGGTAAATTTCGCTTTGTGCGTTAACGCGTATTCATCTGCTAACTTAGCAATTGCGGCAAAGGTTTCTGCCTTGCTCTCATCTAGGTAGGGCCTCATACCTTCAGGGACACAACCTTTAAACTGCTCAATCAGTATTAGCTGTAGCAGTCTGTCATAATCCCCATTGACCCCTTTCGAGGCGCACCAACGCTCACAATACATCTGCATCTCACGGGCAAACTCTAAATACGTGCGGGCCCCACTGCTTCCTCGCATTCCGGAACTTCTGCCGGTATGCCTCCGGGACCAACTCATAAATCCTGAGTATGGCCTCTTTCACCTCATCATACCTCTGGGCTTCTTCTGAGGACAAGGCTGAGTAAGCTTGTTGGGCTTTTCCTTTAAGTACACTCTGAAGGAAAACAGCCCACTATCCCTCGGCCAGTCCTGACTTGCAGCAATTTTTTTCAAAATGGAGAAAGTACCCATCAACATAGGTCTCCTCAAATGGGGGAACCAGCCTAACCTCCTGGGTCGCCCTGAACCCTCCACCTTGGATCGACATGGGCCCCTGTGCTATTGTCATCTTTAACTTCTCTAGCTCAAATTCCCTTTCCCTCTGTTTCTCTCTCACTTCTTGTTCTAACTGCCTGTCCCTCTCTTCTCGCTCCAACTGTTTGATTCTCTCTTCGGGTTCTAACTGCTTCTCTTCTCACTCCAGCTGCTTTACCCAGAACTCGTGCTCGAGTCTCAATTTTTCAATCTGCACCTGTACTGCTTCTGCACCAGGTTTTCCCATAGATACCACCTCCAGCTCCCCTTGGGGAAACACACCTTTAGATACATAGTGCTTTACGATAGCTCTGTGCATCTCTGCTCTCCTCATTGTCGAATTCCCTTTAAAAAGATTCAAATGTTTGGCCACAGTTGCCAATTCTGATTTCCTGGCATCCTCTAATGCCTCCAAGGTCGGCGCCTTTAGAAATTCCTCAATCTCCATTTCTGCTGTTTGCTCTTTCTTTCTTTGGGAATTTTAACCCAATCAATTTACCCCGTCCCAAATTTAGCGTTCAAAATCCCAGATGAGCCCCCACTTATGTTACGTACCCCATAACTGGGTTGCCAAACCAACAGAAATGGACCACTTAGTTGGAGTCTGGATTACTGGAACTAAGGAAGTTTTATTAAAGAAATAAGTAACACAGTACTCTAATCGTAAGGATATAAATGCAACGGGTTAGCAATGATAAAACACACATGTACACAGAACTAGGGTAATAGGAATCAATTAAGCTCTATCGCAGTCTAGGGGTAAAATGATCAGTCTCAAGTGACGCAGAGTTTAGTTCAGCTCAGTACAGTTCGCAGCAATTGCTGTGGTGCTGTTGGAGAGAGAGAGAGAGAGGAATGATGATATGCAAATCGGATTCAAACAGACCTTTGATATTCCTCACAGTTAGCCTTAGGGCGAGCCCTTTTTAATGTCTTCTGAGGTCACCGACTGTGACCCCTCTGTTCTGGATACGATCGTTCTTCCGCGGTGAGCCCGGCACTCAGGCAAGGGTGGACACACACACCAGGTTCCCGCCGATCGTACTTTTTCACCCTGTGCATCTATGGTCGGTCCCGCGTCCAGACCTTCAAATTTCCACCAACTTGTGGGGGCACACCGCACTTCCAGGGTCTCGTTATCTCGTGATCTCGTGATGTCTGTTGTGCCTTAGCGAACCTGTTCTTTTTATCCCCCTGCTGGGGTTTCATCTGTCCATCAAACTTCAAACAGTTCAGGTTCAAAGCAACTGGTCTGTTAATACTCGGAACTGTGTCTCTTTTCGTTAATCTCTCTCGTCTCTCATTAACATTTTGAACGCTTCTCCCTTTTGTCTCTCTTATCTCTCTCATCAGCATCAATCTTCTAATAACTTGGTCTTTCGTCATAACTCTAAGTGGGGTCTGACCAGGGTCCTGTAGAGCTGCACCTTATCATTTGGCTCTTAAACTCAATCCCACTGTTGATGAAGGCTAATGCACCGTATGCCTTCTTAACCACAGAGTCAACCTGAGTAGTAGCTTTGCGTGTCCTATGGACTCGGAACCCAAGGTCCCTCTGATCCTCCACATGGACAAGAGTCTTGCCATTAATACTACAGTTAAAGTCAGAAGTTTACATACACTTTAGCCAAATACAATTAAACTCAGTTTCTCACGATTGCTGACATTTAGTCCGAGAAAATATTCCCTGTTTTAGGTCAGTTAGGATCACTACTGTATTTTAAGAATGTGAATGTCAGAATAATAGTGGAGAGAATGATTTATTTCAGCTTTTATTTCTTTCATCAGTTTCCCAGTTGGTTAGAAGTTTGCATACACTTTGTTAGTATTTGGTAGTGTTGCCTTTAAATTGTTTAACTTCCGTCAAACGTTTTGGGTAGCCTTCCACAAGCTTCTCAGTGTAAGTTGCTGGAATTTTGTTCCATTCCTCCAGACAGAGCTGGTGTAACTGAGTCAGGTTTGTAGGCCTCCTTGCTTGCACACGTTTTTTCAGGTCTGCCCACAAACTTTCTATTGGATTGATGTCAGGGCTTTGTGATGGCCACTCCAATGCCGTGACTTTGTTGTCCTTAAGCAACTTGGAACAGATACATGAAGGAATAAACTCCTTTATTCCTCCAAAGAGAAAAGGTAGGATCACTAAGTGAAGGTTAAAATAAACAGTTTCAATAAATTAAACTAAGAAGGTTAAATTTCTTAAGATTAAAAAAAATATGAAATTGGTACCAAATTCGTAATGACTGCTTAATGATAGGATATAAATTTGGATTAGAAATTTTGGCTAATTGCACAGGTAAAGAAGCTCCTAATAACAAAGTTAAGAAAATTGTTTCACAGCTTTCAATTCCAAATAAACCCAAGGTGGTTGTTTAATTTTATCAGTCCAATATAACCAAGAACACACATAAAGTATATTAACAGCCCAATAATACATTCTGAATCCTCAAAATATTCAGTCAGGCTCATAAGGAACAGCCTGCTTTGACAAAGCCATGCTGACTATTCCTAATCATATTATGCCTCTCCAAATGTTCACAAAACCTGCCTCTCAGGATCTTCTCCATCAACTTACCAAACACTGAAGGAAGAATCACTGGCCTATAATTTTCTGGGCTATCCCAACTCCCTTTCTTGAATAAGGGAACAACATTTGCAACCCTCCAATCCTCCGAAACCTCTCCCATCCTCATTGATGATGCGAAGATCATCGCCAGACATTCAGCAATCTTCTCCGTCGCCGCCCAGAGTTGCCTGGGGTACATCTCTTCTGGTCCGGTGATGTATCCAACCTGATGCTTTCCAAAAGCTCTGCACATCCTCTTTCTTCATATCTACATGCTCAAGCTTTTCAATCTGCTGCAAGTCATCCCTACGATCGCTATGATCCTTTTCCGTAGTGAATACTGAATCAAAGTATTCATTAATTACTCTGCCATCTCCTTCGGTTCCATACACACTTTTCCACTGTCACACTTGGTTGGTCTTATTGTCTCACGTCTTAGCCTCTGGCTCTTCACATACATGTCGAATGCCTTGGTGTTTTCCTTAATCCTACCCTCCAAGGCCTTCTCATGGCCGCTTCTCGCTCCCCTGATTTCATTCTTAAAATCCTTCCTGCAAGCCTCATAATCTTCTAGATTCCTATTATTACCAAGTTTTTTGAACCTTTTGTAAGCTCTTCTTTTCTTCTTGACCAGATTAACAACAGCTTTTGTACACCACGGATCCTGTACCCTACCATCCTTTCCATGTTTCAATGGAACATATCGATTCAGAACCCCACGCAAATATCCCCTGAACATTTGCCATATTTCTTCCATACCTTTCCCTGAGAACATTTGTTTCCAATTTATGCTTCCAAGTTCCTCCCTGATAGCCTCATATTTCCCCTTACTCCAATTAAACATTTTCTTAACTTGTCTATTCCTATCTCTTTCCAATGCTATGGTAAAGGAGATAGAATTGTGATCACTATCTCCAAAATACTCTCCCACTGAGAGACCTGACACCCGACCAGGTTCACTTCCCAATACCAGATCAAATACAGCCTCTCCTCTTGTAGGGTTATCTACATGTTGTGTCAAGAAACCTTCCTGAACATACCTAGCAAACTCTACCCCATCTAAACCCTCACTTTTGGGAGATGCTGATCAATACTTGGGGAATTAAAATCTCCCACTGGAAGAACACTTACTATTACTCCTTTCCAGAATCTGTTTCCCCATCTGCTCCTCGATGTCCCTGTTATTATTGGGTGGTCTATAAAAACACACAGTCGAGTTTTTGGCCCCTTCCTGTTCCTACCTTCCACCCACAGAGACTCCATAGACAACCCCTCCATGTCTTCCTCCTTTACTGCAGCCGTGACACTATCCTTGATCAACAGTGCCAAACCCCCACCGCTTTTGCCTCCCTCCCTATCCTTTCTGAAACACCTAAAGCCATTCCTGCTCCTGTACCATCCATGTAATGGCCACAACATCATAGCTCCATGTGCTGATCCACGATCTAAGTTCATCTGCTTTACTTATAATACTTCTCGCATTAAAATAGACATACGAGGGGTAATTGATAAGTTCATGGCCGAAGGTAGAAGGAGATGAGTTATTAACTTCAAACTTTCTGCATTATCATTCAAAGAGTTGAACTGCACGTGCATGTAACAAGACTGTCTTGGGAGGTCTGTGCTATAACCCCATCAGTGAATGACCCTCTGTTATGCTCTCTTCTACGACTGAAGAAATGGAGACATCCAGTGTCCTTGATGACTACTGTTGCTAGAAGGCATAAAGCTGAAACTTTTATCAGGCCGTGCTGAGGAGTTGGAGATTGAACTGGATGAACTCTGGATCCCCCGAGAGACTGAGTTGTTGATAGACAGCACATGGGGGAAGTGATTAAACCCAAGATGCGGGATGGTTGTCAGGAGGGGGAGAGTGAATAGGAAGGCAGTGCAGAGTACCCTTGTGGCTGTTCCCATCAACAACACGTATACCACTTTGGAATACCGTGGGCCACATGGGTCAGGTCACTGTCACTGAGTCTGGCTCGGTAATTCAGGAGGGAAGTGGGGAGAAGAGGTGAGCTGTAGTGATGGGGTTTCATTGGTTAGGGGAATAGAAAGGAGTTTACATGAATGAGAACAAGATTCCCAGATGGTTGCTGCCTCCCGGTTGCCAGGATCAGAGACATCTCAGGTCGATTTCACAGCATTCTTAAGTGGGAGGGTGAGCAGCCTGAGGTTGTGATTCACTTGTGTACCAATGACCTGGTGAGGGTTATTGACGAGGTCCTGCAAAGTGAGCTCAGGGAGTTGGGTGCTACGGAAAGCACAAGATCCACAGGGTTGTGAATTTCAGGATTGCTATCTGTCCTACATGCCAGTGATGTCAGAAATAGGAAGATCATACAGTTTAAAGAGGCTCAGGAGTTGGTGCAGGAGGGAGGGCTTCAGATTTCCGGATCACTGGGTTCTCTTCTGAACTTGAGGGGGACTAATATCCTAGTGGGAAGGTTTACTAGGGGTGTTGGTTTAAACGAGAGTTTCAAGGGGATGGGAACCAGAGCACCAGAACAGATAGTGGAGTGGTTGTTGGAAAAGATGTTGTTAACCCCACGTACAAAGTCAGGAATGAAAAGCTTGAGCAAGGTAGGATTGATGTCCTGAGCTGCGTATATTTCAACACAAGGAATATTGTAGGAGAGGACAGATGAGGTCAGTGCATGGATCAACATGTGGAATTATGTCATTAGGGAGGCTTGATTGCAGGAGGGGCAGGACTGGCAGGTCAGTGTTCCAGGCTTCCATTGTTTTAGATGTCATAGAGCAGAAGGGATTAAAGGGGGTGAGGTGGCATTACTAGTCAGGGAAAATGTCACAATAGTGCTCAGTCAGGGTAGACTGGAGAGCTTGTCTCATGAGGCTTTATGGGTAGAACTGAGGAATTAAGAAAGGAATGGGATTATATTATAGACAACCCAACAGTCCATGGGATTTAGCAGAGAGAACTTGTAGAGAGATCACAGACTGTTACAAGAAAATTAAAGTTCTGATAGTGTGTGATTTCAAAGTTCCACATATTCAGTGTGACATCCATACCATAAAAGGGCTGGATGGGACGAGTTTGTCAAATTTGTCTCAGGGAAGTTTCCTTAATCAGTACACAGAAGTTCCAACTGGAGAGAGTGTGATACCAGATCTCCAGTTAGGCAATGAGATAGGGCAGGTCACAGAAGTTTGTGCAGGGGAATACTTTGGATCTTGTAATCATAATGCCATTAGTTTCAATGTAATTATGGAAGAGTATAGGTCAGGTACTCAGGTTGAGGTTCAAAATTGGAGAAAGGCCAATTTTATGGTACCAGGAGGATCTGGCAAGTGTGGGTTGGGATAGGTTATTTTCTGGCAAAGGTGTGATTTGTAAGTGGGAGGATTTCAAAAGTGAAATTTTGAGAGTACAGAATTTGTATCTTCTTTCAGAATAAAAGGCAAGGCTAACAGATTGAACCTTGGCCCTTGTATCTGAGAGAAATTAAGAGTGGATTAAGAAAATGACAGATGTACGGTATGTAGCAGGTCTCGAGAGGCAGGAACAAATGGGGTACTTAAGGTGTTTAAGAGATGCAGGAGAAGATGTAAGAAGAAAATCAGGAAGGTGAAAAGAAAACGTGTTTACTGTTGCATAAAAGATGAAGGAAAAAAAGCATTTATACAGATATATTAAGAGCAAAAGGATAGAAAGGGGCAAGACTGGTCCTCTGAAAGATAAGATTGGTATTCTATATTTGGAGCCACAAGAGTTGTAGGAGATAGATTTTGTTCAGCTGTAAATCCTCAGGAGAGGGACACATATGTGAGACAATGCTGCAGCGAGGTCATGGACCCTGTACAGATCACAGAAGAGGAAAAGTTTGCTGCCTTAGGGTGAATAAATCTACTGGCCCAACAGGGTGGTCCCACAGACCTTGTGGGAGGATAATGCATAAATTGCAGGGTGCAAGCAGAGATATCTTAAACCTCCTCATCCATTGGTGCGGTACTAGAAGATTGGAAGATAGTTAATGTTGTTCTGTTGTTTAAGGAAGGGTCTACGAATTAGCCAAGAAATCATAGGCCAGTGAGCCTAATATCAGTTGTTGGAAGGTTATTGGAAGGTATTCTAAGCAACCATAGATATAATTATTTGGATCGAGAGGGACTGATTGGGGATAGTTAATATGGCTTTGTGCATGGTACGTCATGCCTAACCAATCTTGTAGAGTGTTTTTGAGGAAGTTACCAGGAAGGTTGATGAAGGTGATCCAGTTCCAACGTTTTTTTTACCCAAAATTAAAAGGACTATCCACGCAGAAATATACAAAATACAAACATTAAATATTTCTAGGACCGAAGAGTCAGATTAAATGTGAATATTACAGTCACTTCCCGGAAGTGGGGTGGGAGAGTCACCGTTCCTGGAAATCCACCCCCACCCTCCCCAGACCGATTCTATTTATGATGCTCCCAAGTTTTCTGGCGGCTCCACTGATTGACAGCTCCCGCTGCCCCGTCACGTGACCAACACGCGGTGACGTCACAGGGGTCCCACCGTCACCGCCGTCGTTTCCTTGGAAACGGTCCAGTGCGGGAAGTCCGAGATGGTGGAGCCGGTCTCCACTTGTTGGGGTTTCGGCTCCGCTGTGGGATCCGCCTCTCCTCTTCCTGCCGCGGAACAGTGATTGTCTGTCCGCGCCTCACTGCACCGGCTCTCTGCCTCAGGTACAATATTTAAAACATATTTGCACAGTCACATGGATGGGAAAGGTTGAGAGGGATACGGGCCTAATGCAGGCAGATGGGCCGAGTTCAGGTCGACAACTTGGTCGGCGGGGATGAGTTGTACCGAAGGGACTGTTTCATTTCTGTATAAACCTGTGACTCTATTTTGGGAGTTAATTCCGGATGCCAGCTATTCTCTGTGTGAAATATTTACCCCTCAGATCCCCTTTGAATATGTCTTTAAACAGTTTTGTTCGACTCTAATGAGAGGCAGTTCTTCGGCTGACAAGGCAAGTAGAACACACAACCCTGTCTACCTGTGATGCCACATACAGGGAACTGTGTAACAATATTAGAGGCACATGCACAGGGGCTTCAGTGAGCAAGGCCCAGAGGGATATGAAAGCCTGACCACAACATTTTGGTCACCTTTTGAGGGGTTTGGTTCAGTATGTGACCATTAATACCTTTGTACAAGAAAAATCCGTCGTACTGGGTTCTGAATGTTTTAGTTGAGTCCATCCTGAAGTTCTGTGTTTCAGGTTCCCACTGCACTTTCACAGTCAGTGGTTTCTGCATGTCCATACTGACCATCGAGAATCTGTCCCCACTAACTCAGCACTTGGTCTGTCTCCTACCCTGCCTTGGTGATTCAAACACTCATCCAGATGGTCCTTAAATACCAGCCTGCACCACCCCCTCAGACAGTGTGTTCCAGATTGTAACCTCCTTCTGGGGAAAGGGGAAAGAGGACAGTTTTCATCAGATCCTCTTTAAACCATACATTTCTCTCGTTAATCCGATGTTCGAAACACCTCATACTTGTGTGTATTAAATTCCATCTGCCACTTTTCTAGCTAGTCCACATCGTATGTCAAGATTTGTTAGCCTTCCTCACTGTCCACTGCACGACTAATCTTGGTGTCATCTGCGAACTTCCTGATCCAGTTCACCACATTCTCATCTAGATCATTAATACAGATGGAAAACAACAATGGACCCAGCACCTGGAAGTTCAACTGGGGCAGGATGTACACAGTGAATGATAGGTTCTGAGAAGTGTTTGTGAACAGAGACTTTGTGTGTTTCTGCCTCCACCATCTCCTCTGACTCATTTGGATTACCGGCTATTCTCTGTGTGAAATATTTACCCTGCAGATCCCCTTTAAATCTCTCCCCCCTCACATTAAAACTATTCCCTTTAGATTTACACCTATACCGAGGGAAACTGTCTCTGTCTCTCTAACCTCTGCATGTCTCAGATAAATTTATCCACCTCCATCACCTCACCCTTCAGATCCTCCTTAAACCTCCAACCTGTCACGTTAAAACTATTCCCTGTAGTTTCAGGAGGGAGAAAACTGTTCCTTCCCATGAAGACCCGAGGGAGTGAACAGTTTCTGTCAATCATCCCTAGAAGTTATCCCCATTGATCGATCAAACTGAATCTCTTGCCCTGCACCAGCTCCTCAGCCACACATTCATCAGTGGTATCTTTCTATATCTCCCCGTCACAAGTGACACTGGGAGTAATACACAGCTTACTATTTCTTAGTTTCTGTCTTATTTCTCTAAATTCACTGCAGAGGACCACAACCCTCCTCCTCCCTACGTTGCTATTACTAACATGCACCGTCCACCACGATGTCTGGCTGCTCAGCCTTCCATTTGAAATGTCCTGCAGCTGCTCGGAGACCATCAGACCATAAAACACAGGAGCAGAATTAGGCCATTTGGCCCATCCAGTCTGCTGCACCATTCTGCCAGGAGTAAGAGATCATGACAGATCTCTGAACCCTCTCAGACCCTCTTTTCCTCCCCACAGTCGAGAACCTCCACATGAAATATACCCAGTGAATTGGCTTCAGCCGTCTGTGGCAGTGAATTCAGAGTCAGAACCAGAATCAGGTTTGTTACCACCGGCATGTGTCATGAAATTTGTTAATGTAGCAGCAGCAGTTCAATGCAGTACATGAAAATATAGAAAGAATAAATAGATCAGTATGTGTGTATATGGATATGTATATTATGTAGATTAACTATAGTGCAAAAACAGAAATAACGTGTATTATAAATGCTATGCATCGAATACACCTATAGCAGTTTTTGAGTGTTTTAAAGTGACAAACCAAAAATCTTCAAACTCCTGATGAGATATATCCACTGTCTTGCCCTCTTTGTACTGTAGCTGCATCAATATGTTGGGACCAGGTTAGATCCTCAGGGATATTGATATACAGGAACTTGAAATTGTTTCCCCTCTCCACTTCTGATCCCTCCATGAGGATTGGTTCGTGTTCCCTCGTCTTACCCTTCCTGAGGTCGACAATCAGCTCTTTTTGTCTGACTGACACTGAGTGCAATGTTCTCGCTGCGACACCACAGCTGGTATATCTCATTCCTCTGTGCCCTCTCATCTCCATCTGAGTTTCTACCAACAGTGGTTGTGTCATCAGCAAATTTGTAGATGGTATTTGAGCTATGCCTAGCCTCACAGTCATGGGTATATAGAGAGTAGAGCAGTGGGCTAAGCACACACCCCTGAGGTGCACCAGTGTTGATCATCAGCGAGGGGGAGATATTATCACCAATCCACACAGATTGTGGTCTCTCCGTTAGTAAGTCGAGGATCCAATTGCAGAGGGACTGGGTTCTGTAGCTTATTGATCAGGATTGTGGGAATGATGGGGTTAAACGCTGAGCTGTATTCAATGAACAGCATCCTGACATAGGCTGCTCAGATTCACTACCCTTTACTAAGGAAATTACTCCATATCTTTGTTCTAACAGGATGTCCTAGTATTCTGAGGATGTGCCCTGTGGTTGTAGATGCCCCACTATCAGAAACATCCTCTCCACGGCCACTCTATCTCAGCCTTTCAATATTTGATAGGTTTCAATGAGATCCCCTCTTTCTTCTAAACTCCAGTGAGTACAGACAGGCCGAGAGCCATCAAACAGCCTCATGCATTAACCCTTTCATTGCTGGGATCATTCTTGTGAACCTCCTCCGGGCCCTTTCCAATGCTAGCACATACTCTTTTAGATAAGGGGCCCAAAACAGTTCACAATACTCCAAGTGTGATTGAGCCAATGCCTCATCAATCCTCAGCATTACATCCTTGCTTCTGTGCAGTAGTCCTCTGGAAATGAATGAAACATTGCATTTGGCTTCCTTCCCACCGACTCTACTGGCAAGTCTATCTTTTGGAAATCCTGCATCTCTCAGACGTACCTGACCCTGGTACCCAGGAGGCGACACATTATCCTGGCATCTCTATTGCTGCCACAGAATCTCCTGCATGTCCCCTGTACTGTGAGAGTGCTGTCATTACTGCTCTGCTTGTCCTTTCCTCACTCAGAGCATCAGACCGGGCTGTCAGTACCACCGACCTGACGGGCTGCTGTGCTCTGGTTTGTCATCCTGTCAGGGATATCCAAAGGAGTGTACAGCCACAGGGAGACATTGCACTGTCTGTCCCTTCCTCTTTCCAGTCATGGTTGTCACTAAACTATCTGCAGCCTGATCTCAGGTGTGACCAACTCACTGAAACTCTGGTCTCAGCATCCTGGAAACTCTAGATCTGTCCATCTCCAGCTCTGTGTCCTTCACAGGGTCAGTCAGGAGCTGCAGATGGTGCATTTCCCTGATGTGAAGTTGTCAGGGACACTGACTGACTCCCTGATCTCCCACTTCTTGAGGTGGAGCTTGTCATTGCCATAAATGCCATTTCAACTACTCCAACAGGGAGAGGAATTCCAAAGAAAACCTCTGAAATCTGACTTCCCAAAGTTCTTTGGCTCATCTGCCATTTCTCTGTCCGCATTTACAGCTGGTCTGTATTCTGCTGCATCCTGAATGAGGAAAGCGGACCGGGTCGAGACAACAGAGGCTTATGGAGAAGAGGAGTTCTCCACTTGGACTGCACGTGGACATTCCCGACCAAAACTTTTCCATGGAGGGCTTCGAGACCGTTCAGGCTGACCGGAAGTGCACTGAGAGCGGTAAGCGTAAAGGAGTTGGGGGCTTGCTGTTCTGGTTCGCAATGGATGGTGCAATCCTGGTCATATTGCGATCAAAGAACGTGTTTGTAGCCTGGATATTGAACTTTTTGCTGTTGGACTCCGGCCATATTCCACCGAGATACAACTGGGCATCATGGGAGGTTGTTCCTGACTGTGGCCATCGAACTTTGCAGCTCCTCCCGTGGAGGGTCAGACACCCTGACCCAATAGGCTGGTCCTGGACTTATTTCCATCTGGCATAGTTTGCATATTAGTGTTTGGTTGTTTGTTGTTTTTGTATTTCTATAATTCTGCTCTCTACTTGGTTGGTGCAGCTGTAACAAAACCCAGTTTCCCTCGGGATCAATAAAGTATGTCTATGTCTATGTCTATCCTGTGTGAACCTTACTCTGTACCCACAACTCCACTAATTTCTGTGTCTCTTCAGACCTACAAATCAGCCCAGCTTAATTTTCATCCAAATCACTTCACAAAGAGCAGACACGTCAAAGTTGCTGGTGAACGCAGCAGGCCAGGCAGCATCTCTAGGAAGAGGTACAGTCGACGTTTCAGGCCGAGACCCTTCGTCAGGACAGAGTTCCCAGCACTGATTCTTGTGGGGCACCACTGTTCACAGGTCTCCAGTCAGAATGACACCCCTCAACCATTACGTTCTGTGTTCTCTGACCAAGCTACACTTTGAATATATTCTACCAAATATCTATTCAGCCCGTATGCCTTCCTGCTTTCGATCAGGGCATTTGTTGAAAGCTTCACCAGAGTCCGCATGTTCTATAGCCACTACTCGGCCCTCAGCAATTGAATTTCTCACTTTAAAAATTCAACCAAGTTTGCAAGACTTGACGTTGTCCATGCAAAGAGATTTTCGCTACTCCGAATGTGTTTATGCTTTCTCAGATACAAGTTGATCCTATTGTTAAAAATCATTTCCAAGAATATCCCTACCACTAATGTAAGAGCCACCAGGGTATAGTTTCCTGTCTTGTCCTGATTGAAGTTCTTAAAAAGGGGAAGAATATTTGTCATTTTCCACTCTTCTGCATCCTGGCCTGTAATGCAAAGATCATCAGTTTTGAGTTTTGTTAAATTTTTGAACTGATTTTAACCCTCAACCATCAGGTTTTTCAACCAAAGTTCAAAGTACATTTATTATCAAAGTATGTTTATATTCTACAAACTTGAGGTTCGTTCCAAACAGGCTGCCATAAAACAAAGAAAGCCAAAAGAACCCACTAATAGAGCAAGAAGACTGTCAAACACCCAATGTGCAGAAAGGAAAATAAATCATGCAAACAATAAACACAAGCAAATACTGTAGCATTTTGAACTGAAATCCTCAGAGAGTCCATTTCACAGATGCTTAGTTCAGCGCAGAATGGAGCAGCGAGCTGAACCGGCTCGTCCCTGGCCTCGGGCCCAACACACTGACCATTTCAATCTGGCCTGGCACCGAAATCATCATCCAAACACTGGGTTCAGTTGCTTCGATACGATCTGGGGCCTGGTCCCCGCTGCCTCCATTTGGCCTGTACCTGACTTTTCCATTTGGGCCCGGCGTTTGAATCAACCGAACTTCGTGTCTTCCTCACTCTCAGTGACGGGTCCGCTGCCTCACCTCTGTTCTGCCACATCAAATTGCCTCCAAGTCCAAAGGGAAGTTACAGGCTATTCATTTACTAGAAAAAGAGATTCACCAGTGTCACCTTAAACCAGAACCAGTGGAGATCACTCCATTTAACTTCACTAAACTCATCACTGAACTGTTTCCCACAATCTATGGACTCACTTTCACGACTTCTGCATCTTATGTTCTCTATTTATTTCTCATTTCTTTATGATTATTATTATTTTCTCTCTTGTATTTGCACACGTTGTTGTCGTTTACACATTGGTTATTTGGTTACTGGGTTGGGTGCGGTGTCTCATTGATTACGTTGTGGTTGTTGGATTAACTGAGTAAGACCATAAGACATAGCAGCAGAATTAGGCCATTTGGCCCATCAAGTCTGCCCCACCATTCAATCATGGCTGACCCTTGCTTCTCCTCCTCAGCCTCACTCCTCGGCCTTTTCCCCGAAGCCTTTGATGCCCCATCCAGTCAGGAAACTATCCAGCTCTGCCTTAAATACACCCAACGACCTGGCCCCCACAGCTGCCTCTGGTAATAAATTCCACAAATTCACCACACTCTGGCTAAAGAAATTTCTCTGCATCTCTGTTTTAAATGGGCGCCCCTCTACCCTGAAGCTGTGCCCACTTGTCTCAGACTCCCTCGCCATGGAAAATGGGAAACAGCTTTTCCACATCTACTCTGTCTAGCCCATTCAACATTTGAAAGGATTCAATGAGATCCCCCCTCATCCTTCTAAATTCCAGCGAGTACGGACCCAGAGCTATAAAACATTCCTCAGAGGCTAACACTCTCAATCCTGGAATCATCCTTATGAACCTCCTCTGAACCCTCTCCAATGCCTCCACATCTTTTCCAGATGAGGAGCCCAAAATTGTTCACTGTACTCAAGGTGAGGTCTCACCAGTGCCTTATAAAGCCTCAGCATCACATCCCTGCTCTTATATTTGAGACCCCTTGAAAGGAATGTTAATTATTGTATTTGCCTTCCTCATCACCAACTCTATCTGCAAGTTAACCTTTAGGTTGTTCTGCACGAGGACTGCCAATTCCTTTTGCATCTCAGATTTTTGGATTTTCTGCCCATTTAGAAAAAGGTCTGCACATTTATTTCTACTACCAAAGAGCATGACCATGCATTTTCTGACATTGTATTTCATTCGCTACTCTCTTGCCCATCTTCTGATCTGTTTAAGTCCTTCTGCAGCCGACCCATTTCCTCAACACTACCTGCCCCTCCGCCAATCTTCATATCATCTGCAAACTTGACAACAAAGCCATCTATTTCATCATCTATATCATTGATATCCAGCACAAAAAGAAGCGGTCATAACACTGACTCCTGCAGAACACCACTACTTACTGGCAACCAACCAGAAAAGGATCCTTTTATTACCACTCGCTGCCTTCTACCAGTCAATCAATGCTTGTACCTTCCCTGTAATACCATGGGCTCTTAATGTGGTAAGCAGCCTCATATGTGGCACCTTGTCAAAGGCCTTCTGAAAGTCCAAATATCCAACATGGACTGCATCCCCTTTACCTAATCTACATGTAATCTTCTCAAAGAATTCCAGCAGGTTCATCAGGCAAGATTTTCCCTGAAGGAAACCATGCAGTATTTGTCCTAGCAACACACATCAAAGTTGCTGGTGAACACAGCAGGCCAGGCAGCATCTCTAGGAGGAGGTACATTCGACGTTTCAGGCCGAGACCCTTCGTCAGGACTAACTGAAGAAAGAGCTAGTAAGAGATTTGAGAGGGGGAGGGAGAGATCCAAAATGATAGGAGAAGACGGGACGGGGAGGGATGGAGCCAAGAGCTGGACAGGTGATTGGAAAAAGAGATATGAGAGGATCATGGGACAGGAGGCCCAGGGAGAAGGAAAAGGTGGAGGGGGGGGAAAACCCAGAGGATGGGCAAGGGGTATAGTCAGAGGGGCAGAGGGAGAAAAAGGAGAGTGAGAGAAAGAATGTGTACATAAATAACGGATGGGGTACGAGGGGGAGGTGGGGCATTAGCAGAAGTTAGAGAAGTCAATGTTCATGCCATCAGGTTGGAGGCTACCCAGACAGAATATAAGGTGTTGTTCCTCCAACTGGAGTGTGGCTTCATCTTTACAGTAGAGGAGGCCGTGGATAGACATGTCAGAATGGGAATGGGATGTGGAATTAAAATGTGTGGCCACTGGAAGATCCTGCTTTCTCTGGCGGACAGAGCGCAGGTGTTCAGCAAAACGATCTCCCAGTCTGCGTCGGGTCTCGCCAATATATAGAAGGTCACATCAGGAGCACCGGACGCAGTACATCACCCCAGCCGACTCACAGGTGAAGTGTCGCCTCACCTGGAAGGACTGTCAGGGGCCCTCAATGGTGGTAAGGGAGGAAGTGCAAGGGCATGTGTAGCACTTGTTCCACTTACAAGGATAAGTGCCAGGAGGGAGATCAGTGGGGAGGGATGGTGGGGACGAATGGACAAGGGAGTTGCGTAGGGCGCGATCCCTGCGGAAAGCGGGGGAGGGGGAGGGAAAGATGTGCTTAGTGGTGGGATCCCGTTGGAGGTGGCGGAAGTTACGGAGAATAATATGTTGGACCCGGAGGCTGGTGGGGTGGTAGGTGAGGACCACAGGAACCCTATTCTTAGTGGGGTGGTGGGAGGATGGAGTGAGAGCAGATGTGCGTAAAATGGGGGAGGAAGGGAAGCCCCTTTCTTTAAAAAAGGACATCTCCCTCGTCCTGGAATGAAAAGCCTCATCCTAAGAGCAGATGCGGCAGAGACGGAGGAATTGCGAGAAGGGGATGGCATTTTTGCAAGAGACAGGGTGAGAAGAGGAATAGTCCAGATAGCTGTGAGAGTCAGTAGGCTTATAGTAGACATCAGTAGATAAGCTGTCTACAGAGATAGAGACAGAAAGATCTAGAAAGGGGAGGGAGCTGTCAGAAATGGACCAGGAAAACTTGAGGGAAGGGTGAAAGTTGGAGGGAAAGTTTATAAAGTCAACGAGCTCAGCATGCGTGCAGGAAGCAACGCCGATGTAGCAAAGGAAAAGTGGGGGACAGATGCCAGAATAGGTTCGGAACATAGATTGTTCGACAAAGCCAACAAAAAGGTAGGCATAGCTCGGACCCATGTGGTTATTAACTTTGCCTCCAACTTTCACCCTGCCCTCAAGTTTACCTGGTCCATTTCCGACTCCTCCCTCCCCTTTCTAGATTTTTCTGTCTGTATCTCTGGAGACATCTTATCTACTGATGTCTACTATAAACCTACTGACTCTCACAGCTATCTGGAGTATTCCTCCTCTCACCCTGTCTCTTGCAAAAATGCCATCCCCTTCTTGCAATTCCTCCGTCTCTGCTGCATCTGCTCTCAGGATGAGGCTTTTCATTCCAGGACGTGGGAGATGTCCTCCTTTTTTAAAGAGAGGGGCTTCCCTTCCTCCACCATCAACTCTGCTCTCAAACGCATCTCCCCTATTTCACACACATCTGCTCTCACTCCATTCTCCCGCCACCCCACTAGGAATAGGGTTCCCCTGGTCCTCACCTACCATCCCACCAGCCTCCAGGTCCAACATATTATTCTCTGTAACTTCCGCCACCTCCAACGGGATCCCACCACTAAGCACATCTTTCCCTCCCCCTGCCCCGCTTTCTGCAGGGATCGCGCCCTACGCAACTCTCTTGTCCATTCGTCCCCCCCCATCCTTCCCCACTGATCTCCCTCCTGGCACTTATCTTTGTAAGCGGAACAACTGCTACGCATGTCCTTACACTTCCTCCCTTACCACCATTGAGGGCCCCAGACTGTCCTTCCAGGTGAGGCGACACTTCACCTGTGAGTTGGCTGGGGTGATGTACTGCGTCTGGTGCTCCCGATGTGGATTTCTATATATTGGTGTGACCTGGCGCAGACTGGGAGATCGTTTTGCTGAACACCTACGCTCTGTCCGCCAGAGAAAGCAGGATCTCCCAGTGCCCACATAGGTATTTTAATTCCACATCCCATTTCCATTCTGACATGTCTATCCATGGCCTCCTCTACTGTAAAGATGAAGCCACACTCAGATTGGAAGAACAACGCCTTATATTCCGTCTGGGTAGACTCCAACCTGATGGCATGAACATTGACTTCTCTAACTTCTGCTAATGCCCCACCTCCTTCTCGTATGCCATCCGTTATTTATATACACACATTCTTTCTCTCACTCTCCTTTTTCTCCCTCTGCCCCTCTGACTATACCCCTTGCCCATCCTCTGTGTTTCCCCCCCTCCCCCTTTTCCTTCTCCCTGGGCCTCCTGTCCCATGATCCTCTCATATCCCTTTTCCCAATCACCTATCCAGCTCTTGGCTCCATCGCTCCCCCTCCTGTCTTCTCCTATCATTTTGGATCTCCCCCTCCCCTTCCCCCTTTCAAATCTCTTACTCACTCTTCCTTCAGTTAGTTCTGACGAAGGGTCTCGGCCTGAAACGTCGACTGTACCTCCTAGAGATGCTGCCTGGCCTGCTGCGTTCACCAGCAACTTTGATGTGTGTAGCTTGAATTTCCAGCATCTGCAGAATTCCTGTTGTTTGAGTATTTGTCCTATCTTGTTCTGTGTCTCCATAACTTCTCCCTTAAAAATTGACTCCAACAACTTCCCAACCACTGAGTTCAGCTAACTGCTCTATAATTTCCTTTCCCTTCCTTTCCTGGAGTCTTAAAGAGTGGGGTGACATTTGCAGTTTTCCAGTCATCTGGCACCATGCTAGAGTCCAATAATTTTGAAAGATAATTACTAATAATCTCACCATCTCTATTTCTATCTCTTTCAGAACTGTAGGGTGCAGTACATCTGGTCCGGGTGACATGTACCCTCAAGTTCTTCAGCTTTTTGAGCACCTTCTCACTTGTAATAGTAACTGCACTCATTTCTCTTCCCTCACACCCATCAATATCTGGCACACTGCTGGTGTCTTCTGCAAAGACTCATGCAAAATATCTATTTAGTTCATTTGCCATCTCCTTGACCCCCTTTATTATTTCTCCACCCTCGTATTCCAGTGGTCCTATATCCACTCTCATCTCTCTTTTATTTTTAACATACTTGAAAAAACTGTTACTACGCACTTTGATATTGTTTGCTATTTGTTTTCACATTTCATCTTTTCCCTCCTGTTATTCTTTCTGTCGGCTTTTAAAAGCTTCCCAATCCTCTGTCTTACCACTAATGTTTGCATTGTTGGATGCACTTTCTTTTGCTTTTACATTAGCTGTGACTTCCCTCATCAGCCCCATTTTGCCATTTGAGTGTTTCTTCATTTTTTGGAATACATCTATCCTGCATCTTCCTCATTTTTCCCACAAACTCACACCATTGCTTCTCTGCTTGATCCCTGCCAACATCTGCTTCCAATTTACTTTGGCCACCTCCTCTCTCGTACCACTGTAATATCTTGCACTTCACTGAGATACTGATACGTCAGACTTTACTTTCTTTCTATCAAATTTCAAGCTGAAAACAATCATATTGTCATCACTGTTTCCTAAGGATTCTTTTACCTTAAGCTCCCTAAGTACCTTGGTTTCATTATATAACACTCAATCTAATGTAGCTCATCCCTGTTCTAAAAAGCCTTCTTGTAGCTATTCAACAAACTGACTCTCCCGAGATCTATTTCCAACCTGAATTTCCCAATCTATCTGCATGTTGAAATCTCCCATGACTATCATAACGTTGCCCTTTGGCACTTCTTTGCTATTTCCTGTTGTAATCTGTGGTCCATATCCAAGCTACTGTTTGGAGGCCTGTATATAACTGCCGTCAGGGTCCTTTTACCCTTGCAGTTTCTTAACTCAATGCAGAATGATTCAGCATCTTCTGATCCTATATCACATCTTTCTACTGAATTGATGCCACCCCCTCTGCCTACCTTCCTATCTCTCTGATACAACATGTAACCTTGGACATTTAGCTCCCAACTGCAAGCATCCTTCTGCCACGACTCAGCGATGGCCATGACATCATATCTGACAATCTGTAATAGGGCAATAAGATCATCCACCTTATTTCTTATACTCTGTGGATAGAGATATAACACTCTGAGTACAGTATCGCTACCCTTTGATTCTGCATCCCTCATGCACTGATACTCACCCTGCTGGCTGCAGTGATGTCCTATCATCTGACAGTGTAATTGCATGCTATCTTTGCTTTTTTACCTTCCCTCCTATCCTGAGTGCCTCCACTCTGGTTTCTACAACCCACCCCCGCCAAATTAGTTTCATCCTCCCCTACCGCTCTAACAAACTGGTAGTATGCCCACAAGAAAACTAATCTCAGGGTTGTATATGGTGACAGAAATGTATTTTGATAATACATTTACTTTCAGCTTTGATCTTTGTAGTAGAGAGCCGGGTGTTGTACTGGTCTGTGTCCTCACTGGCCGGTGCTGTGCTCTGGCAGCTCAGTGTGCTTGGTATACAGTGTCAGTGTTTTTACTGAAGTGTGTCCTTATTAGACAATTGACCTTGTCCACCCTGGAGCTGAGAAGATTCACTGGCGACCAGAATTGTTTGTTTTGGTCACCCCGCTGTGTGACAGACAGCATTAAGCTGGAAAGAGTGCAGAGGAGAGTTGTGGAAAGGATTTTAGACAATTTTCCCTGGAATATTGGAGAATGAGTGCTGATATTGCAGAGGCGTATAAATTCATGAGGGACCAGGTTGGGTCAAAGAGAATAGTCTTTTTGCCAGTGTTGGGGAATCAAGAACTGGAGGGCATTGGTTTAAGATGAGATTTAATAAGGACCTGAAGAGCAACTTTTCCACACACAGACTGGTCAGTAAATGGAATGAACTGCTATGGGGAGTGGTTGAGTCAGGTACATTAAAAAGGCACTTGGGCAGGTAGATGGAAAGGAAGGGTTTTGAAGGATATGGGTCAAATGGAAAGAAATGGGACAAGGAGGAGGATAACCTTGATCATAATGTGGTGGTGAGGGGGTTGCAGACCACGAGCTCAGATGGGAACTTTGGTCAGCGTGGACCATTTGAGCTGAAGGGCTCGTTTCTGTGCTGTGTGAATTTGACTGTAAACCCTGGTGACTTATTTCAATGACACTAAACTTTTCTAAATTACATTATTTCTTCATAGATTATAGAGTCCAGTGCCTGTACTGAAGTTAACTGGACTACAGTTACCTGCTTTTCATCTTCCACCCTTCTTCAACAATGGCTTTCAACTCCACTGGGACCTTTCTGTAACAGTGAGTTTTGACAGACTTCAATGTCTCTACTTTCTCTCCAGACTTCCTGTGAAAGCCTCCAGTGCAGGTCTTTGGGACCAAGTAATGTTTGATTTTAGTCCCATTAGTTTTTCCCTCGTGATGGTGATTGTTACACATTATGGCACAATGTTGAAATGTCACCATGAGATATCTGTGGGATGTTTGTTGTGCCCCCACTGTGAACACTAATGCAAATTATTGGAGTTAACCTCTCTGCTTTTCCCTTGTTGGTTTTAGATTTTGTCTCATTACTGGTTCCTGGAAAAATCCTGATCCTCTTGTCTGCCTCCTTTGACCACAGAATGTTCTTTGCTCTCTGTGATCCCTCTGTCTAATCAGGATCAATGTCTGCTGAGTGTTACAAACAGTCTCCTTAAACATCTGCCACTGCTCATTACTGACCTGTCCCTGAGCCTATTTACCCCATCTGCCCCAGACAACTCCACTGTCACGTCTCTGTAATTATCTTTATTTAGGTTGAGGACACTGGTTCTGACCTGGTGCTCACCCTTAATCTGTGATCTGGAGATCTCCCACATTGTTATCACTTCTTCAGGGACCCTTCACCACAAGATCTCTCTGTAATCCCACCTCATTACACAGATTACATCTGAAATGGCCCGTTCGTGGGTAAGATACTGCTGTAAGAAACTGTCTCTGACCATTCCACAAATTCCTCTTCCACTGTACCAGTTTGATTAGCTTAATCAATACAGAGACTGAAGCAAGCACACAGAAAATGCTGGAGGAACTCAGCAAACAGTCGACATTTCGGGCTGAGAACCTTCATTGGGATTAGAAAGAAAGGGGCAAAAGCCAGAATAAGGTGGTAGGGGAGGGGGAGGAGGACAAGTGAGGGGTGGGGAACGTGTGGTTTGTGGAGGGAGCGGGGTGACAGGCAGAAAAGGCAAAGAGATGAAGAGAAAGAAATCTAAGAGGAGAGAATGGTGGACAATGGGATGACACGGAGGAGGTGGAGAACCAGAGAGAAATGATGAGCAGGTCATGAGGGTGCGTGAGGAGAGGTGAAGGGGTTAATTGGCCATCAGAATGGGGGAAAAGTCAGAAGAAAAGTGGGGGTGTGTTGTGGAAACAGGAGGTAGTTATTCTTGAATTTGGAGAAATCAATGTTCATCCCATCGAGATTGGAGACTATACTGTCAGAATATGAGGCGTTGCTCATCCAACCTGTACTCGGCCTCACTGTAGCGGGAAAGGAGGCCGTGTACAGACATGTTAGTGATGGCCTTCCGCTGGTCAGGGTCGACCATGGATATTGCACCCCGGTGTTGAAGTCGATATGTAAGTCAGGGAAGTGTGATATGTAAAGCAAGCAGTTGCCCATGCAGGGGCCCCTGCTCTCCACACAGCTGATGAATCCAAAACAACGGCAGAGACCGATGCAGTCAGGCACCAGCGGTGTTGCAGGATTGCCAGTCTGCATTGAACACAGGACCGACAGGGAATCCAGCTCCGGATTGTTCCTCAGGGTTTACTCCCGAAGTCTTCCCCATGAATGGGTCTAGCCACAGGCCAGTGGAGGTTTGAGATCAGAATTTTTCTTCCACTTGAGCTGCCAAGTATGGCTGAGGAGCCCCATCTGTCCATAGCGGTTTGTTATATGACTCTAGTCAATCCATTTGCACCTTCCCCTGTCACTGGAAACAGTTCATCGGGTGTAGTAGCAAAGCCACATGTAAAAGCCAGGAGCTGGACTTGATTGACAGAGGCAATTTGAGGTGCACACCATTGTCAGCATTTGATGGGAAGTGGGAGCTTGTCCCATTACTACCCCACCACCGATTAAGACAGCTGTAAGGGACCGATATGTCGGTATGTGAATCGGAAACTCAATTGGAATGGGTTGTCACCAGCAGATCGTGGTTGTAGCAGCTCACAGAGCAAAGGCACTGGATACAGCGCTACCCTAATCTGCTTCTGATTAAATCTCTCATGACAATCACAGTTCCATTCTCATCAATCTTTGATATTTCCCCTCTTTGTGCATTTATCCCATCGGGAGGAACACCTGAGGATCTTGAGACCACTCCTCCCCATGTCTTCTTTCCCTCCCCCTTTCACCATCACTGTCCCTACATGTAAAGTGCCTAAGAAAAGTATTCATGCTGTTAGAGTGAGTTTTTTTTGGGTAGATGATATGTTTACACTTAAATGCCTTTGGCCACCAGATTTCTATTTTAACTGTTTGACAAAGGACTGTGGATTGAGTCCACCACGATGGGCTTCCTAAAAGGTGTAAATACCAGATGCTTCTGGCGCCATAGTTTGACCGAATGTTGTAGTTTTGAAGACAGTCTTATCTACACATTATGAATATTAATTGTCTTCTATGTTAGCACGCAAAATGCCAAGTAAATCCTAAAGGCTGTGGATACCAACCCAGATATGTTGGCGTCAGAAGGAAAGGATGGTGTGATATTTTGTACGTAGCTTTAAAAGGAAGCATTGCCTATGCATTGTCTGCAACTTTTCAAGTAGCGATTGCCATTGTGTTTAGCATATTTAAGCTTTAAGTTCCTCGGGGTCAATAACACAAATGACCTGACTTGGTCCAACCAAGCAGAGGTCACTGCCAAGAAGGCCTACCAGCGCCTTTACTTCCTGAGAAAACTAAAGAAATTTGGCCTGTCCCCTAAAACCCTCATGAATTTTTATAGATGCGCCGTAGAAAGCATTCTTCCAGGGTGCATTACAACCTGGTATGGAAGTTGTCCTGTCCAAGACCGAAAGAAGCTGCAGAAGATTGTGAACATGGCACAGCACATCACACAAACCAATCTTCCGTCCTTGGACTCACTTTACACCGCAAGCTGTTGGAGCCGTGCTGCCAGGTTAATCAAGGACACGACCCACCCAGCCAACACACTTTTCGTCCCTCTTCCCTCCGGGAGAAGGTTCAGGAGCTTGAAGACTCGTACGGCCAGATTTGGGAACAGCTTCTTTCCAACTGTGATAAGACTGCTGAACGGATCCTGACCTGGATCTGGGCGGTACCCTCCAAATATCTGGACCTGCCTCTCGGTTTTTTTGCACTACCTTACTTCCCATTTTCTACTTTCTATTTATGTTTTATAATTTAAATTTTTAATATTTACAAATTTTAACTATTTTTAATTTTCAATATTTGTAATCCAGGGAGTGTGAAGCACAGAAACAAATATCGCTGTGATGATTGTACGTTTTAGTACCAATTGTTTAGCGACAATAAAGTATAAAGTATATAAATATTGAGCCCACATTGAGCTAGCAGACTTTTCTACGGAAAGCGTCTCCGTCCGTAAGATGCCTGCTGTACCTTGTTGTGTTGAATAAAGAAGCTGCTTTGTATCTACCAGTGTCTCTGTCTGTCTGATGATTTCACCCACGATACAACATTTGGTGTCAGGAGTGGGATACTTCGTGATCTGTCGTGTGGCCAGCGATCCTAGCAGTCTAAGTTGGTGAGTATTTTTCTAAAATAACACTCGCAGTTGGATCTGTTCGGTCGGCAGACACACGGGAACACGAGGTATGACGAAAGTGGAGAGCTGAACTGGTAGATATTAAAGTAGTGTGTGCATGTGCATGTGTGTTTATATAAGTGAGGAACCTTTGCATGCTAACTTGGTTAACTTAGTGAGACTTGAACCACCAGTTGCGAAAGGTGGTAACCAACGGTACGGTTCGAGACGCCAGAGTGGGGGCGTGTGTACTCGTTCGGGGAGCTGCATTTTAGTGTATGCGTTTGCAAGTGCGATGCGAGGGAATACAGCAGGCATCATGAGTTTGGGTACTTGAAATTTGCAGATTGTGGAATACATACTCTGCAGTTTTATATTTTGTGTAGTGTGGGAATTAGTATGGAGATATCTCAGGGAGAGGTTTTACCCAGAGAGATCAACCAGAATGGCACCTATTGAAGTCAGGCAACATCAGGTTGAGAACTCTGATGATCCGAGCCAGCCCTTGACCTTGATTACGACTATTCATAAGCCCTTCACCCCCGGGGAGAAACAGAGCATTTTGTCCAAGTTGCCCTCACTTAAAGTTGCCTGTGGGAATTCAGAGTTCTGACGCAAACTCAAGGAAATGGTTGAAATTCACCAGATACACCCTAAAGATGTACATGGGTTAGTGAAAGCCAAGTGCCCGAGGAATATGTAGGACAGGATGGCCCAGAGGGTGCAGGATGGTACATGGACAGCTACCGGGAGCACCAGTGATGAAGAAAGATATCGCTCTTTTAAAGGGGAAGCGAGGCAGTGGCTGGGGGGAGGCGAGAGTAGCTGGGGAACGATAATGGCAGTGGCCCAGAGGGCTGACGAGACAGCCATGGATTATGCAGAACGTAAATACCGAGTGTACGAGGAGTATTCCGGGTTGGATAACCCAGGGAGGGACGACCCAGTCTTCCTAAAAATGCTGAAGGAAGGCCTGAGCTCAGCCCACCAGGAAGTTTTAGATTTTGGCATAACGGTAGGGTCCAACGACTCTGAGATAGTTTCGTGGGCCAGTGAGATAGACCATAGAAAAGGCAAGAGAAATCGTAAAGTGGGTATAGTGGATGCAGCTGCTGTGATGTCCCGGAGGGCTTGTTTTGCTTGCCGGCAGCCAGGGCACCCAGCAAAGGACTGCCGGACCAAGTATAAGGCAGTGAAGGAGTTGATATGCTACAGCTGTGGCCTTTCGGGGCATGGCAGGAGACAGTGTCCAGAAGGGAAGGGGGAAAACCCAGGCGACGGTCACGGCAGACACCCAGTCACTCACCCCATCAGCAACCGGTCTGACTGTCGATCAGATAAAAGAGCTGGTAACGGTGCCTCTTAAGACAGAAATAGATGTGGCAGCGGGCTGCCCTGCCAGCGCTGGTGACCCGTGGGTGTACACAACGGCATTGTTAGGGGTTGGCAATGCAATATGTTAGTGGACACAGGGGCATCGGTATCGATAACAAACTTACCCTTACCAGAAACCAGACAGGCCAGTTATATCAGGGATGTAGGAGGGAAAACAGTAAAAGCAGAAAGAAGCGAATTGCAGGTACTAGAAATCGGGGGAGTACAGCTTCCAGTGTATTTCTGGGTATGTCCAAATAGTAAGGGCACGATCCTTGGAATAGACATCCTTAGGGAAGCAGGAGCTTTTGTAGATTCGAGAAAGGGAGAAATAATGTGGACGAGTCAGGGGCAGTGAACGCGCACAACCAACAGAATACACGGCCTGGCTAGCATAGGCGCAGCTGCCCGGATCATTAGAGACTGGAGCCAGGATGGTGTCTATGGGTTACCTTGTCAACAGTTCCCAGCAGTGTGGGCTAGAGACAAGCAGGATTGTGGGCAGGTGAAGATAAACCCAGTTAAAATAGAGGAGGGTCTGTATAAACCCCTTAAGCAGGACCCTATACAAAATGACACACTGACTGCTGCTCAGGGTATAACGAAGGAACAAAAACACCAGGGATACTCAGAGAGACTGCGGCCACTCCAGAATATAAAGTTTTCCCAGTTCCTCTGAGGGCAGACATTGCTGCGAATAAGGCAGCAGGGGGGCAAGAGGCAACTGAAATTGCAAGTGTGCAGGAGGAAACGACAGAAGCTAGCTTAGTAAAATTATATGAAGAGGTAGAGGCAGAAGAGAAGGAAAAGTAGAGATTAAAAGGAGCAAAGGAGGGATCAGATGGGTGCTGGACACACGGGGAGGAAATAGTCGCGATGGACCCACCCTGTATTAGACAGATACTACTAAAGTTTTATCATGGGGCGATGCATGAGGGAAGGCAGAGCATGATCACAACCCTCCAGCAGGACTGGTGGTGGCCAGGGATGGGTGGGAATGTTGAGAAATTCTGCCGCCGTTGTATCATTTGTGCCCAGCATAACCCTGGTAAGGGCAGAAAGCTACAGCTGGCAAATCAGCCTCGGCCGAGGGGACCCTGGGAAAACATCCAGATAGACTTCACAGGGCCCCTGCTAAAAAGCCGGGGGAAAAGCTGCTGTCTGGTAATTATGGATCACGTCACTCGGTGGGTAGAGGCTTTCCCAACAAGTGACTGCACCGCCCGCACTGCTGCATGGATCCTAGTTCAGGAAATCCTCCCAAGCTGGGGAACCCCAGTTCAGGTGGATTCAGATCAGGGAGCACATTTCACAGGGAAAGTGATGAAGGAAATGTGCCAACTACTAGGGATTCGACAACGGTTCCACATACCCTACCACCCCCCAGAGTTCAGAGATGGTAGAAAGGATGAACCGGGCAATCAAGAATGCGTTAGCCAAAGCTATAGCTGAGACAGGAAAGACATGGGTTGATGTATTACCAGGAATCTTGATGATATTGCACGCAACCCTGAACTGCACTTTGGGTCTCAGCCCCTACGAATTATTGATGGGGTGAGCAATGCGACTCCCTTATGGGGTAATTATGGGTTGCGGGGAGCCTGGGACATTCAGGGATAGAATGACCCAATACGTGAAAGACCTTTGCAACCAACTTAAAGTATTAAAGGACCGAGCGAAACAACAACAGTGAATCGCTGATCAAAAAGAGCCAGAGGGAGAGGGGATGGTTTTTCCACAGCCCGGTGACCAAGTTATGGTGAGGGTGCTGCCAGAAAGGCCAGGGTTTGCCCCCAGGTGGATAGGACCACAGACGGTACTCTTAGGAAGACTCACAATGCGCTGGAGGAACTCAGCAGGTCAGTCAGCATCAGTTGAAAAGATTAGTCGACGTTTCGGGTTGAAGCCCTTCGTCAGCACTGAAGAAAGTACTTTGGGGAGGGTTTGAAGAATGCTGGTAGTTGAACAAAACAGTAATTTGAAAGATGAAGGGGTGGGGGAGGGGAAGCAGGGAGGTGATTGGCAGGAGAACAATGCACAGTAGTAGAAGGAGGCGGAACTATGAGGGAGGTGATGTGAAATAGGGACAGAGGAGCCAGAGTGGAAGTGAGCAATCTTGCACTCAAATCCTAAGGCAGACATTGTATCATTGTCCAGGCTCCATTTGATATGTTGATGTTAAATTGGAGAGGAGAAAATGGCAATGCGATGCGGTGCACAGCAGCCACTCCGTGATGAATATCTGTTATCTATCAAGTAGGGTGCCGTGCACAACTCTGATTTGATGGAGGCAGACGTGAGAGCACGGAGGAACATCTGGTGAAACTTCTGAAATACCTGTTTCGCTGCTGCTGCTACTGTGTGATCCGAAATCTCCGGAGGGGCAGGACCCGAGTCCTTGGCTTTGCTTGTTGCTCGGCGGCCAGGGCAGGGTCGAAGCGCTCGGCAGAGACAGTGCTTGGTGTCAGAGTGCTGGTCGGGAGCTCGAAGTTTTCGGAAGGACTCAGAGTCAGCTGTGGTCGGGTGCTTCCAGAATGCTGCATCGGCAAGTTTGCGGTGCTGGAGGCTCATGGTAGGGAGAGTTTCTCCCTTCCACCGTCCGTGTGAGATGCTGGGGCTATCGGGACTTTGAGACTTTTATTTCTACCATGCCCATGGTCTGCTCTTTATCAATTTACGGTATTCTTTTGCACTGTTGTAACTATATGTTATAATTATGTGTTTTTGTCAGTTTTAGTCTTGGTCTGTCCTGTGTTTCGGTGACATCATACTGGAGGAACATTGTATCATTTCTCAATGCATGCATTTCTAAATGACAATAAACGAGGACTGAGTGTCCACATAATCTAATCTAATATCAAGCCATTAGGTAAGGCAAATAAATTTACTTCTGAATTAGACGAGATGGATTTGAGGTTTTGGGCAACCAATAAAGGATGTGAATGAAGAACTTTTTGATACAGCAAGAGGCAAGTCCAGGAATCTGATGTTTTAGGTTGTTGGAAGTAGATGTGATTTCAAATGGAAATTGCATTGGCAGTTGAAGGATATGGCCTGCAAGCTGTCTGGAGGGAGAACGGATATCCCTCCAGAGTACTGACTTGGACTTGATGGGATCCGTGCCCTCTATTGGTGTGACTAAAACACTACAATATGCGTGTGAAGGACTAGGTCGGCTGAATTCAGTATTCAAGTCCTTCATCTTCAGCAGCTGTCATCTGTTGTCTGGTGTTACAGTATTTTCATTCGCATGATCTCATTCTGTTTCTCAAAGGTCCTTGAATGGCTTATTCTTCTCTCATCCTTTACATCTCTCATGTGATTGTAGCAGGGAGGAAAATGTCTCGACCCCTGCAGTACAATATTAGGAACAGGCTAAGCACTAAGAAAATAAGCACATCTTTCCCTCTCCACCCCTCTCCGCCTTCCGCAGGGATCGATCCCTCCGAGACTCACTTATCCGCACGTGAATCCCCACGGATCTTCCACCCAGCACTTATCCCTATAAGCGTAAGTGCTACATCTGTCCCAACACCTCCTCTCTTGCCACCATTCAGGGCCCCAAACAGTCCTTCCAGGTGAGGCAATATTTCTCTTGTGAATCTGTTGGGGTCATCTATTGCATCCGGTGCTCCCGGTGCGGCCTGCTCTACATCGGTGAAACCCGACGCAGATTGGGGGACCACTTCGTCAAGCACCTCCACTCCGTCCGCCACAACAGACAGGATATCCCGGTAGACACCCACTTCAACTCTGCTTCCCATTCCCATTCGGATATGTCCATACATGGCCTCCTCTACTGCCATGATGAGGCTAAACTCAGGTTGGAGGAGCAACACCTCATATACCGTCTAGGTAGTCTCCAGCCCCTTGGTATTAACATAAAATTCTCTAACTTCCGGTAATTCCCTCCCCCTCCCTTCCTCTATCCCTATTTCACATCACTGCCCTCATAGTTCCACCTCTTTCTACTACTGCGCATTGTTCTCCTGCCCATCACCTCCCTGCTTCCCCTCCCCGCTTCCCCTCCCCCACCCCTTTGTCTTTCAAATTACTGTTTTTTTCAACTACCAGCATTCTTGAAACCCTCCCCAAAGTTCTTCCTTCAGTCCTGACAAAGGGTTTCGACCTGAAACATCGACTAATCTTTTCAACTGATGCTGACTGACCTGCCGAGTTCCTCCAGTGCATTGTGAGTGTTCCTTTGACAACAGCATCTGCAGATTATTTTGTCTTTACGATTTGCTACTCCGCTGCAAAGTCTCTTCAAGGTATGCCTACCCTGAAGAAGTTTAAATCCTCTCTTCGACGGGAGTTCAGTGAGACCCTCCCTCACTGCTCCCCCTCTGTGATCTCTGCCTCTCTCCGACTCGTCGACCACATCCTGACTCAGACCCGCTACCATAGCTACGGCTCCTTCCTGGGAACGTGTCTCTGCCGCCATCTGTTCCCACAGGGATTCCAGCTCCGGTTCCAGGCCTCCCAGCTCGGGCCCAGCGAGGATCCCAGGGACCTCTGTTTCATTGACCACTGCTTGTTCCGCTGCTCCCACAGGATTCTCCGCGCCACGCTCGCTGCCATGCGGAGATACGTACGGGCCCTGTCCCTCTCTGCCACCACTCTGGGACACTCTCTCCACCGTCTGCCATGGACCTCTCCTACACTTCATTCTCCGCCAGATTCACGCCTCAAACTGCCGTTTCTTCCCCTTCCTCACATCCAAGAAGGACAACAAGCTCGCCCGCCTGGAGCTCGAGGTCTGTGGTCAGCAGTATTCTACAGGGATCTGTGCTACGGCTTCTGTGTGATTTTGATCAGTTGCAGGTGTGGGCAGAGAAATGTCAGATGGAGTTCAGCGCAAATAAATGGTTGGACAAATGCAAGGAGACAGTAATCTTTATGGCAAGATCTTGGGGCCCACGTTTATAGCTCCTTCAAAGTGGCTACACAGGTTGATCATGTGGTTAACAATGCTTATAGACTGCTTGTTTTATTATTTGAGGCCTTGAATTCAAATGTCACGAGGTAATTTAAAAAGACCCTGGTTATGCCGCATCTGAAGCATTACATACAGTTATACTCGCCCCAAGATAGGAAAAATGTTGAGGTAGTGTAGAGGGTGCAGAAGAGGTTTACCAGGTTTCTGCCTGGTTTAGGGGACAGGCTATTACGAGAGGCTTGGCAAAGCTGGGTTATTTTCTTTGGATCGGTGGAGGCTGAGGGCAGATCTGATAGAGGTTTGTAAGATTATGTGAAGCGCAGATCAAGCAGAGATGGAGTTTCTTATTCCCAGGATAGAAATCTCCAGTAACAGAGGGCATGCATTGGAGGTGAGAGGGTGTAGATTCAGAGGAGATATGAGGGTTAAGTTTTTTGCTTAGAGGGTGGAGGATGCTCACAATCTGCAGCCTGGGATAATGACATTGTGTGGGTCGGAGCGATCACTTCATGGAGATTTATTGATATAGTTTTCAGTTGGTTCCACACGACATTGTGGTAAACCGTCTTGTCCTGTACTGTAGTTCGAAGTTTCTTTCTATATTCCATGATCAGAAGGGACGGCATCTAGTGCCCAATGGTCTTTAGAAGGAAACTGGTGCAGTTTCTTTCTATTCTCATGATCTACTCCATGGCCTGTGGGTTTGCCATCCGAGATCTTGTGTCAGGGTGTAGCAGTTTATAAGCAAAATTCTCAGAAAGTCAGACCGAATCCACTGACGCTCTTCGTGACTTTTGCCCTCTGCTTGATTCTACGAATTTATTTAATTTGAACGGGAAGA
The DNA here is from genome assembly GCF_030028105.1 of Mobula birostris. Taxonomy (NCBI): domain Eukaryota; kingdom Metazoa; phylum Chordata; class Chondrichthyes; order Myliobatiformes; family Myliobatidae; genus Mobula; species Mobula birostris. Next base: position 27,360,553 of record NC_092397.1, read on the forward strand.
CTAAGAAACTCTGGGAACGTTCGGCAGGCGACACCAAATCCCTGGAGAGACAAGGTTTATCAGTTGAAAAACTGCCATCAGAATGGCAGAAAATAATTCTGTTAGTTCAGCATTATTGAATATAGAGGTCCCGGGATCAGATACGATCAACAGGTGTTTTCCACAGACAGAATTCACATTACGAATGCGTGTAGGAATTGCTGTGACAGTAGTTCTGTTAAACAACAAATAATCTTGATCAGCATGAAGTAGAGATTCCAAGGCTCAGTGGTGTTGTAGATTTGAGCGGCCGGAGTGCAGGGCTTTATTATTAGATGTTTTTGGAAGGAGAGGGACGAAGTCCTGGTCAGTACAAGTCCAGCCACAAACTGTGCTGGTGGTGTGTGGGGTTTGGGAAGTGTGACAGGCTGGTGCCGTTTGGATTAGCCAATAGACAATAGGTGCAGGAGTAGGCCCTTCAGCCCTTCGAGCCAGCACTGCCATTCACTGTGATCATGGCTGATCATCAATCAGTATCCAGTTCCTGCCTTATCCCCATAACCTTTGATTCCGCTATCTTTAAGAGCTCTATCCATCTCTTTATTGAAAGCATTCAGAGACATGGCCTCCACTGCCTTCTGGGGCAGAGCATTCCACATATCCACGATACTCTGGGTGAAAAAATTTTTCCTCAACTCCATTCTAAATAGCCTACCCCTTATTCTTAAACTGTGGCCTCTGGTTCTGGACTCGCCCATCAGCGGAAACATGCTTCCTGCCTCCAGCATGTCCAATACCTTAATAATCTTATATGTTTCAATCAGATGGTGTCAAAAATTGAAGAACATGCTGGAGACAATGAACTTGGAAACCAAAACTGACAATGCTGAAAACACACATCACTTTGCATTAAAAAAAACAGCCGAGCTATCTGCTCCATATACAATAGTAACTTTACACAGATGGCGTCTGATCCACAGATGCTGCCTGACTTGCTGAGATCCTCCAACAGTTTGTGTGTGTTTAAATTGAATTTCCAGCATCTCAAGATTTTCTCGTGTTTGTGATATCACTCTTCAAATCTTGCGGTGAAAGAAAAGTCATTGAGGATACAGTTGAAGATGTTTGAGCCCAAGGGACAGATGTGAGGAATTCCTTCAGAGAAGTCCTGTGCCTGGAGTGATTGATGGTAAGAAACACCATTGTTGTCCATTGTGCGTGAGATGAGTGCCACCACTGGAGTGTCTTTCCTGTGCTTCCCGGTGAATGTACTTTTGCCAAAGGTAAGCCGGTCAGGGAGAGATGGCATCACTGACCAGGGAAATGATAATGAAAAGACATGGAATGAAGGTGAATTGTTAGGAGATGACGACGATACCTCTGCCGGGCTGGATTCAGGAAGTTAACAGATCAACAGGTGAGTGAACAGGGGATGCAAATTTGTTTCACAAACACAGTACTCCAGGTATGCCTAAACTAACCTATTGCATAATTGCTCAGTTTCTCCCCATCGATCTGTTCTTAAATTCTATTCCCAGCTCCCTGCCGTCTGTGAACTTGGAGTGTCTAAATGTAGTTAACTTGGCCAGGTGACATGTGGATTGTGAGCAGCTGTTTCAAAACTCCGATCCCTTCACTGGCCCAAGAGTAAATGTCTGCCACAGAGAAGAGAAGAAACTCCCTTGGTCTGTTTCCAGTCAGTCAAAAGATTGTTAATCCATGTCAGCAAATTTCACCACAAAATTATGTCCTTTAATTTTAGAATGGAAAGGAATATATGAAATTACTTACTCTGCACATACAATATATCTATTGTCACGGGTTAAAGAACCAGCAGAAATGGAAAGCACTTTGGAATCCAGTATTGCAAATAACTAATGGTATATATTAGGTACTAAGTAATTCAGTAATATAAGTGCAGATAAATCAAACAGGTTAGCAGTGATTTTATATATGTATAAGTAAATGTGGAAATATATGAAAAACAAGCTTCATCAAGTCTAGGGGTAAATAGATAGTCTTCCGATGAGAGTAAAGTTCAGTTCAGTTCGTGGTATTGAGTTGAGTAGTGATGGAGCGAGAGAGAGGGAGAAGTCTGAGTCTTCAGGTGAGCTTCCTGTTGTCCTCGGAA